>NC_092577.1:19160987-19473033 GCF_037975245.1 Apostichopus japonicus
AGGCGGCTAAATATTAATAACATCCACTAACAGTCGTAACTAACTGTCCATATAGCTGCATAGTTGTGTTGTCACTATAAGGCTCTGTCTATATCATCTATCGATCTTTCCATCCATCCATACCATCTATCTCTCTCAACTATGTCATCTATCTCATCTATCTATCTGTCTCATCTGTCTCTCTCATCTATTTATATATCTCTCTATCCGTCTGGCTGTGCTTCATTTCTTTATTCCAGTATAAATTTACAGAGAAATTTCTAAAGATCAAATGTCATATTAGGTATTGAAATACTTCACAATCTTTAAAATGCTTCTTCCAGCAATTTCATAGAATGTTTTGGAAAAATTGAGTTTGGTGAGAATTTAGTATAGCTTCATATGAGATTTTCCAGAATTTGTGGTCAAAGATCATCTCAGGTTCACTTTTTAAATCCATGCAGCAACATGCTTCTTCACAGATTAAATTGATGTTGATGAAAGTTTATTATATTCATTTTGGGGTAGTTCAAGAAGTAAAGGTCAAATGTCTTGTAGGGGTCAAATGTTATAAGGCTATAAAGGAATGATAATGACGGGTATAAGGACCTATTCTAAATTCAGTTCTGCTTGGTTATATATATGCTGATTTTTCTATTGAAGAAAATTACCAGTAATTACACAACTTATGGTACGAGCTACTGCACGATTGGTGCTCTAGCTTTTTCTGATTTCGGAATCATTATACAAAAACCTTTCTTTTTAATTACATATCTACACCCCCAAATGAAGACATGCCACTCACCATAATAGCGTTTGATGTGGAAGACGGAACTTATCAGCTGCTTTGCCAAGTAGACGAAGACATGAATACTTATGAGGCAACAACGGAAATAATGAACACTATGCTTGCATCTCTTGGTGAGTAGTACTTCGATGCAACGCTTTCCATGGAAGATAGACTAATGCAAGTAATTCCAGCCACGATAAATATCAAAGTATGTGCTGGGAAAGTAGTGGCTATTAATGGCAACCTCAGCACGGCCAATCTTGAAACATCTATTTCATAGTCTTTGTATGATGATTTAGTGTAGTATGGTGTATTAACAAGATATTTACAATAATATATTGATGATGTTGAAGAAAGTTAGTTGAAATGTCTGTTAGGTAGTGCTTCCTATGCAATGTTCATGAAATTAAGGTCAATAGTTAATCACAGTGATCAAGCTCTTGCCTTCATGTGAGGAATATTTAGGAATGTTAGGTGAAAGGGCACCATTTCGGGACCATTTTGAGGTGATTAAGTTTCTGCACTCTTCGTGCTCTAGTTTATAGTATTATTTACAGTAATAGTTCAAGAAAACCATTTACATATCGCACAAAATGACAATGTACCTTTACATTGCCGAACATATAGAAAAGGAAAAGACTTTGTAGTTATTCAATCTTGTTTCAGCTTGCTGATCTGTTAGGATGTTTTACAGAAGCACGAAATTACGCATCAGAACACTACACAGATATGTAATAGCCTGTAGGCCTAATGTAGACAACGAGAAAAACCACAAAATGAAAAATAACCTATTTACTTCATTTGATCTGATTAGCAGATGCTGGCTTGCTGTTATCCACCTGAAATAACATACGAACATGTAGAATGTCATGTAGTATTTTGAAGTTCAATATTTATCTCATAAGAAACTTTGTATTAAACTACAAGAATACAATGTTTATTGTATTTCCAATACTTTGTCAGCAATCAGTAGTAGTTTGGTATCATTTCATTCAATAAATGAACAAGAAAATCATAAAAAAGTGTCTATCTCATATCTATTTCCAAACTTGATGATTGTGTGATTTTAAACAGAAAATTTCATAATCATAATCATTAACTCAAGAACATATATAAATGTACAAAGCTGTGCAACATCATGGAAAAAGTCATGCATAAGACCCATTTTTAAGGCATTGCTCAGTGAGGCCTTAAAACTTGGAAGCCCCCAGGTTTGAAAGTTGTCAATGAAGTAGGGGTAGACTTTTGCAAAGCTATCAACTTTATGCATTCAACTTGGCATGTGTGTGTATGTGACGCTTGGCTTGTGTACACGATATCTGAACAGAAAATGATGTATCATGATCAAACTTGGTGAGTGGATAACCCATAGTGAGAGGAAGATCCCAATCGTTTTTGGTGCCCACAGAGGTCACCAAAGGTCAATTATGGTCCAAAAACCCCAATCATTAAATCTGCAATAATTCCCGGTGCAAACTCTGATGCAGTTCATATTTTGAGACAAGTTTTGCATGGGTTAAGGGATAGTTTCCAAACATAACAGTTATTGTGACCCAAGTCAAGAAAGGTCAATCAGGGGTCAAAAGTAGTATATTTGCATTAACTTGAGAACAAAATGTGCGTCAAGGTTGGGAGTTACACTATTGTAATCCATTACTTGACTAGCATGTGGGTGACCTTCGACCTCAGTTTGACCTCCGATGACCTATATCAGTTTCTTTTGTTATTTTAATTTTCGAAGCCATAATCAGATCTCAGATATATGTTATGATCAAAAATGTCCATGGGTTCACCCCTGTGCAATCTTCCTGTGCGAAGTTATCAAAGGTGAAGTTTCTTTTTTGAATTTGTACAGTCGTACAGACTTTCTAGAATCAGTGTGTCAAACTATATCTGACCTCGAGATCAATAGGACAAAGTTAAAACTTGAAAAATATGCTCATTTAAGGAGATACGGGCAAAACAAAAACCGTTTGTCAATATTTTAATACATCTTAGAGCTCTTTGTGCTCTACAGGAGAAACGAACTCCCCCTTCGATCAGACTCCCGGTTCTCAAGTTATGAGGGGCCAAAGGTGGTTCTGATACCTTATTAGCACTAACGCTGTGTGTGCACATTGGAGCACATGACAATTTGAAGACAAAAATCACATCATCGAAGGAAACATTTTTGATACAAAGCATCAGGTCATCCAAGGTTGCTTATGTAAATAAACTGCTAAGTTATGCTAATTTTGGCAACTTCTTCTAGTCACAAAGTCTGGCATGGCTTATATATTGCAACAACTTGTACATGCAGTAGAGGAACTATTTCGAAAATAACCGTCATGTGATCCAAGATCACCAAAGGTCAATTATGGGTGAAAATGTTAAGTTCAGTTACGATTATTCTGTTGTTTCGGTAAAAAGAGCCAACTCTTGCTCATATCAGATATCTGGTTCTCGAAACCTCGACCAACAGTGGATTGGTGATAATGTTGGCAACAATATTATGCCACTGTGTCATTATACATTGGACAACATAACAATTTTAGGACAGTGCTGCTCCCCTAGTAAATATTCCTTTCAAGCAAGGAACCATAGTGCCCTTGGGTTCGTGTGGTCCTGGCAAATGAGTAGTTTGTAAGTACTCGTTGTTTTTTTTTTTTATCTCTAGATTGTAGGAAATTACCTGTTACTGAGTTGTCATCAATTGTTTACAACGTTGGCCACATATTAGGATTATTTAATCACCTTATTTATCGGCGACTCAGTATGTACCATTAGGTTACATGCTATGTGCTTGCTCACCGTTTAAATCACATGGGTATCTAGTCTTTGTTAGGTATCAGTTCTAACAGTATACTTCATGTTCTAATTAATTGACTTAATATTCAGCCTTTGTAGTTTCTATTTTCAAGTTCAAGGGTGTTATCGGATAGATCGTTATGTTAATCAGTTACTTAATCTGAAGGTACATTTTGTAGTATTGCTTTTAGAGGTAACCTACTTTATCCTCGTCTCTTTCATACTCAGTCATAGTTATGCTATATTAATCATAACCGACATTGTTAGCACGTCACTTTTCTGAGTACATTCATTATCCTATTTCATTTAGTAATTAATCTCGTAAAGCTGTAGGATTATTTTGCATCATTTATCTTGTTTCACATAAATACAATATTATCATCCTGTCCCAACCTCTTGTAATCCATGGTAAAAGAGTGTATGAGATGCAACTTTCACCATTTGTATTCAGTAGCAGATATCCAGTCAAGTGAAGACATAATATACTCTGTAAAATCCAACTACTTGTTTGTGCCTTTATTTCTTGTTCACATACTGCTGTGACAACTGTACCAGATACAGATACTGATGGCCTCACTACACATTCCAGACTGCCCCAGTGTTGGTGTAAAATTTAATAATGATCCCCTTTCCAGAAAGTGATAGCACCAATTCATTTTCCAGACTAAACTAATAGAAATCTTGAAAATTACCTTCAAGCGTCATCTTTGTCATGTTCAGATTCATCAGATGAGTGTAGTCCGGACTAGCTGGCGGTTTTTCGGTGTATCCCGATGAGGATGCCACAGCAGCAGACGGACCATCATCGCCACTGTGAGATGGCCCTGGTTGCTTTGATGGTGTTCTTGTCTCTGTTGGTCCAGTCAGCAACTTCAATGGTGGTAGGGGGACCAGTGAACACTGCACTTCAAAATGTGTTACATTCACTGAAAATTAGAATGAACGATTATTATACCACATACATACAGTAGGTTGCTCTTGGACAGGGGTCAGCCGCCTAGGTGGTTGACTTATTTTTTCTAAAGGAGAGCATATCCTTCTGCTTTATGTGGCTGCAAAAATTTGGGCCTCTCACAATGAGCATTGAAACGACTTCAGCTTGGTTTCATATAGTAAAACTAAAATGTTATCTCCCTTCTCTCAGTAACTATAGATGTAACCTATATATTTTCCTGTGGAGCCATCATGTATAGCCTCCTCAACTACTTTCGTCAGTTGGCTTCGTGGAGTGCAGACGTGTTTTTTGCTCTCGCTCTCCATATACTACACTGTACTATATTAACTTATACTGTATTGCACTGTGGGAGTGGTATTTTCTGTTAGTACGTGCGTGGGTGACATCCCTATGTTCCGACGTCTCTATGTTCCGACGTCTCTATGTTCCGACAATTTGTTTTGACTCTAATTTTTGTTGACCCAAATTTTTTCGGACCCATTTTTTTGTTGGAGACTCAATCTTTTTGGTCTCCCATTTTTCGGACCCAATTTTTTTGGGGACTTAAATTTTTTGGGCCCCAAAGTTTTTGGGACTCAATTTTTTTGAGGGGTCTCCATTTTTTGGACCAACATTTTTTCTGACCTATCTTTTTTTGGGGGACACAATTTTTTGGACGCAGCAAATTTTTTTCACGAAAAAAAAAGGGCCCAAAGTTTGTTATGACCCAAATAGTGCTTGTGACCGAAAATTGCTTGTGACCCGAAACTTAATTGTATGTACTCAAATTGTTTTGGACCAAAATCAGTTTGGTGTAAAATAATTTTGGTCAGAAAAAAAGTTGGTCCGAAAACATGTTGGTCAAAAATTTTGGTCCAAACAAAGTCCGAAAAAATTAGAGTCCCAATAAATTGTCGGAACATAGAGACGTCGGAACATAGAGATGTCGGAACATAGAGACGTCGGAACATAGAGATGTCGGAACATAGAGACGTCGGAACATAGAGACGTCGGAACATAGAGATGTAACCCGTGCGTGCTACAGGCGTTGGTTTGTTTTTCGATATACTGTTCTTACTTTACTATTACTTTTGTTTTGGTTCGTTTCTTGCTCCTCCGTGGCCTAGCCACCTTGCGGTATCATGGCGTCGCGCCGTGATAGCCGTATTGTTAAGTTAACTTTTACCGGTGAACAAGCGGTTCCACCGGTGCAAGTGTTCAGTATTTTGAAGAGTAAGGGTGTTGCGGTTCCTGGAGAGGTTGACGCTTTGCAGGCTCTCCAGGGTCGTAACACGTATGACTTACGGTTCACCAGTGACGTGACCCGGCAGAAGGGTGTCACGTTGCTGAGTAATGTCGATGGTTTGACAGTTACGCCATACGAACGTTCCGTATGGGTAACTGTCATCCACGTAGGACTAGAGGTGCGTCAGGAACTTGTCGCAACTGTTTTAGGTCGGTTTGGGGCTGTCAAGGCTACCAAAATGTGCTCCTACGCACAGGCCCCTGGGGTTTTCAACGGGCACCGACAGGTTCGGATCGACCTAAAGCAGGACATTTCCTCCCTGTTTATTGCAGGGCATAAAGCTCACGTGCGTTATCCCGGTCAGCCCCGCACCTGCTTCAGGTGTGGGGAGACCGGGCACGAAGCCAAGGGCTGCCCAAACAAAAAGTGTGGGCGCTGCCTTCGTCTTGGGCATGATACCTCTGCTTGCCCAAGCGAAGTTGTGTGCTCACTCTGTGGGAAGGAGGGACATGTTTTTCGCGCTTGTCCCTCCTCTTATGTATTTATGACAAAGAGCAGGGGTCAGGCAAAGTCGCAGAGTTCTGACGCACCTACTGCCTCGGAGGAAGCTCCACGCAAGGAGGGGGAACCAGGTGAGGATTCACCTTCCGCACCTGGTTCACCCTCCCCCGTAGTTGCAGACCCTAACCCCGTGCCCGCACCGAGAAAGTCTCCACCAGCTTCCCCCATCAACTCGTCCAGTTCCGTCCCCAGTCCGCCGCCGGTATCGCCAGATCCGGAGACTCTGTCCGACGGCGACTCCGGGGACTCGGTAGTCATCGGGTCTCCGGAGGCTCTGTCTGACAGCGACTCCGGAGACTCGGTGATCGTAGAGTCGAAACGTGCCACCGGGACGAGCTGGTACGACGAGATGGGGGAACCCTCTCTAAAAAGGTCGGCCTCAAGCGACGACTCAGACGACGATATGTCGTCTAGAGCTCGCTTGAAGCTTACAGAATCGTCGTCGGCGTAGTTTTGCGTCATTGCCCTCTCATGGCCCATACTTTTTCAGTTGCCACTTTCAACGTCAATGGCATGAGGGATCATCGCAAGCGCAGTCGCATTTTCCAATATTGTATTTCAATGGAAGTCGACTGCGTTTGCCTGCAGGAAACACATATTTTGGAAGAAGATGTCCCTCTATGGGCTTACGAGTGGGGTGGTGGGCTGCATGCTTCGTTTGGTTCGTCTTCATCCTGTGGCACTGTCATCCTTCTGTCACCTCGTCAGGCGGGTTGTGCCACTAGGGTGGAGACGGATCACGAGGGCCGATTGGTTTGCATTCTATTCAAGTATCCACAGGGTAACATCTCCCTTTGCAATGTGTATGCTCCCAATCGGCCTTCTGCTAGACGAGAATTTTTTAACACGCTACCTTCCTTTGTTCCTGGTAGTGCACCATGTGTCATGGTCGGAGACTTTAACTGTGTCCCAGACTCGGGTCTTGACAGACTCGGGGCCTCTGTGTCTGCTAGTCCTGACGCTGGGATCACAGAATTGGACAGATTCACTTCGGCACACCATTTAGCCGATGTCTGGAGGCATATGCACCCGTGTAGTACGGTGTATACGTGGATGAGGCCTAACGTAGAAGATGCCTCCAGGATAGATCGAGTGTATGCGCCCGTAAGTTTGAAATTTTCGGGTTGCGAGACGCTCAGCTGTCCGCTCTCTGACCATGACACTGTAGTAGCACGTTTTGTTTTGCCTTCCATTTTCCCGATCGGGCGGGGCCTATGGAAGCTTAACTGTCGGATTCTTGGCGAGGCAGAGTTCCGCCAAGGTTTCGAGACCAGGTACAAAGGATGGCAAACATTGAAGCCGGCCTTTGCTTCTACATCCCAATGGTGGGATGATGTCAAGTTGCGCATCAAACGCTTCGCAATTCAGTATTGCGTGACCCGCGCACGGCGTCGAAGAGAACATTTTTCGAAGCTGTGCGCGGAGGTGAAGTTTGGCGACCCTTCGGCTGTCATCGCTTTGCAGACCTATCTCGATGAAAAGTACCACGGTGCCCGCGTCAGGGCCCGTGTCGAAGCGGTGGAAGCCGAGGAACGCCCTTCACTGAGGTTTTACCAGTCCGTAAGCTCATCGGCGTGTGACAGACGCGTCCCATCTGTGCGCGCTACTGATGGGACCGTGGTTAGTGACCCTCACGGCATTGTCCACGTATACAAGGATTATTATTTGAGTTTGTTTACGCGTGGCAGTGTCGACTTGTCGGCACAGGCCGATTTATTGAAGGGAATCTCAAAAACCGTTCCCCACGATGTCAATGATATTTTGGGGGGCGGAATAACCACTGTTGAGCTTTGGAAGGCGCTTTCGACGATGAAGAATGGCAAGTCCCCGGGTTCGGACGGGCTTCCGAGGGAGTTCTACCGAACCTTCTGGGCAATAATAGGACCCGACCTCAGAGCCGTCTTCGAGGACGCCTTCCAAAACGGACTGTTAAACGAAAGTCAACGTCTGGGCATGATTACTTTGCTGCCCAAGTCTGGTGACCCCTTGGACCCTCATAACAAGCGTCCAATCACCTTGTTAAATGTAGACTACAAGTTGTTGGCTAAGGCTTTGTGCAACCGCCTTGCACTGGCTATGCCGCATCTTGTGGGTGATCTCCAGACTTGTGCAGTGAAGGGTCATTGCATCCAGCAGAACTTGTGGTTGATGCGCGACTTGACCGACTTTGTTATTGAACGAGATCTGCCATGTGCATTGGTGTCTCTGGACCAGCAGAAGGCCTTTGACATGGTGGATCGGGGGTTTTTAATGAATGTATTGGAGACGTTTCAGTTGCACCCGGTTTTTCGTAAATGGATTTCTGTTTTGTATCAGGAAAGTTTCAGTTCTGTGAGCGTAAATGGGTTTTGTTCGGAGGTTTTTAACGTGGAGAGGGGGGTGCGCCAGGGGTGCCCTCTGTCTCCATTACTTTATGTTTTGTTTAGCGAGTCCCTGTCTCGTCTTTTGGAAAGGGACTCAAGACTTGTTCCATTCGTTGTGCCAGGGGGTGCCAAAGTGAAGTGCGTTCAATATGCAGATGACGTCACGTGTGTTATTTCGAGTCTGGGCTCCTTTCGTGCCCTCTCGCAGAATTTATCTATCTTTGAGAGAGCTACCGGGGCGAAGTTGAATCCGGAAAACACAAAGGGCCTTCGCCTTGGTAGCTGGAGATACAGAGACTTACCATTCGGTGCATCGTGGTCGGATCAAAATATCAAAATTAATGGTATTTGGTTCGGCTGTGATGCACCTTGTGATGTAACCTGGAACGAGAGGGCTGAGGTTCTTGAGAGCAGGCTCGAAACCTTTGGCACCCGCTGGCTTTCGATCCTAGGGAAAGTCACCGTAATTAATCGTTTTGTTTCGCCCATCTTGTGGTACCCGGGCGCGGTGTATCCAATTCCGCGTCGCGTCCTGGTGCGGTTGGAGAGAGCGATATTTTCATTTATTTGGTCGGGTGGTACAGAGCTTGTCAAAAGGGCGGTAATGTACCAAAAACTGGAGAAGGGTGGGTTAGGGGTGGTTCATCTGGGAAGTAAATTAACCTTTTTGTTATTTAAGCACTTGTTTGTAGCGGTAACTGACCCAGGGTTGCCTTGTTCATATTTTTTACGTTTTTGGGGCGGTTTGCACCTGCGTCGATGGGTCCCGGCGCTGTTTAGCAACAGAGAACCGCATAGTAGTACTCCAAACAGGGTGGTGCGTGTCATTTGCTCCGCCCTGATTGAGTTGCCCCCTGTTGACCTGTCACGGCCGGCCCTCGTTCACAGTTCGTTGCAGGATAGGGCCTTGAATGCAATTTTTGTCCAGGGACGTCATTCTGCCGAAGTATGGCGTTCGGTGCATTCAAGGCTGAATGGTGGCAGGCTCCGTGATCTTGCATGGAGAATTGCACACGGTGCCTTGGTGACGAACCTAAAAAGATACCATTGGCGATTGGGTGATGGACTGTGCCCGAGGACCGGCTGTGACAGCTTAGAGAGTACCGCTCATGTTTTTTGGCATTGTTGCTTTGTAGTTAACTTATGGGAGTGGTTCCAGACCTGGACCGACCGTGTTACGGGAGACTGTTCATGGTCGGTAGGACAGGGCTTTATTTTATATGGGGTAGACCCTCCAGTTTGTTCGGTTGCTGTTTTGCATCGCATTATTTTTGTTTGCTCTATTGTGAAAAAACATGTTTGGCGGAATGGATGTGATGTGGTTTTTAGGGGGAAATTTGCCATTTGGCAGGCAGTCCTGGAGGCGGTGAAGTCTGATATTCGCCTTCAGATTGAAGGCGATTTTCGCCGTTTATCTGGTGCTGCCTTTTTTGGACGCTGGTGTGCTGGGGAGGGGTTTTTCGTTTCGCTCCGTACTGGTCGTCCTTTTGTGGTTTTTTCAATGTTTGAGTGGGGGGTTGGGCGTTTTGTCTCTGCAGGTCGGCGGACGTATGTTTTATTGGCTCGCTTGACCTGAGTTTCGTTTTTCAGAATGGGATGTTTCGGTAGTGCCGTTTGGCCGTGACGTTTTATATCCCGCATGGCGGGTCACGTAAAAAGCACTACTTTCGTCAGGCTGTAATATTAGCGGGTGATATTTGGTTGGCTCCAAGAGGACTCGACGAGTAAAGATGACAGATATTTATGTATGATTAATCGATGTTTATAACGTGCTGGTAAGTTAAGGCATGAAACGAGAGAGTGCGCACACAACAATATGAAGTGAAATGACATGTGAAACATTATAATAGAACATATATTATATGATATGACATATGATAGGGCATGAACAAAGGAGTTCAAAAGAGAGAACAAAAAAGGACTATTGATTCAGTAACGGTAGGAATATATACAATAAAAACTGACAACAAAATGGCTACTAAAGATCTAGCAAGTCTTTGGCTTTTGTAACTCGACCTGACCTAGTCTGTTTTGGTTGGCTGAGTTGTGTGTATGTATATCTGTTGTCTTTGTGTTGAGTGATGGTGTTTCTATTGTTTGCTGGTGGTGGTGTCGTGTTGTCGCTGTTGATGATGTTCAATGTTGAATCTGACATGTTTTTGTAGCGCTTCCTTGATATGTCGTCTGTTTCGTCTTAAGCTTGATCCTTGTTGTGTTGTGACTTGATATGAGCGAGGTTCTTCTCTGACTCTGTTGACAGTCGCTGGTTGCCATCTTTTCTTTCCCGTTTGATCTTGGACGTACACATTCTGCCCTGCTAGAAGGGGTGGCTGTAGCGGAGTTCTATCATCAAAACGTATTTTCTGACTTGATTGACAGGATTGTAGTCTTTCAGCAACCTTGTCCTTGTCAGGGTTGTTGTTGTGGATTTGAGTCGGTAAAGTTGAACGGATCTCCCTGTTGAAAAGAAGATCTGCTGGTGATGGAATCTGGTGGTCAACAGGTGTGGTGCGGATGCAGAGTAGTGCCAGATAAACATCCCTTTTGTCCTTGCTAGTATTTTCTTGATAGTCTGTACAAAACGTTCAGCCATTCCGTTTGATTGGGGGGAGGGGGTACAGGGGGCTGCTCGTTACATGTTGGAATCCCCATTTGTGGGAGAAAGATTTAAAGAGTTGGCTACTGTATTGGCTGCCATTGTCGCTGATTAGTTTGTCTCTGTTGATACTGTGCCAAAATACAGACGCTTTGGCCCTCAGCTGGCACTTTGTGATTCCCTGGTAAGCCTCATGTAACTTTCTCAGAATATCCTTTTGCATTGTCTTCGGTATGACAAATCTATCTCCTTTTATGATTAGTCCGTCTTCTACGGAGAGTTCATCTCGATATGCCCAATATTTGCGTATCGCTTGAGGTACCTCTCGTTGACGTTCACCCGTTGACTACGATTTCTGTTTGGGCAACCAGTTCTTGATCGTCCTTGGTGGCGTCCTTGATGGTGTTCAGTTTGTGTTCTGAAAAATGAATAAACTGAATTTTCAGGGGTGTTTCCTCACCACTGTGTTCATCAATCGGGTTCAGCCTTGACAGAGCATCTGCTATCAGTAACTCTCGACCAGGTCTGTATTGGATCGTGTTGAAGTCTTGGTGGCGCTGCACATATATTCTTCAAATGTACCATTTCCAAAGGTTTGTGATCGCTGTGGATGATGAATGATTTGCCGTAGATGTACGTGTGGAATTTTTCACAGGCATAAACCACGGCCAACATCTCACGCTCAATGTTCGCGTACCTCTTCTCTGTATCGGTGAGTGCTCAGGATGCAAAACATATTGGTTTATCTTCCTGAAGAAGAGCGGCACCTAGCCCACTGAGGGAAGCATCGACTTGCAGAATGGTGTCCTTCTTTGGATCAAATTATGCAAGTGTAGTGGCTCTGCAAATTAGCTCCTTGATGGTCTCAAACTCCTTTTGCTGGGCATCAGTCCATTCAAACTGGGCGTCTTTTTTCATTAATTCTCTGAGGATCGCAGTGTGTGAGGACAGGTTTGGGATAAAGGGTGCCATGTATGTTGCTATCCCAAGGAATTCTTGCAACTGTTTGCAGGTTTGTGGTGCTTTTAATGCCTGTATGGCCTTGATTTTATCCGGGTCTGGCTGAACACCGTCTTTGCTGTAGAGGAGACCAAAAAATGTGATATTGTCCTTCTTGATATCGCATTTGCTCGGGTTGAATACAAGCCCATCTTCCCGTGCTACCTTGCATTAGATTGTGGAGGTTCCTGTCATGTTGAGCTTCAGTTCAACCAAATACTCCTATGTCGTCTGCAATTTCCACGGTTCCTGGGCACTTTTCCAGAATTTGGTCCATGCGCTGCTGGAAAATATCTTGTGATGCACACAGGCCGAAGGGAAGCCTTAGAAAGCGGAATCTTCCGAAGGGACTGTTAAAGGTGGTGAGGTAGCCGGACTCTTTGTCTAGGGAAATGGACCAGTAACCATCACGAGCATCGAGTTTGGAAAAGACTGTGCTGCCCGCGAATTTGTGTGTTATCTCCTCCAACGTCGGGGTATAATGATGTGAACGCTTAATGGCCCTGTTCAGGTCTTTGGGGTCAAGGCAGATCCGCCATTGCCCATTGGCTTTCTGGGAAAACGCTAAGACTTGAGACCCAACTCGTTGGATCTGTGACTGGGGTGATGACGTTCAGCTGTACCATATCATCCAGTTCTTTCTTGATAACATCTTTGATATGGATGGGACATCTACGTGGTGGATGTACAACTGGTGGTACGTTTTCGTCTGTCACAATATGGTAACTCCCTTTAAAGTTTCCGATGCCTTGGAATCGATCGGGATACTGGCTGATGAGGTCGGCGCAATCTGATATGTGAATATCTTGTTCAGTGGTCAAGCTGCAATGTAACGTTAGTACTTGTAATGACAGTGATGTAGGTAAGCCTAGAATAGCTGATCCTTGTACGTCTGCAATGAAAAAAATCAGCATGTGTGTGTGTACCGTAAAATTTGCATTCAATATTAACCTTACCATAGTGAGGTATGGCAGTGTTGTTGTAAGCAATGACATGTGTGTCTGATGGTATTGTTGCACTTGGAAGTGGTATTCCATTGGCGTTAACTTTGTCCGGATGCATTTGCTTGAATATGCGCAAGGGTATATTCACTTGGGAATATACGCAATATACGCGCAAGGGATATTCCCTTGTGCCCCAGTATGAACATTTACCTTAAGAGACGCTTGTTTGCTACGAAGTGGAGTCTGAAGGTTTACGAAAATTTCATCTTTTGCCTTCTTTTGGTCATCATTCACATTATGTATGTAAATACTTTCGAACTTAAGTCTACTTATTTCCTGCTCTAAGCTTTGATTACTGGTCTAGGTTAATACTTTGGTCTAGGTTAATACTTTGGTCTAGGTTAATACTTTGGTCTAGGTTAATACTTTGGTCTAGGTTAATACTTTGGTCTAGGTTAATACTTTGGTCTAGGTTAATACTTTGGTCTAGGTTAATACTTTGGTCTAGGTTAATACTTTGGTCTAGGTTAATACTTTGGTCTAGGTTAATACTTTGGTCTAGGTTAATACTTTGGTCTAGGTTAATACTTTGGTCTAGGTTAATACTTTGGTCTAGGTTAATACTTTGGTCTAGGTTAATACTTTGGTCTAGGTTAATACTTTGGTCTAGGTTAATACTTTGGTCTAGGTTAATACTTTGGTCTAGGTTAATACTTTGGTCTAGGTTAATACTTTGGTCTAGGTTAATACTTTGGTCTAGGTTAATACTTTGGTCTAGGTTAATACTTTGGTCTAGGTTAATACTTTGGTCTAGGTTAATACTTTGGTCTAGGTTAATACTTTGGTCTAGGTTAATACTTTGGTCTAGGTTAATACTTTGGTCTAGGTTAATACTTTGGTCTAGGTTAATACTTTGGTCTAGGTTAATACTTTGGTCTAGGTTAATACTTTGGTCTAGGTTAATACTTTGGTCTAGGTTAATACTTTGGTCTAGGTTAATACTTTGGTCTAGGTTAATACTTTGGTCTAGGTTAATACTTTGGTCTAGGTTAATACTTTGGTCTAGGTTAATACTTTGGTCTAGGTTAATACTTTGGTCTAGGTTAATACTTTGGTCTAGGTTAATACTTTGGTCTAGGTTAATACTTTGGTCTAGGTTAATACTTTGGTCTAGGTTAATACTTTGGTCTAGGTTAATACTTTGGTCTAGGTTAATACTTTGGTCTAGGTTAATACTTTGGTCTACGTTGATTAATGGTATAGGTTAATACTATCAACATGTCTTGGTTGATATCCTTCGTAATGCTGGTCACGATAACGTGACTGACGCCTTTGTGACTTTCACCTTCCTCTGTTAGTGTTATTCCCATTGTTTCTATTGGATGTACAAACCCGATTATCTCTTTTTCTGTCTACATACAGATTCCCAGTGGTTAGCCTTTTTACAGTAGTTGCATGTAGTGGGCACTTGCCTTTGTGGGAGTATCTGAGACCACATTTTCCACATTTCTTTGAGTTACCATGAAAGGGTCCAGAACGGCGATGTCCCTGCTGGGACCTATAACTAAAAGACTCAACTGATACTGTTGCAGAGTGGAAAGCCTCCATATGGGCTTTTGTTGCCTCATATGTCGTGGCAGTATTCAATGCCTCATCAAGTGTGAGTTTTTCATCCTCATTTAAGAGTTTCTCTTGCACTTTTTTTGTGTGGCGTACCAGTGATGAGTTATTCAATTAGCCTACTATTAAATTCCTCAATGCTAAATTTGCATTTGTCAGCCTGTATGCGACATTTTGTCATGAAATCATCAACATTCTCTGTTGGCAGTTGTTTTAGTTTCTGCAGTTGGAAACGATTCAGCCGATAATTTACTTTTGGCTGAAAATGTGTTTCAAACTTTTTGAAGATTTCTTTGTGGTCATCTTTTTTTTTTTTCCTGTGGCAGATTCCACGTTTGAAAAATGTTAATGCCTTCTTGGCCTAGCCAAAGCAAAAGGTATGTTGCCTTCTCTTTTGCAGACTTTTTGGCCAGTGGCCCAGAAAAGATAAGTTTTGTGTATTGTTTGAAATTTTGGAAGCCGGTAGGTAAATCTGCAGATGACCAATCCAGACTTGGGGACGTTATGCCCGATAATTCACGCATAATGACTGAGCTTTATGAAACAACTGCCAATTTTTCCAAAATGTCTACCAGCTATGTGTCTGAGCCTAGCTGCAGTTTGGTTGTGCCTGATACAATTGTTACTATCTAGGCTAGCCTATGCCTAACACAGCATGTGAGAGATAGGGCTGACATATGCAGAAATAGTCACTTCTTATTAGCGAGAATGCGAAAATAACTCACCAGAACGACTCAAAAGTCTGGTTAATATGAAACAACAAGTTATAATTTGAAGGTGCACTCAGAACGGTGTTCAGAATCATATGCATGGAGTTCATGTTTAAGGTAATGTTCGTTGAGCTAGCTGCAAAAGTTCAACACAATATTCAAGGATGACCAGCTCGTTCAGAATACGTTGGATAGCCTCGGCACGCAAGCAGCAAGGTAGCCTACTGTAGTACTTCGGTGATAACCTCAACCCTGAGCCGTCTCTGGAGACCCGCACAGCCGTCAAGATCACAAACACTGGATCACAAACACTGGACACTTCTCGGGCTTGAAAATGACCAACCAAATGTACACTTTTGCCTGAGAACCAAGTATTTCTCAATTTTTTTTGCATCCATAACCTTTTGGAAGATTGTCATCAGTCACACATCATGTTCGACCTCATTGCATGTCCTATGGATCATTGCTTTTGTAGGCGATTCTACGTCACGACCCACAATATCCGAAAGCCCCACTTTTCAAGGTTTTAAGCCCATTATTTCTTGAGAATTTGAAAATTCACATTTCTCGTGAATAAAAATCACTTGAAAACATACCCATAATGTTGCACAAAATTCAATCTATGGACAACCAATAGGGAAAAACCTCCTTCAACCCCTAATAGACATGTACAAATTGCACGAGTAGAGGAAAGTATGCTGAAGAATGTTGGTGAGAAAATTTTTGCAAATTCAGACACAGTTAATTTATTGGTGTACAAATATTAAAACCTCTTATTATGGCTATTATAAAACTTGGTTGAAGGAAATGAAAAGTAGCAGATATTTCCGATATAAGGTATATCGAAACCGAACACTACACACATAGGCGTAGGTCCCGTAGGAGGCGGGGCTGCAGCCCCCCGCCCCGCAACCAATTTTTTTCCCATTTTTTTCGGGCACCTACTGAGAGAAAAATAAATAGCAATGAATAGCTTACAAATTATCTCCTTGGTAATTAAAATAAAGTTCTAAGATTGGCCGACATTACTACTGTAAAAGAGAGTTTCACATAAATGGATCTGTATGCTTTTTCTCGATCTACATAAGACATTTGGTTGTTTGCATTAGCATCCGGCGGTATACTGTGCTACTTTCACGGACCGTAATGTACACCATGCCATGCAATGTACTGACCGATGCTTGCTTATATGATATTGGCATCGATATGTTGAACGCGCGCGAGGCGGGCGAAAAATTTGGGTTTTTTTTTCGGGCAAGTCGTTACAGCCCCAAATCCAATTGGGCTACGCCTTCGACTACACACATAGACAGTTTTTGAGGCTGTTCATCGTGGAACAGGCATTTCAATGCTCACTGATATGATGTTATATCTGCTCTTTGCTTTACAAATTCGAACAGGCGTGTAGCGAGTAATTGCCAAGGGAGGGGCGAAGCCTGTACAGTCTCCAGGTTGCTAGGTCATTATACGGCCGTTACTAACCGTGAGTTAATTGGGTTATGTAATAGTGCGCAACGGCAACGTAGGCTTGCATAGCCCCAGTGAAATTTGATACGAATTACAACCCATTTTGTTTTGTGGATTGTGGATTCATTAATTAATAATATTGCAAGTTACGATAAAGACGACTTAAAAACACATACAACTTTCACTCACGTAAATATCACGAGAATTGGTAACTCGTACTAGGTGAAATCTCTGTAAGAAACTCACGTGTGATGTCCAAATGAAAATCGACACAAACTTAATAAAACGGTACTTAAAATCGTTCCCAAAAGTATCTTTTCCAACCTTTCTAAAATTGTTCCATTCTGCACAAGTTGAACATATGTATCAACTATAAAATACGTAAGTCTCGGAAAGAAAGTATAACGCAAACGAACACGATACAATTTGTTCTATCACTAAGGGTAAATGAACTGTGAACAAATGCACCGGGCTATATCGGTTCCGCGAAATGACGTAATCTCGTACGGGGTTGATGTATTATACTAATCATGGGAATCAAAACCTACCAAAATGGAATTTGTGTAACGATTGTGATTAAATTTAATCATGAAATATATTGTTTGGGAAGATTTATGGTTCGTTTTTACACGTTTACATTTTTCTTAGCACAAATGCTGACTGAATAAAATCTGCAACGTATAAATGACTACCGGACTTTGACATTTTGTACTAAAGTGGTCCCTAAACAAGTAAACAACACTGACACAGTTGAAGTGAATACATGATTATTGTAACATTGTAGCGAAATATTTACCCATTCTGTCTGGATGGTGCCAAGTACTCAGGAAGGTGTAGCCCCAATAATTTGTATTTTTATCTTTACATATATGGAACTTTTTGGGAAAATCGATCTCGGCCCACCTCCAATCATCATCCTACGCTGATACAAGAACTCGGAGACAAGGGTGGTGCCAGCATGGGGTTAGGCCCTCACCCCCTGCTCCGTTGGAGAGTTCTAGCCCCCGTTGGAGATATTTTTTGAAATATTTAAGGGGAAAGGTATAAAAAAAAATGTCATATCTTATTCATAATTGGGTGGTTCTAATGGCGGAGCATGGATTTTGTTGGTAGGGGAACATGAAGCAGGCTTGTCTCATGGGGGAGGGATAATATCATAATAAACAGACACACCAACATTTTCAGTGGTTGCACAGCACGGTCAAAATTCTTGTCATAGGGTGGGACCAACTCCATTCACTTTCCAGCTGGCGTGTTCGGAAAAATACTGTTCCCCTAATTTGTTGAGGAAATTTATAATCCCCAACCCCCTCTCCACTTCTTTAAGGCTGCCCAATTTGTGAAGAGGATAACAGTCCTTTTGTAGAGAGGCATTTGTTAATAACCTTAAGTCTTATAGATGGATATTTGTGCACATGGTGACCCATGGTGGGGGGGGGGCACATGCCACCCAAATCCTAACAATTTCAAAATGCTTACCAGGGATAAACTTTGTCTGCAGTTTGACCATAGAGGACACAATTCTAAAAACTATTTAATTGATGCACCCCCCACCCCCACCAGATTTAAAAAAATAAAAAGAAATTTTGGAAACCAATATTCTAAAGGGGAAGAAAGGTCACTACATTAAAATGGTTAACATGGGGCCAGTCCACCTCCTTTTCGACCACGGCCCAGGGTGCATGCCACATGATGATTTCACAAAATTTGGCTTAAAATAATTGTTTTCACAAGCTGCAAGGGGGTGGTTGACCCTCCCCCCCTTTCTAGATCCAGCATTGATTTTTTTATCCTACTTTAAATAGATTTAATCCTGCTGAATTTACATGAAGTTTGAAGAGACCAGTGATTATCCTCACGACTCGCAGTTTCCTTGCAGAAAGCAGATCAGAATACAGGATGCAATGCAAGTATACAACAGACTAACAACACAGCACGCTGGTATTAATTGCAGCAAAGTCATCTGGAGCAATCAGAAATGTGGTGTCTCGCTTACCCAAGCCACAGACAGACAGACAGACAGACAGACAGATAGATATTTGTCGCCCTGCAACAAAACACATAAAAAATCAAAGTTTAAAAGTTACATACAGAATACAGTTAAATATTAGTATAAACAAAACACCAAAATATCAACAGCAACAATATCCATACATGTGAGAAAAATATAGAAATATATGCATATATATACATATAACAAAATCCAAAAGCTAGCATTGACTTCAAGATAGACTATGTCACAATTTTATAATGAAATAATTTTATCAAAACTTTCATCAAACTTAATGCAAAAAACCATGTTGTCTGAATATTTTAGAACCTAGATTTAACTGTCATGTCACCTGTGCAATTATGAACTCCTTTCCCATTCCCAAAAGCAGAGTACTCCTTTATATTTCGCTTTTGTTAATGATGAATATAATTTCTGAAACTCAGCAAAATTTCTGCCAAACGACTGCCTTAATAAAGTTTACCAGGGAAGTTACCATTTTCGTAAAATTTTCCGAAGGTTTATTTGAACTTGAGCCATAAAAGAATTGAAGTTCACTTTACAAATTTACTCCCTTCATATGTCAGGAATAAATCTGGAGATGCTTGTTGGAAATCTCAATGAATCTATTGAATTCAATGCTGCCGGAGGCTATATAATACCATGGATGTAATTCCATAGTAACATCAAGTAGTGTTTCATCTAGATAATATTAAATTTTATTTCACCTTAAACCTGAGATTCAAAAGAACTGCAGAATATTCAAATTCAGATAGCTCAAAACAAACTATTCCTAAATTATAATTCATGTTAATTAAAGCACACTTTAACAAAACATATAACAAATTGAAGCCAGGTAAGAAGTATAGCATTCTCTCGTGTTCAAATAAGGAGCCAAACACGTAATGTACTGTACTTCATAAATTTTCGGTTATAAATCTTCAACTGTAAAATACCAAGTAAAAAAAATTACCACACCAGAAAAAAAGGGGAAATGCACAAAATGAGAAATCATTGTATGCATTACACTAACGTACCAATACAAAAAACAGTCTGATATAAGAGAACAAAAATTCAAGACTCAAAAGAGAAAAATTTTCTTGCAATTGTCAATGAGCCAATGTTAATATCTAAGAGGCACTGAGTTAAATACAAAAATATACAAGTTTGCAACATTGCATATACCCCCAACTTGTCCCCATACTCCATGCCCATTAAACAAACTTTACAGGTCATTGCATTTTTATAAAAATTACAGTGGGATTAAAATACATTTTTCAAATTAATAACAAGTAACCAAACAGAAATGTATCTTTAATTCTACAAATGCATGAGAACTTATAACATCCGTTACAAAGAACAGCCTTGCATGCTCTTGACTGGAACCCAAGGAGCAAAAAAGAGAAGGTTATAGGTATAGGGAAATGTTATGGTAACATAATTAAAGGCTTTTACAATGCTATTGGGCGTATTGGCATATCAAGGGAATTTTCAAATCTTGAACCCATGCATATATGAAATACAATGGTGTACAGTCTGCAGCCTTAGCCATTAGGTTACCTGAGATCAAGAAATGGAATTTAAAGATGCAAGGAAATTGCAACTATGATTAGCCATAGCTCAAATGAGAGGTTATCTTCCCAACAACTGATGTGCTCAAAATGTTAATCATATTTAAGATGTTTATACAACAATTTACAAAGTGCATCCATAGACTAATAAATTATACCAAAACTGATTTACTATTCAAGATATCATGAGCCTGCAGACCAGGTGTAGTTGTGACAACTGTCATTTGCAGAATTTAAACTTGATACTTTCGCAACAGGCAAAAAAAAAATATATGTAGGTTTCCACTTGCTTTAGCTGACAGATAAAAAAAGCTAAACCCTAATTTTTTTATTTGAACTGAAAATATCAAAGAGCAAAAATAGATCATTGATAAAATCTAACATCCCTTGTGTTTTCGAATTATGAATTCCCATAAAGTTGTCCCACAATTATGCCTCATATTTTGTACTGGTTTTCTCCTGCAAAGCATACAAGTTTTCAATTAGAGATATGGTATAAAAAAATTGCAAAATGATTTTCTTTTTATACTCAGGAGCCTTAGGATTTTGAAAAAAAATATATCACTAGCTAACATATATTTTATGTTGGCCACAAAACTTTAATTGTAATCAAGGTTGTCTGTGTAACTTTGTTCTATCACAAACTGGTCCCCACCTGTACGTTCTATCAGCTCATCATAAAAGTCTGATTCATCTGATTCTACATCACTTTCTTCATAAATGATGTCATCTGGCTGCATTTCTGGCATCATCACATTTTCCTCTAATGTCAAGTCATCAAGCTGCTGTATTGAAGGTTCCGTGTATTGATGTTGTTCTTCATCCTCATTGCATTGGTCGCAGGTGTTGGTCAAATGTGGGTTTACAGTTATTGCATGAGCAACCAGGTCGACAGTCTTATGCTCTTTATTGCACCTGCAACGCTTCGTTCCACTTCCCGTCTTGCATTTACACCCTTTCGTCAGTCTACCTTTTGCTTGTTTCAGCAGAGTCCCATACAATGCTCAACCCACCATCTTCTTCTTTATATCCATGAGCACATAGGGATGCATGGATTACCTCCTACTTTCCTGCTTGTCCCCAAAGGTTGCTCACCCAGCAACAGCGTTGCCAATGAAACTCGAGAGCATCATTTGATGGCATTACCTCCTCTTCACTTGTTACTTTCTCCCATGAATTATCTCTGATGATATTTAGCCACTGGTGGTGTTGCTGAAGAAGTGAGGCAGCTTCGTTTACACTCTGGTAGAGTTGCTTGGGTGACTTGTGCTCTGACAGCATTACACAAGAAAACTTCTTGTAGTACACACTCCCAACCAGACGATAGAAAGAAAGCAGTCCTTGTTCATTTGTAACAGATGTTTCTGACAGTGACCCTGGCATTTCTGGAACAGAAATAAAGTTTGCATGCATGAAAAATGAAGATAGGAAAGAAGCCTTGCCACAACCATGGAAGAAAGATGTATAATCACAGCCTGAAACAATGAAGATAATTTGCGTGATAGTTGGAAGATCATCTGTGGGCAGCATGTCCAGATCTGGATCACTAAGGAGACAACTAGCCAACTGGGAAAGACTCAAACACTATTGAATTGGAAAGCTGAACAACTGCATCCTTGTGGAGAATTCCATTGCTTCCAATCAAAACTCTTAATCCAATGTGGTACGTATCTGTATCAGGGGAGTAAATAAGGACTTTGCTGCATGGAGACTTCAAGCAATGGAGCCAAACCCTGCTGTCACTCTCTTCATGATTTGAAGTGAAAACAGGATCACAAGTCACTTCCTTCTTAGTAGCAACCATCGCCAGATCAGTCAGTTCGCTATCAGTACCACCAGCAGTAACAAGTCTTTGTCCCTCCTTCAAGTGCATTTGTCCTGCACACAAAATGTCTGTTGCAAGAAAATTGACAAGTTTTCTTTTCACAGTTCGATCAGAGAGCATCGATTTTCTCCATGTCAGAGAAGAAAGGTCTGGTAGTGGAGTGGTGGGTAAGATAATCTCTGGCAAGTCAACCTCTCGTTGGTGTTCAGTGCAGCTTACATCCCTTCGGTTACGTTCCAAGTCTTTGGGACTCACACCGTTTCTTCTTGGGTGGTCAAATGTGCTGTGTGTAATCCCTAAAGGTTCTTGAAGTTCGCATGGGACTGGAATTGATAAGAAACATACCTTCAAGGATCACACACTCAGGCTTCCATCCTGCTGGTAGTGTATCTGTAAATGCCTGGTTCTACCTGCGCCTGTATACATTGGTGCTATTGGCCTTTGTACCATGAACCATAGCACCCTTCGGACTGGAATAGCAAGCGGAAGTTATATGAACTGTCCAAGAGAGTCAAATGCTTTGTTTGAGTTCTTCGACTGCACAATAATTTTTCGCAGGCATCTGGTAACAAGTTGTTGGTTTTTGTCTTTCAAACTGACTTTGGTTTGCCTTTTTCTTTTTGGAACAAAGGTCTTCAGT
Organism: Apostichopus japonicus; assembly: GCF_037975245.1. NCBI lineage: Eukaryota > Metazoa > Echinodermata > Holothuroidea > Aspidochirotida > Stichopodidae > Apostichopus > Apostichopus japonicus. The sequence continues at coordinate 19,184,010 of NC_092577.1, forward strand.
CTCTTTTTCCTTTCAGGTGCTGGGACACTTGGGTCATGTAGAAGACGTGTTGATATGTACGATGAAAGTGACTGAGACTCAATCTTGTAGAAATTAAGCATATCTTCTCTCTGAACCGGGTCTGCCAATTCTCCACTCAATGTTTTCAGAGGAATTTGGTCCTCTTCAGGAGTGTGTAAAGCCAAGTCTGTTTCTTTTGCTTTAATCATAAACTTTTGCACCTTTCCTTCCATGTTTAAAAGTTCTGACGTTTTGGCTTTTTCTACAACAGTTGAGGAAAGTTCAGATGCAATTTGAAGCTTCATTCGCTCTATGGCAGATGCTCTGTAAGGAAGAACCAGAGCTATTCTATCCATCATTCCTGGCACAGGTTTGCACATAGCCATCTTCACTTCTTTATTGATTTTCATTTCGTGACATTCATCTGCGGCCACATGTCGACCTCTAATTCCTTTCAGACTTGCAACAAATCCACCGTGTCTTAACTGATTGAGCACAGTGTGAGGCATTTGTAGAATGTCCACCAAATGACGCGGGATAAGCTTCAAGTATGTTGGTCTGTCGAACGCATGAAATAAAGGTGCTGATTTCTTCAAAGCAGCAAGACGCAAATTCCACTTTCCTGTTCGTATGGCTATAAATAACATAATGTATGCCAGGGCATCACGATGAATGAACCCATCCCACATCTTATATGTTTCGTTGATTGACATTCTGGTACGAAAGGAGCAAAATTCTTTTGCAAACTTTTCACCACCAATTAGTTCCCAGATTTCAATCATTAGCTGAGGTGATGTTCTTGCGTCTAATTTGGTGATGTTCTTCAATTTTTCTTTAACTTCATTGATGAAAGCAGCATTTACTTGCAATTCAGGATGTAATTGCACATACTGACAAAAACTAGAAATCTGCGTTCGAAGGAGTGCCTCCCATGCAAGGATGATAAAGTCGTGCGTCCTTCTGAAGTCTGAACAATAGAATAGGGATGCCAAAGTTGCTCCCTTATGAATAGTCGATGCCATTTCCATCAGTCCTGCATGCCAGTAAATCTTCATCAGCACTGGCTGGATGTTCTTCAGTACATGCCAGTCTCCTGGAAATGGAATCATCCAGTCCAGTTCCACAGAATGCTCATGCTTTAATTTGACAAGATCAGCATATGTCTTACCATCACCTACCACAACTAGGTACTCAAGGCGCTGTTGTGATACTATCTGCTCGTGAAGTGTTTCCACTACTTCTTTGATTGTGTTGATATTGTCAGCATGCTCATTGAGGACTCCAATGTAGTGAACGTTCGACCTCTCTATACTGACTGCCGCAGGACTAGGGCATATAATATTAATGTCTGGAAAGACCAGCTTCCCTGTGGTAAAACCTGGCTCTGATGTACAAGTACAATGCTTAGCAGTGGCATATGCAATTAGCCTAGACACTGTTTGATCAACAGCACACTGCTCTTGAGGCTGGATACTGAAGTCATCAATTCTGCCATGAGGGCGGGTTGCTCTCTTGCGCTCCCATGTTACACAAGGTCTTGCAGCTCTTCTGAGATCATCAATATCTTTTACAGTTACAAAAGGTGGCAGCAACACTTCTTGATCTGACTGGCTCTTCTGTGTAGCTGCATCAGAAGAAAAGATAGATGGGGGAATGGCTGAAGTTCTTGGACCCATGTCAGAATCTGAAGTTTCATCAGAAACAGCATTTGTCAGCTTAGTTGGCTGTGGCTCCACAATTTGGTAGCTGGTTGCATGAATCCCTCTTGGTCCACCTCCAGCCTTTACACTCGCATGAACAGACGATTTGTCAACATTGTCTACAGTTGCAAAAGAGAATGCATATTTGCTGAGCACATTACCCCATCCATACTTAAGCCACATGTAAATATAATCCAATTCATAGTCCCTTATTTTTGACAAAGATGACACAATTCCTAACCGGTTCAAGATCCTTACTAACTCATCTGAGCCACCTAATCCATGAACAGTTTCTCCAAGGAGTGTATGAATTGGATATCCGCACTTGTCATCATGGGTATAGACTGCATGGCACAGTCCAAAAAATGTACGCAGCTTGTGTCGATGATCACTGTCTTTGTCTTTGTCTTAGTTTCGTTTGTCAGAATGGGATGGTTCGGTAGTGCCGTTTGGCCGTGACGTTTTGTATCCCGCATGGCGGGTCACGTAAAAAGCACTGTCTTTGTTGAGTTTTGTTTGAAACAGATGCTGCTGTAACATGTCTGATGTTGGCATGTACTCTCTCTCTGCTCTTTGTGTTTCTGTCTGGGTGATGACACAGAAAAAATTCCAGACAATAGGTGGCAGTTGCTGAATAACACTATCTATGTCAAAAGCTGGAAAAATTGTGAAGTCTGGTGTTTTCCTTGAATGTCTTGCTGATGTTGTGTATTTTCTTGTTCAAAGTTGTGGCGGCAATTTGAACGATCTCTGAATCATTGTTCCCCTGGAATTTCTCCGGTGCTGTAGATGTAGTTTATGACTGTGCATTGTTCTTGCTTACATTGAGTTGACGTAATAAGGCTTCCACTGCATCATCACCTTTTCTCCAAAGCATCGTGCCAAGAATAGGTTCCTTCCGTATTGTTGAGGATCTCATATAGTCCCCAAGATAACTTAGTAACTTTGATAGCAAGGTTGCTTGAGTACTATACAAAGGGGAAGTGTCTCTGCCAGTCAAATTTCTACTAAGATCGTGAAGAACACCCTTATAATATGCATACACGTCACTCAAAAGAAATGGTGTGTGTGTGAAGGTTCTGTATACAGTAAACAACAGCATGGTGAATTGCAAGGTTAACAATATTTTCGGGGTTGGCTGGGTTGCTAACATATCCTTGGTACACATCCAGAAGCTTTGATAAACCCAAGTCATAAGCTTTCTGGTCCAAAAAGGATCCCTCATCAAAGAATCTTCTTAGGTTTGAAACTTCTTTCAGACACTTCATACACACTTTGCTTTCATCAAAGAATCTTGTTAGGTTTGAAACTTCTTTCAGACACTTCATACACACTTTGCTTTCAGTAGTTAGGTTGTCCCTTTTGTCACCAATTTCCTTATAGTATGCTTTGATCCTTTCCAATTCTGGAACTGTGTAACCTTGAACCTTTTTGCTGAAGTACTTCTGGCACATACCGCATTTTGTTGCCCTTTGGGAGTCATACCATTTCATGTAGTGGCTTCTGCATAGTGCTACTTTAGTGACATCTACAGGATGAAATTTGTGAATCCCCATACATGCTGCAAAAGTTGGCCAATCCCCGACTGATGTTGAAGCCACACTGTATGCATCACACATGTCAAATGACTGAAAAAGACATGGCGCTTTCCCTGCTTTTTTAGGAGGTTGCTCTATGATAGAATCCAATTCATCACTTACATCATGTGGTTTACTGGCTCCTTGATCACTAACATCACACATGTATGATGTACTGGTTCCTTCATCACTAGCAACATGAAGTGTACTTGCTGCTTCGTCACTAGGAACCTGTGGTGAATCGTCACTGGTAACCTCTGGTGTACTGGCTCCTTAATGAGGAACATCATCAGTTGAGGTAACTGGGACATCTTCAGCAGCTTTACCTTTCCATTGTTTGTTCACCTTCTGATAGCATTTGCAACAAATGCAAGAATCTCCCTGGATTACACATCTTTTCAGAAAAAGGCCTTTTTGCATTGTTCAAAGTTACTGATATGGTACACTCTGGAATGAGTTCAGATGGAGTCACAGTTGTTTGCCTCACATTTATCTTTGCAGGACCTGTTGTGATGTGCATGAACTTGTCTTTTCCGTTTTCTTGACATTCTGATCCTGAAATGATAAAAAAGGAACATCTTAGAATGTCATCAAAATATGAACAATTTTACATTTTTTCAATTTTCATGTAAATCCTACAAACTGTCGATCATAGCTTTCAAATCATTAATATCAGTAAATGAAATTTAGGGAAGAAATTCAAAGAATTACACAATATATAGCTGTATATACTGTACAGTCTAACATCACCAATTCAGTATGTTGAAAATTTCTCCCATCATACTTTGGAAATTAAAATGTCTATTTTGGAATTTCAAAGACTTGTTCTTCCAATTTTCAATTTTCCCAAAGTGTATGGACTGTTAGACTTCCATGGACACAATCAGTCTTAATGGGCATGAATGATGTCACAAATTCACAATAACACTTACAGTATGTCAAGTACATCATAAATGAGTTTTGCCAACTACTGTACAGTCTTTTACAGTATAAGATGCATTTATACTGTTCTTAAGATAAAGTATGTCTTTGCTAAACCTTTACTCTACCACACAGCGATCTTATCCCCATTTTGGGTGCCCCAACTTTGACTCCCCTCCCATGCGTGTTTTCAAATAAGTACTTGTAAAGAAAAGATTAATCAACCAATGGCACATGTGCCATCCAAGGGGTCCAGAAAACCAAAAGTTTTTACTTAATACTCTATACTTGACGGTAAATGCATAACCACACACTATGATTTAAAAGTAAAAATAATTTACGTTTTGCAACAAGTTCAGTAACATACAATGTATCAATAAGTAAGCCACTTCTTTAGGCAACCATTTATAAAATATGGGTTATTTTTATACTTCTATACAAAAATCCACTCAAACAATTTTGTCATGTTGAATTATTTTTTTTGTGCCGCAAATTATGTACAATTTTGTTCATAGTAAAGCACTGACAGAGCTTCATTAAGTCTAGATTTTCAATGTGAAAAGGTACTGTAGACTAAAGTTCATGTATGACTTTAACAGATTAAATAATGACCAACACTTACAGTAAGGACCCCAAAAAATAATAATTGGTCTCTGGTCAGACCAAAGTTCTGAAATTGGCCATGGGGACGCGTTTTTTTTTTAAGGTGCGAATAGTTGAGACGATTTGGAAAAAGAGGGCCCTCTTGAAGATATTGCGGAAAATTAAAAAATAAAAGCATTGGCGCGCATGATAAAAATTTACACACGCGCTGACCAGAGACCAACTATTTTTTTGGGGGGGGGGAGGGGGGGACCTAAAAGGAATAACAGATTGAAACTTTACCAGTGAAAATCATATTTGTTCAAGGTTTTTTGCTCCTTTGTAATTCTCTCTGGAATGCTGCATGATACAGTTTGCTGTTGGTAGAAAAGAAATTCTTCTATAACAATTGTCTTTTTCTAATAACTGGAAGGCGAACACAATTCATCATATGAAACAGTGAAACACACTGAAACAGTGAGGATACTTAAAAAAAAATATTACAAAAAATTGAAAAGGACTTCGCTGTGCCACAGAAACTTACAAAATGTAACTTAATTTTCACTATATCTGCCTAAATATTAGCATGTTGGTATATATATCATAAGGTGTGTCGGAACACAAAGATTATTTCCCTGGAATGAGCTTCCCAGACTACAACATAAACTTCCATAGCCTATAGGTCTACCGTAGGTTTGATTCGGATTTATTCATTCATGTTAATAATAAAGCTTGAAAACTATTTGTCATTGTTTGTATTTATATGAGAATATGGATGCTTATTGACTGATTCTATAGTGTACAGTAAGAGAGAAAAAGTAATGGGATTCTTCCAACACTGATGCCCATAAGAGTGCTAAAAGTAATAACAGTAACATGCCTACGTTGCATTTAAATACTTCAAGCAATGTAGACTACTCAAACTCCAAAATAAAATATAAAACTATTGGTTCTGAAATTGAATAATTTTTACCTGGAAGACTTACTAACAGTTTTGACTGGGTAAAGGAGGTGTTTTTTACCGGATATAACAATACAAGTTTGACTAAGGGCCCACGGTCAGAAACTGAAACCTTACAAATAACTTTTTGCCCTGGACAGTCTCTGAATTAGGCATTGATTGGGTTTAACCAGTTATAATCCCATCTCATAAGTAAATGCCTAATGGGCCTTATAATATTAATGAAGATTGAACAGTTAACACTTTTAAGTTCCTACTGAAATATATTATTGCGATATGTTTCTCCGAAGGCGCCTAGCCTAGACAAATATATGCCATGAAGTTGAACTCACCTGAAGAGAAAGTTAAACCACACCCTGACCCAAATGCAATCACACCTTAGCGAATACAATCAAACCCTACCAAAAATGGTGCTAATAAGACTGAATATGTTTCCCTTCAATTAACAATACGATAAATGTTCAAGTTTTATCACTCAATGGACTTCGTTAAGTGTAGGCCTAGGCGTACTACGGACTAGGGTAACGCTACTTTCACTGACATTATCATTGCGTAGCCTATACTGCAGTGCAACATATAATTTTCGCGCAACTGGCAGCTCAGTTTCCGAGTCTTTTATTGCTGAATTCGGCAACAAAATCATAACATTGTACGTCCAAATTACCTCCGACGTTGTAATAAAGGTATTTAAATGTCACTTACCATCAATTAAGCCAAGATTTTGCGGAGTAAACGCTTCATTTTCAACATTTTCGTTCCATGAACAGACTTGCGGTGGCAAGTTTATTTGTTGTTCCAGATGCGTAAATGACGCTAGGTCACATATTTACATAGGGGCTCAAAATTTACATATGACGTCATGTCGTTTTTCTACTTGCAGATGCCAGCACCAATCCGAAACGGAGCAAGATTTCAAATATGAATAATTTTCAAACTAAATAGGCAAAGGGGCTGAACTTTCTCACAAAGATTGAATAGACTTTCATTTACATATACAAGCCACAAAAATGATTGACAGAAGTACCCAACATATCGGGATACAGCTTTTTTTGAGCAAGGTTTTTGGGGGTAACGATTTTTAGTCTCTTAATATCTCGAAAACTACTGAACCGATTATAAAAATCTTTCGGAATCTGCATTATGATTATGTTTTAAGAGAGCACCGAAAGTTTCAGTGAAATCGAATAATGTTTCGCTGAGTTACGGCAGTTCAAAAATTCGGTCACCACGTGTAAGCTTTGGAGTAACGGAAATCGGGGATGTGTATCGTTCAAAATGAATCACGGAAAGCGTCTGAGTTGGAGACTGTGTATGCAAACTATCTAAGCGAAGCGCCACCATGAGTTGGCGCGAAGCGTAGAAGAAAAATTTTGGCCTCCCAGATCGCTGGAAATGACACTTCCCAGGCCTTGAAAGTTGCACCTAAGCATTGTCTATTTTGAAATTACTAGCGATGTCATAAAGAAAATTTGCTCGGGGGGGGGGGCGGTCGACCCCTTCCCGAAATGCATCATGTTCCCGACGACCCCGTCGAGTTCAAGACCAGCCAAAGTTGGTTCCATATAGCACAATTGTACAATTGTTTAAGGCGTCCATACACACACGCGCGTTATGATAGACCATATATAGTATTTATATAGATACATTAGTGAGAGAGGGAAAAAAACGTCAAAAATGGAGTTGTTGGTGTAAGGGGTTGGGTGAGGCGCACACCCCCTCCGTAATCCTTGATCTGTCACTGGCTACCCTGTGCATATAATCTTCCCGAAGTCTTGGCTATCTTCTACTCCCTCCCTTTCTCCTTTTTCTCTCTTTTTTTCTTTTTCTTTTCCCTTCCTTTCTCTCCTCCTTTTCTTTTCCCCCCTCCTTTTCCCTTTTTTTCTATCCTCTTTTTCTTACCCGGGGGGCGCGCGCCCCCAACGCCCCCCTGGATACGCACCTGCATATCGTAACTTCTAACTGGTTTTAGTGTCCTTGTTCCGTGATGAAAATGGTCAAGTTTACCGCTGCCACCATGTAACATTAGCGGGTGATATTTGGGTTGGCTCCAAGAGGACTCGACGAGTAAAGATGACTGAGATATTTATGTATGATTAATCGATGTTTATTTATAACGTGCTGGTATGTTAAGGCATGAAACGAGAGAGGGTGCACACAGCAATATGAAGTGAAATGACATGTCAAACATTATAATAGAACATATATTATATGATATGACACAGGCTGGCGTTTATGATGGATAAAATACAATGTATGTTATCCCCTAGTCAGCCTGCCCCGATATGCAGTTTTACTTGCTACTTTGCTTTCAACGAGTACTTTTTCTAAAATTTTGGCCCCTCTACTCACTTCTGCTATAAAATACTCTATAGATGTGCTTTTTACGTGATCCGCCATGCGGGATACAAAACGTCATGGCCAAACGGCACTACCGAACCATACCATTCTGACAACGAAACTCAGGTCAAGCGAGCCAAAAAAACAAAAAAACATACGCCCACCGACCTGCAGAGACAAAACGCCCAACCACCCACTGAAACATTAAAAAAACCACAAAAGGACGACCAGCACGCAGCTAAACGAAAAACCCCTCCCCAGCACACCACCGTCCAAAAAAGGCAGCCCCAGATAAACGGCGAATGTCAGACTTCACCGCCTCTAGGACTGCCTTCCAACTGGCAAATTTCCCCCTAAAGACTACATCACATCTATTCCGCCAAACATGTTTTTCACAATAGAGCAAACCAAAATAATGCGATGCAACACAGCAACGGAACAAACTGGAGGGTCTCCCCCATACCGACCATGAACGTTCTCCCGTTAGACGGTCGGTCCAGGTCTGGAACCACTCCCATAAGTTTAAAACAAAGCAACAATGCCAAAAAACGTGAGTGGTACTCTCTAAGCTGTCACAGCCGGTCCTCGGGCACAGTCCATCACCAAATCGCCAATGATACCTTTTTAGGTTGGTCACCAAGGCACCGTGTGCAATTCCCCATGCAAGATCACGGAGCCTACAACCATTCAGCCTTGAATGCACCGAAAGCCATACTTCGGCAGATTGACGTCCCTGTACAAAAACTGTATTCAAGGCCCTATCCCGCAACGAACTGTGAACGAGGGCCGGCTGTGACAGGTCAACAGGGGGCAACTCAATCAGAGCGGAGCAAATGACACGCAGTACTACTATGCGGTTCTCTGTTGCTAAACAGCGCCCCAAAAACGTACAAAAATGAACAAGGCAACCCTGGGTCAGTTACCGCTACAAACAATTGCTTAAATAACAAAAAGGTCAATTTACTTCCCAGATTTTTGGTACATTACCGCACTTTTGACAAGCTCTGTACCACCCGACCAAATAAATGAAAATATCGCTCTCTCCAACCACACCAGGACGCGACGCGGAATTCGATACACCGCGCCCGGGTACCTACCACAAGATGGGCGAAACAAAACGATTGATTACGGTGACTTTCCCCAGTATCGAAAGCCAGCGGGTGCCAAAGGTTTCGAGCCTGCTCTCAAATACCTCAGTCCTCTGGTTGCAGGTTACATCACAAGGGGCATCGCAGCCGAACCATATACCATTAATTTTGATATTTTGATCCGACCACGATGCACCGTATGGCAAGTCTCTGTATCTCCAGCTACCAAGGCGAAGGCCCTTTGTCTTTTCCGGATTCAACTTCGCCCCGGTAACTCTCTCAAAGGTAGAAAAATCCTGTGAGAGGGCACGAAAGGAGCCCAGACTCGAAACAACACACGTGACGTCATCTGAACGGATTTCACTTTGGCACCCCCTGGCACAACGAATGGAACAAGTCTTGAGTCCCTTTCCAAAAGACGAGAGAGGGACTCGCTAAACAAAACATAAAAGCAATGGAGACAGAGGGCACCCCTGGCGCACCCCCTGTCCACGTTAAAAAACTCCCAACAAAACCCATTTACGATAACAGAACTGAAACTTTCCTGATACAAAACAGAAATCCACTTACGAAAATTTGGGTGCAACTGAAACGTCTCCAATACATTAATTAAATAACCACGATCCACCATGCCAAAGGCCTTCTGCTGGTCCAGAGACACCAATGCACATGGCAGATCACGTTCAATAACAAAGTCGCTCAAGTCGCGAATCAACCACAAGTTCTGCTGGATGCAATGACCCTTCACTGCACAAGTCTGGAGATCACCCACAAGATGCGGCATAGCCAGTGCAAGGCGGTTGCACAAAGCCTTAGCCAGCAACTTGTAGTCCACATTTAACAAGGTGATCGGACGCTTGTTATGAGGATCCAAGGGGTCCCTAGACTTGGGCAGCAAAAGTAATCATGCCCAGACGTTGGCGTCCTCGAAGACTGCTCTGATGTCGGGTCCTATTATTGCCCAGATGGTTCGGTAGACCCAGATAGCACAATTATGTTGGGCCAACATTGGTATTTTAGGTTGGAACTTTATTGGTAAAATATATTTTTAAGATTGGGTGCTCGTAGTTTTACGGTTGGCCCAAAACGTTGTCCTAACAATGGGTCAACATTACAACAGCGTTAACCCAACACGTTGTTATCACAATGGGCCAATGTTAGACCAACGTTAAGCTCAAACTTTGTTGTTACAATGGGCCAACATATTGGGCCAAAATTGTTCAAAGGTTGTATTTAATGTTGGAGCTCTATTGGTAAAATGTAATTTTGAGGTTGGCTGCTTGTAGTATAACGGTTGGCCCAACACGTTGTCATAACAATGGGCCAACGTTAAATCAATGTTAGTCCAATATGCTGTTGTTACAATGGGCCAACATTGGCCAAAGCTTGTATTTTATGTTGGAACTTTATAGGTAATAGGTAATTTTAAGGTTGGCTACTTGTAGTTTTACGGTTGGGCCAACATGCTGTCGTATTAATGGGCCATCAATACACCAATGTTAACCCAACACATTGGTGTAACAATCGGCCAATGCTACACCCACCATTACACAACAAGTTGTTGTAACAATGGGCCAACGTTAATCCAACACATCCTTATAAACAATGGGTCAACGTTAAACCAACACAATGGCCAACATTGCATCAATGTTAACCGAACGTGTTGTTGTAACAATGGGTCAACACTGAACCAATATTAATCCAACACATTGGTTGTATTTTACATTGGAACTTTATTGGCAAAATGTTATTTGAAGGTTGGCTCATCATAGCTTACGGTTGGCATAAGACATTGTTGTAACAATGGGCCAATGTTAACCAAACACGTTGTTGTAGCAATGGGTCAACGTTGCACTAATGTTAACCCAACACATTATTGTAACAATAGGCCAACATTAAACCAACATGTTCTAACAATGGGCCAATGCTACACCAACACATTATTGTAACATTGGACTAACATTACACCAACGTTTACCCAACATGTTGTAACAATGGGCCAACATAACGTTAAACAAATGTTAAACCAACATGTTTTGTAATTGGCTAATTTACACTAATGTTAATCCAACAATGGGCCAACAACCTTTACCAAACATGCAGATAGAATGTCAACATTTCACCAAAGCACATATTAGTTTGTCCCAACATGAGCCTAATTGCTTTCTGAATAATATTGTGAAGCTGAAAAAAAAATCTGATATGTGGCTAACACCAAACAAAAGCTCTGTTCTTACATTTACAAAGATGAAGTAAAACAAGCAGAATTAACATAAACAAACTTCTTTTAATTCACAACAACTTGAAATATAAAAAAACATACAAGAATATTTACTAAATGTTTACTTTATCTTATTACTCTTACTAAATCTTACTTCATAAAAGTGTTATGTTGTTAGGTGAAGTAGCACTTAAAGGCAAGGCATGGGGCTTTATCGAGCAAATACTAGTGTTTTTTGCCAAACATTACCAACCAAAAATTTAATGTCATTTTTAACATTTCAAGCTTCTATTCTGTACCACTCCTGCATCCTCCCCTGACACACTAGGTACCACTGGGAAATGTGAATGAAGGTTTGATGGGATCACGAATATCACAAATCTTTCTTGTCACAAATTATCATAAAAAATAACACTTGTGATTAGTTTGTGAAGACAAGATGAAGCAGGGGAGGAAAATCAAGGTATCTTTAGTGGCTAATAAGATATTATACTGCTTAATTTTTCCTGGCAAGAAACAATGAGGTAACGATTATTTAAGTGAAGAACTTTTTACAGTAATTTCCTGCCAGCATTCTTCTTGAAAGATTAGGGATATTACAAAGATAGGATACATAATAGCACATCAACAGGCTAACCGCAAAGGTTATATATAGGGTGACCGGCCATTCACCAAACCCTTAAAATCAGCAATGGCGAGTTGAATTAATAATGATAATCTTGTATCATTTCAATCCTATTACAAAATAATGCTATGTTCATGAAGACAAAATACAGCCACGGTAAGTCTTAGTATTATTTCCATTTTAATATGGCAAGTATATAATTGAAGAAATCATGAGGTACTGACATTGGTGAAAACTTTATCAAAATGCTGTTATTGCAAGAACACTGGCAATGTAGTAGGTTTTGTTTTTATGGTCAATAAATGTTTCAAGCTTATAGAAATGAAGCAACTTTGTGTGATGTCACTAAATTACCACAGCTGAATTAATTCTGAATAGGTCCTTGAAAATTCTGTAAAATGATCAGATTTTTAATAAATTCTGATGATAAGGGTTAAATGCTTGAAGCTTCAGGTTGATAGCTGAAGCCAAATTAGGAATTTGCAATCAGTTTATGGCCAGAAGGCAAGGTTTTGTTTTTGACATAAGACATATTCATACATAAAAATAATAGCTGTAAATTCTAAACACACCAACCTATACAACCTATACATTTTCTAGGTTGAAAGTTTCATAGAGTTCTCCTGCTCAAGGATAATTATTATTGGTGGAATATGAAGTTTAACAACTTAACATGATAACATGCCCATGTACCTTCCATCTACTAACATCACAAAATCATGTAAGAAGATAATTCACAATATGGCTGCACAGTTGATGTTTTAAGTAATTTACATTAGCCCTTTCAGCGATTGGTAAAAACAGGACTGTTGCATGGCCTGAAGTGTTTATATTTATTATTAAGTGTGCAAAATGTCCTGTATATCACAACACTTATGAGCCTGGGATTTCCAGAAACAATTTTTAGAATAACAAGGTCATATGTGCTTACCTATTTGTATGAAGTTGACAAAGAACAGGGGAATTTCAGTCCCATCTGTAACACTGACTTAAATTCACTGAATGCGTTTAGTTTACAGACCATTTAATTGACTATACAACTTAGAAGGTTCGATCTAGCTTGCAGAATTTTCCAGCAGGTAAAGAAGTAGTGTAATCCTATCCTGTCTGTCACAATAGATTTAACCAAAATTATAACCATATTACATCACGATGTTGTTGCCACCTGTCCAAATACCTGTACAAAAAGTTTGACAGATTCCAACTGAAACCCTTTGTGTTACTTAAAAAAAAAATGAAATGAAACAGGTTTTGTCCATACTGGATGAGTGTAAGCTAGGGATACCGTGTTGGGTTTACTGATTGGCAGCCTGTCTGTTCTTTCTTTTTCCATCCCTGTCTCCAGCAAACCGCAGCCAGGACTTCTGCACCTCTTCCACAACAGATGCCGTTACCTTTTGCGTCAAAGGATTTTTCCTGATTGCACCTGGGTGCAGAAGAAAATAAACATTTATCTAAACACTTTAGTATTGTGGTATTTACATATAGCCATAAATGGAATTTTGGCCATACCAAAAAAAAAAAAATAATAATGAACACATGTTTGAAAAGATTGTCTGTTTCTTGCAGTTTACTGCAACTATGCCAGTAAGATTCAAACAAAGGTGGGAACAAATTCAAGGTGCAAAAATCAACATAGCAGGAAGGGAAGCATGGGAACCACAAAATGAAGACATTGTGTTATTCCTTGTCACTGTAATATTAACATTTACTCAAAAATATGATACTAGATGCAGTTAATACACAGAGCCAGGGAGTTAAAATCAACTTTCATAGCTATTCATAAATTAAGTATGTCAGTGGACTGAACATCTTTTTATGTGCCAAGTATGGGTTCAATCTCATTTTTTTCCATTGAATTAGTCTGATTACAAGGTTTTTAATATTTGACCTCTACCTGACCTTTGGATAAATGTGTAGGGTTCATCTACTCAATATGAGTAACCTACATACTAAGTAGAGGTTCATCCAAGTTTCTCTCATTGGGTTAGTCTGATTACCAATTGTTTACCGGTTTTTGATCACGATTGACATTTGATATCAACCATAATTAATAGCATTCATTTACTCATTATGGTCACCATATGTACCAAACATGAGCTTCATCTACGTTTTCCCCATTGAGTTAGCTTGATTACAAGAACTTCTCATGATTTGACCACAGTTGAACATTTAATCTCAACCAAAAATAGTAGTTATCTGAGTAAGATACTTTTCAAATTGTTGATAGACAGATAGAGTGATGAAAGGGTATATAGATGGATCCTCCCCCATCCCAATGGTTAACTGTCAGCTTTAGGGTTGGGCTGGATCTGCCTTGACATAAGATTACAGTGGTCATTTTGCCTGTGCTTTGAGGTCAATGCCATGATCCTGGCCTTGTGTGTCAGAGCCTTTGCTCCAACACTGCTAGCTATCCCTCAAGTATACTAATCTATCATCACATAAATTGATTTCTTGGGCTATAAAGACATACTAAACTCCATGAAAAAGGTGGAACTGACAAACATGGATAATGAATTTCCTGCCCAATCTGATTGGTAGTTCAGAATGTACTTACCCATTACCACCTTGTTCAGATGGAGGGTAGAAAAAGCAATCTTGTTATTCCTGCCTATCCAATTACACTGCAAGGCAAGTGTATTGGTCAGGCACTGTGCCATGATGCGTCTCACAGTGTCTTCTTTATTTCTCCCTCCAATGAGTGACAGACATGCTACCTAAAAAGAGAATTGAAAAGACATGGTATGACTGCATGGTTAAGAGTGTTTTCCATATTGCAGACTAAAAAATATACCAACAAGCAGGGTTGGCATTAGGAGCAGTAATCCTGCAGTGTTGTTGTGTATTCCTGCACATTTTAAATATGAGAAGGGGAATTACCCCCTATTTTTTTTTGGGGGGGGGTTAGGTTATTAGGATATTGTCTGGCCCTTTTTACAAGCTAAGGTCATATCGAGCCACACAAGGCCTTTTTATACCAGTTAGGGACACTGGATATAGATGTATTTTTTATTTTTGAGAGGACATGATTTCTGCTGGTTATACTGCACTGTGACTGTCTCATGTTGCGACTGTGACCATGAATGTATACACTCATAGACACATCAACCAATTGATGTTGAGAAAGGTGCAGGAAATCAGAAAAAAGCAAGAGTTTTCCACTAAAATCCCCTTAAAAAATTTACCCAAGAGGGGAATTACCCCACCCCCCCTGATTTTGACAGCTATCGCCAACCCTGCCAACAAGTAAAACAATTACCACTGAAGACAAGATCTGTTTGTAGGTGGAAGTGGTAATTACGTAACTGAAAGGTGTATTACAAGCATATGTAAAAGGGAGTTAATTATTGCATTAAAATCAGTCAAGTCACAACAAAACTTTTTCATGTACATGACATATTAGTCAAGTATATTGGGCAACCTTCAACCTCCAGTAAATTTAGTCAGGAATTTATGAAAAATAATATGCACTGCTAATTGAAACTATCAGTGTTTCAAACCCAAGAGTCCCAAGACCCTAACCTTTTAATTTCAAGAGTCCCACAGAAATTTCAGGGGTCTAAATATTTTTAAAGAGTAACAAAGTATTGCATTCAATAAGGAGACAAAAAAATACGTTTACCCTTTTCTTATTTTTCTGTCAGTTTTTATTGCTTGGTGGGGGTTGGGGAAGGAGGGGAGGGTTGGGAGGCAGTATTTACGGCCATCTTCCTTTTAACCAGTTGCAATGCCTATTGTATTTACTGGAGTATGTGGCCAGGCTACCTGCATGGGCAATTAAGACCAAATAAAAAAATAGCAGTTTCTCGTCGCTGCCCGCATCCCTTTTTTCCTGCCGCATCAATTTTTGTAACATCGCACAAATCATCGCCGCCGTTCATTAGGGCAGTAGTTTTTTTAGCTCAGATATTTACGTGAAAATCCCCCGCCTGCTTTTTACCGACAATCCATGTGCCCCGTGCGGGAGACTTAATCAAGTATATACATTTTAAATCTATTGAATCAAAGACGTAAGAAATGAGCCAATGTCAAGTCACATCTATACCTTTTGTGAGCCATGAAAGATTTTAGACTTTACTGCAAATACCATTATGTGAGGCCTGCATGCAGGCAGCTAAATTATACTGTTCTGCATAATTCCTTCATCTTGTGTCCAATTACACTTTTCAATGTCTGCTTAGTAAGCCAAAAGTAGCTGACTTCCCCTTTAAACTCTTCTGCACACCTGTAGTACATACAACCCTCAAGAATTTTAAGGTTACACTGATCATACAAAAAGAACGGTAAGATGACTGCTTGTGAAAAACAAGTTCAAAAGACTCGTAGATGATCATTGACCTCAAATACATCAAATGAAATCAAATGTCCACCTCTTCCAAGTCAGTAGGCAGGTTTAATGGCAAGCCAAGCTCATCGATGATCATTGTCTGTTTGTCTTCTTGAGAAACATCCGATGATCTCAACAACTCATCTACCTTGTTCTCCAGCACCTTCTGGCATGAAATTATGTCCTCCTGATTAGCCTTTATTGTCTCTAAAATTAGAAACATTCTTCTCTCAGATGCAGATACTATTAAAACAGAAAGGAAATAATGTGAAATATTGTTCTGTTCTGTTCTATTAAACAAGAAAGCCAACGGCTTTGGGATTTCTTGTCTTTACAATGTAAACACAAGTCCACTGTAATGTTTTTATAACACTTGATCTGAGATCATGTATTAACTTCTTTTATCGTGACAAAACAACAGTCCAAAGGCCAAAGTGGTGAGAGATAACTGCCCCTGGTACAACACAATTTCCACCGATTTGAAGCAATAGCCCATTAACCAGAGGCTTTTTCTCAAATTAGCCCTCGGTAACCAATTCCTTATTTCAACCCCTGGGTATGTCACTCTATTGTCATTTATCATGTGCCGTATTGCACAATAGTTGAAGTTAATGCACATATAGAAATAAAGCTATAATTGCAATACCATACCAAGTAAGGATACAATCCAACCTTCTGTTACAGAGTTATTATAATTTAAAGATTTTAAATTTTGACTTTGCGGGATTATTGACATCTTGAATGTGATGCATTGAACTCAACTTAACTGGACTGTTGCATCAATAGCTTTCTTGAATAGTGGGAAAGTGATCATACAATTCTGCATGTAAATCTGACTTAAAGACTTCATCAACAAAACGTGATGAGCCACGTACAACTTCAAAACTCAATGACCTATTGTCAATATTAAATATTGGTCAATACAGACTTACTGCTTTTTCATCAATAAAAATCTCTGTACTTTTCATAATCTTCAACTTACCATGTGCAGTTTCTACAGTGGATGAAATTGGTGAAACAGGTGTTCTTGATGCTCCTGCTATTGATTCACTGCAAGCTGAAATGGATCGATGTGGTTTCGTTATAATTGGCGATAAAGTCAATGCAGTGTAAGTGAGATCAACAGACTGTGTTCTCTTTGATAGTGGATCTGACATTAATGGCGATGATACCGGCCTGAAGACAGGGGTGGATGGGGCAGAAGCGAGGCTAGCACCAGCATTCTTTTTGGGTTCAGTTCTAATTGGTCCAGTATCATCATCACTGCTGTCACTGATGTAACGGGGGTTCAATCTGAAAGGAATATAATCAATACACTTAAGTATTCAAATGAACCTAGAATGGTAAACTGTCATAGTTCACATGCAAAAAGATATAGCCACATTTTTCAATTTATAATGATGGATTAGTGGATTAAACAAGGAAAACTTTAAAAAGAAAAGATACATATATAACGTACTGGCTATCAGGAATAAATTTGGTGTCTGATCACAGAAAATTTGATATCGTTGCAATTGGCAGCACTTGTAACTTATTGTGATATAATGCCAGCATGCGCACATGTTGAGGGTTTATAGAAATTTGCATTTAAGGTACAAGGTACATTTTCCCCTAAAATGACTGGAAGTGCCATATTTTATCTTTTATCGAAAATACTTATTTAGACATATCCTCACAACTATTGGACCAAACACTGCTCAATTTGGTATCAAATTGTTCAGAAAAACTGGGTCCCTATAATGATATCAATTTCATGAAAATGGCAGGAAGTACACCTACACTAAAGGAACAGTACAAATTTTTTACCTTTGCACATTTGGGTAGTATTTTTCACATTGTAGCATAGAACTTTTCAATATAATTTCAAGTTATTGATTTAATGCTGTAGCCCTCCTTCTATAGAACATTTATATGTTAATGTTCTATAACACCAGTATACCGATATCATTGATATCAGGGTTCATTTTAAGCGGTATCGCATCGCACTTTGCGATGCGATTATTTACATTTGCGATGCAAGATGATACTTTGTATCGCGCAACTGCTACACAACCCAAGGTAGGCCCCAAGACTACACACACCTAGGGTATAGCAGCCTAAAGTCCCAAATAACCACATACATTACTATCACACAGAGCATGATTCATTGGCACGACATGTTACACTCATATTTACTATTTTATCTGACACTTTTGGAGTTTTGTTTTCGCATTTGATTCAAATAATTTACTTGGCCTAGGCCTATGCCTGATCTGACCTACGCGGCTACGCAATAATAATAATATAACGTTACTTTTGCACTCGTACTCCGATCCACCGGTGCGGGCTCAGTCGGCATCAAGCTGAAGTTAGCTACCAATAACAGCGGACAATAGCAGCCGCCAATAAGCAATACTAGTGCCGGACAATAGCAGTGGATAATGAGCGAGTTGCTGCTATCGGTAGCTAGCTTCGGAATATTTACTTGAGAAATGCTTCCACTTTTTTATTGACATCAAAACTGCAAACTATTGTAACTGGCAAGCTAGGCGGCAACCTAGTGTGATTGTTCCATGGATATACATGATTTCGCGCACTTTTGACGTATTTTAATCAATATCGTGAACATCCTACAATAAAATTTAAATTCATCACGATTTTGGATATTTGTGTAACTATTTATGGGGCCAACGGCGAAATTCGATATATCAACGTTACTGCGCAATATGCCACATCGTGAATGCTTGCATAATTGCATTCCCTCTAAAAGTGGAAAGATATGTTTGAAACTTTCTTCTGAGAGTTGAGAGTCAATATTTCCAAAGAGGGAGACCCCCGCCCCCAGTGCCAGGGATACATTTATGACATCTTTATCGTGCAGCGCACGTGCACAGAAAAAAAAATTGCTAACCATTTTTACCAAACTGCTAATCAATTCAGGATTTTGATTAGCAGTACTGCCAAGCAAATTGAAAAATCTAAAATGAACCCTGATTGATATATATACGACCAATACCGGTAATGCATACTGAACACTCGGTACTATGTTAAATACGCCTACTATATCTGCCAACGTAATTAGGCTAAAGCCTAATTAACATGCATCTCCCACACAGTTACATAAAAAGTTCCCATGCCTGTACGTGAAGCGGAGGATTAAGGCCTAACAAGATAACCATGAGGTTTGAGATTCCTTAGCATCTAAAAATTAAGTTCATTATGTACAATTTTAAAGAATTTTCTTCAAACCCTACCACCGTTAATATTCATGACATTAGCACTAAAATAGTTGGTCTAACTAACTAGATAGAACAACTAAATAGGTTGTCTAATCCCTGTGGCCACTTACATGCCAAGTATGACCTTAGCCCATACCTTGACACTACTGAGAAAATGTGATTTGAGCCATAATGGGCAAAATTACAGTTGACGGCACCACCTCATTATTATTAACAAGATTAAATTTCCTACCACCAATCCATGTAGCTACTACAATCCTTCTGTACCAATTCTATAAAAATAAGTTTTAATAGTATTTTAAAATACAAGTTTTTATAGTAAACATTGAAAACTGAAAGAAGAGTACTTGATTCTTTTTAGAATCACACCAAGTAGGATCATTAAGTCCAACTCTGCAACAGGTCAACACAGAATTTGTAAGGAGACATCACTGATTTATGAAGATTTGCATTGAATGCATCTGCAAACAGAATTAAACAGAATAGAGAGTTCTAATAATTTCTTCACCTGTGAGGGACTGCCTAAATCGACTACAAATCGAGTCACTTGTAGCTTGCCCCTGCAAAATGACAACTTTCCAGTCTGGATTTACATTTGTTACCATAGCAACAATCACCTCAGTTTAAACTTGGAGTACATGGTGTCTTCGAAGTTCGGACACTTAAGACTTAAAACACCCCAAAACTAAATCTTCTGGTATAAATCATTTGAAAATATACTTCATAAGGTGGGAGAATTTTGTTATAGTACGATACACGGCCAAACTTTCTTTCCTGCAAACTGTTTTCACATTGTTTTCCAAGAAGATTCTTCGTGATTGTGGAACTCGTATTTCTTTGCTAGAGTATTGCGAAGTTCGGACACGCAACCCACAGTGTGGCGCTGGTGATAAAATTGGTGGCGCAGTTGCTCTTTCAGTAATTATAACAGACTTCATAGATCTTCGTCATTTTATTGACAAATATGTAAGTAATTTCTTGCACGCGGGTCATTTTGGAGAGAAAATAACTGTAGCTTCGTACTTTTTGGTGAAATTTGACTCTTCCTGTAGATTTTCATGGTGAAATCGTGTATTTCTTAGGGTGTCCGAACCTCGCAGTATGCCGAACTTCGCAATACTGTCTATACTATTTTTACGATAGGAGTAACAATAATTTCCGGTTAAGGTTAGCGTTAGGGTTGGATTGAGGGTTCGAGTTAGGGTTACCACTACTACATGCGCAGTTGCTTTATTTACTTTGAATTCGCATGAATTCGACGATGTCGTAAAAATAGTTTATAACTAATTGTTACGACTAGGCCTAGTTGTAAGAATAACCACGGCCTACAATCATATGCCTGACGTGGTAGTACAATCACATTCACAAGTGCTAACGTTGGGCCTAGCCTAGTATCAGCGACACCAGTTGGACATTGGCTAGTCCTATATCATCATTCTTTACTAAAGATAGTCAAATTATCAATAATTAATCAAACCTGCTAGCCAAAATATCAGTTCTGTGGTATTATGAAACGGAATGTAGACTCCCTCGTTGCTAAAAAGACGTTGCAATGATGCCTTCTTGAATTTTTACTTCGCTTATCAGTTAACCGCGCGTGCAACTAGTAAATGGCGGTAAAATGTGACGTGGACTGTATGTAACGTTGCCACTCGTGGTCAAATATTATAGAGCGCCAAAGGCGCCTGTGACACTCTACGTTCTTTGGTTGTGATTTGCGTGAGAGCGGGTACTCAACGCCATGAACTTCTCGGCCACTGTACCTATCAGGCAGGTCGTCCCGGTGGTGTATTTATTATATGAATTAGGGATTTATTTTTAGCACTGCAAATTTTTATTTGGTAAAGTGTGAATATTCTTTTTTTAGAATCATTGGTTAAGGTTTAAATATTTTGTTTACATACAGCATGTTATACTATGGGTACATGTACTCAGGTAATTCCGTGATGTATCTCCACGGTATACGGTGGCCTGGAAGTTCAAGTGTTGAAATCAATGTAAGATTCCTATATGCATCGAATTCAATTCAACACATTGGTTGATGTTTTAAACTTGATTTAAAATGTGTTGAAATCACATGTGCCTAAATCATCATATCTCACATCAACTTCGATTTCAACACATGTGAGTTAAATACATGAACTTCATTTTAATACAGTTTCAACACATGAACTTCAATTTCAACACATGAATTCCAACAGATGCGAAATCGAACATAGATTTCAGCACATGAACCTCTTGGCCACCGTAATGGTATGACCAGGGACGACGATAAAGGAGGATGTGGGGGTGTGTCACCCCCTCCCCTCAATCTGGAAAACTTGCTGATAGTTGGAAATCGGAGAGCGACAGTCGGAATTTCCGACTGCCACTACTAATTTTCCAACTAGGTTTATTAAGTTATTCCTGTTAGTGATTTTATATATTATTTTAATGCAATTAAACCCAAACAATTCGCGTGCTATCTGCCCAATTGTATGTTTATGGTTCCTGTAGTTTATCTCATTTTCAATTGTAATATATAGTGTTGTAATATCCTATATTTACATCTTAATTTAAATCTCTTACAACGGAATTAGTATACCAACTTATTGTTTAAGGTTTATAATCCTGCAAAACTGTGTTCAACCGTCCGAAAATTTGGAATAAACATATGAAAACTTATACATAACGTTAATTCTATAAAATATCATTATATGCAGCACACAATAGTTCAAACGGCTGACGAAAATAACCTAAAAAATTCTTGAACATCAATTACTTCAAAGATGCAAAATATAGCATCAAATTGCATCTAAGGACCCTTAATTAACAATTCAAAAATTTATTAAAGTGGAGGGAGACACCCCCTCCTCTTAGACCTCTCCCACAGGACAGGAATCGCAACATTTCCTCTTGGTGCTATTTGAAGATAGTAATCTGTCGGGAAATGTGGGTCCTTGATCCACTCGTACCGCCCACATTCACAAAATGTCTACCTATACGCCACTTAGCAACAAGTAAGTCCATACCTGCTGTGTTTAACTATATAAACAGCCGCGGGTCAAAGGGAGGGCACCCAGCCCGACCTCCTCTCCCTTCTTTGGTAGACCCCTAAACATTCTATCCACAAAAAGGATATACTTTAATTTCTCATGTTCCAGGATATCGCATCTCAGGGCATCTTCCTTTTTTTTTTGTCGGGCCGCGTGTCTTTTGTGCTCGCTATGTTGGATTTTGCCCTAACAAATTAAGCCCCTTCTATTTCCATATGCTTCATCCGCTCCTGGCAAAGTATTTTCGTATCAGCTATATGATAGTCGGATGATTAGTAGTTAGTCACTATCAGTCTGTTTGTTGTACAAGTAAGAAATATGTTTGAAATCTCTCAATTTACATGCCCCTTCCCCACATCCCTTGTTCCCCCAATAAGATATTGGAACACCTTGCTATCCACACCACTCTCCGGTATGGGTAAAACAAATTCAGCGCGCTGTGCGCGTACTTACTCGTGTTGAATTTCTGCGCTCTAAATTATCACCATCTCATGGTCGTATTTCGAGTCAGTTGGACAATTCAAAGAAACAAGCAATTGGCTCAGTCTTTGTTGACTTTTTTTTTTATATTATTCTATATCTTCAACCACTCAGAAGAAAAACCCGAACAGCTTATAGGCAGTTATGTTACCGACTGTCCGACCATTTGGCCAATACCTATCTTTATACTGGGCCGTGGATATCGCAACAAATATCTTGACTTGAGTCACCCCCTCTGTATTTGTGCAGCCTGTAGTGAAGGGACTATTGTAAATTTAATTTGAGGCTAAATTATAATAAAACACACACATACACACAATTAGAATATGTAAATGTACATATGTTATCTCTCTGAGCACCCATAATTAAACCAAAGGAAATCTCCTCGAATATCGGGAATTGTTTTGGTGCCATCGTCCCATGTCCGTCTGGTAATATTTCAAGTCCTGAAATAGGACAAAAAATTGGTTATTTTTTGCATCATCTATCAACGGTTTGCAAAGTAATTGGACAACACAACACTTTGGGAGGATTAAGATGGTTACGTCATTAATTGACAGGCAGTAATGTCAAATGCCATGCCTGAAACCTCGCTGCCGATCGGTGGTAAAGTTCAAAATTACAAGTAAAGAGGGAACTAAGCGGCATTTTACAGTTGGTTGGCGAATATCGGCTCCAATATTAGTTTAACGCGCAAGGCCATACAGTTGGCTGGCAAATGCTATCCCGTGTTGTTGTGTTGGTTTAATGTATATAGCCCAACATTTGTCTGGAGAATGTTAGCCCAGTTTTGGCTTAAAATCAGAACAGTATGCTGGCGAATGTTGGCCCAATGACGATTTAAAGACCAACTATGGAGACTTTTCGATGAACATAAAATCCCACCATTTTTCATGTATGTAATCCTTAACTGACTCCAATTACATTGCTGTAATTAACTTTACCAATTTCGGAAGTTAAATAAGTGAAAAATGGGACGAAAAGTCAGCTTCTATTTCAGACATTCCAGAAACATTCCTAAGACATCAGGTGACCATGTGACGTCAACGTTTGTATACCTCACTCACAACTATACTTTTAGTGTGTAAAGTCGTATACTTGAGCTGCCAAAAACATCAACGATATTACTCCTTTTTCCTCAAAATGTCACAATTCTGTGTTGTTGGAGGTTGCAGTTATACCTCATCCAACAAAAGCATCAGCTTTTTTAGATTTCCGAGTAAAAGAACCGACGTAAAACGCCGCAGACTTTGGATCAATTTTTTGAGATCCACGCGGAAAGATTTTTCAGCACCCGGAGTAGCTTATGCCCATGAGTCCACATGCATGACCCTGCTTCTGTGTATGCTGCAAATGTCTCATTCTGTGAAAATTATATACTGTCGATAGCTGTGTCGGACCATGGTCGGACATAGCTAATGTGAAATTGACCGTAAACACGCCCTGGACGTCCTTACATGTAACATTATATCACGCAATTGACAGTAATATATTTACTGTAAGAGATGTTCGTATATATATACCAGGGAGTTGTTATGGTCCATAACAACTCCCTGTATATACCGTGCCAAGGGTATAGCATTGTTGGTACATGTACGGTAGTTAGTTACAACTCTCGCCGGCGTTGGCTCACAGCATGTGTAAATAGCCATGTTAGGATTTATCTATTTCATTTGTTGTATTCCAGTATCGTGAGTTCGTGATACATGTGTAATATTGTCCGTTCTGTTTATTCCGACATCTGCATGGTCCAAGGAGTTGAATAAAAACGGTAGTATGTAGCGATCGGACGTTTTATTTCGTTAGTGACTGTCTTGTGATTGTGTGATGTTAGTACTGGTCAAGGCCTGTTTCAACTAGACCTAACTCTATGGAATTACACAGACTCACGGTAGTTTTTCGCCCAGGATTGAACAAGAAACGTGGATTAGGATATTCACTGCTAAATTTGTTTATTGACAGGATACTTTTTCTGTGTTTGTATACTTTTGGATATTAAAACGAGTAAGTACTATGTAAGTATATTGTACCGTACGGACCTATTGACGCTACGCTATGTAAAAGATGCCTCCATTTGAGTGGAAATTTTGCTAATAAAATAAGCAATTTAACTAAAATTTCTGCTTATAATTGTCTTAAAACTTGTTGTTAACCTTCATGTGTTCTTGTTTTAAGCTAACAGCTTTTCAAACGCTCGAAATTGGAAGTCAAAAACAGTACAATTGTTCGCTATCTGTGTACAAACAGTGCCTATATCAGCGTTTGATTTTCGCGGTATACAAACTTTGACGTCACACGGTGACCAGAGGCTCCTTTGGGTCAATCTCTGTTTTCAGACATTCCAGAGGTTCATGTCACGTGACTACCCAAAATGTCCATTTTCGTGGTCGTTTTTGATGGGTTATAGTAGGTTTTCGAAGATTATTTTTTACACATGTTGATTATGGGTATGTAAACTCCTAAATTAATGGAAAATCTCAACAAAAAAAATTGCCTCCATATTTGGTCTTTAACGTTTAAAGCCCAACAGATTGCTGGCCCAATGTTAGTTTAACGTGTAAAGGCCAACAGTTGGCTGGTAAATATTGGCCCAATGTTCTTGTAAGGTATGAAGACCAACAGGTGGCTGGTAAATGTTGGCCCAATGTTCTTGTAAGGTATGAAGACCAACAGGTAGCTGGTAAATGTTGACCCAATATTGGTATAACGTGTAAAGACCAACAGTTGGGTGGCGAATGTTGGCCTATTGTTAGTTTAACGTATATAGCCCAACAATTGGCTGGCCATTGCTGGCCCATTGCTGGTTTAACGTGTAAAGCCCAACAGTTGGTTTGTTAATATTGGCCCAAAGTTGGTTTATTGTGTAAAGACCAACAGTTGGGTGGCGAATGTTGGCCTATTGTTAGTTTAACGTATATAGCCCAACAATTGGCTGGCCATTGTTGGCCCATTGCTGGTTTAACGTGTTAAGCCCAACAGTTGGTTTGTTAATATTGGCCCAAAGTTGGTTTATTGTGTAAAGACCAACAGTTGGCTGGCGAATGTTGGCATATTGTTAGTTCAACATATACAGCCCAACAATTGGCTGACCAGCGCTGGCCCAATGTTGGTTTAACGTGTAACGCCCAACAATTGGCTGGTAAATATTGGCCCAATGTTCTTTTAACGTTTAAAGACCAACAATTGGCTGGTAAATGTTGGCCCAATGTTGGTGTAACGTGTAAAGACCAACAGTTTGAGAATATGCATTGGTTAAATGTTGGCCCAACATTTGTTTGCCAACTCAACATAACACCAACCATTGCCAACGTCTGCCATCCATTAGCCAACATTGGCCCAACGCACGGTGCTATCTGGGGAACTCCCTCGGAATCCCGTCCGAACCCGGGGACTTGCCATTCTTCATCTTCGAAAGCGCCTTCCAAAGCTCAACAGTGGTGCTTTTTACGTGACCCGTCATACGGGATACAAAACGTCACGGCCAAACGGCACTACCAAACCATCCCATTCTTACAAACGAACCTCAGGTCAAGCGAGCCAAAAAAAGTACATACGCTCACCGACCTGCAGAGACAAAACGCCCAACCCCCCACTGAAATATTAAAAAACTACAAAAGGACGACCAGCACGCAGCGAAACAAAACACCCTTCCCCAGCACACCACCGTCCAAAAAAGGCAGCCCTAGATAAACGGCGAAAATCGCCTTCAACCTGAAGGCGAATGTCAGACTTCACCGCCTCCAAGACTGCCTGCCAACTGGCAAATTTCCCCCTATAAACAACATCACATCTATTCCTCCAAATAAGTTTTTTTACAACAGAACAAACATAAATAATACGCTGCAACACAGCAACGGAACAAACTGGAGGATCTAATCCATACAAGACAAAACCCTCTCCTACCGACCAGGAACGGTCTCCCGTTAAACGGTCGGTCCAGGACTGAAACCACTCCCACAAGTTCAAAACAAAGGGGCAATGCCAAAAAACATGGGCAGTACTCTCTAAGCTGTCACAGCCGGTCCTCGGGCACAGTCCATCACCCAATCGCCAGTGATACCTTTTCAGATTGGTCACCAAGGCACCGTGTGCAATTCTCCATGCAAGATCACGGAGCCTGCAACCATTCAGCCTTGAATGCACCGAACGCCATACTTCGACAGGATGACGTCCCTGTACAAAAATTGCATTCAAGGCCCTATCCCGCAAGGAACTGAGAACGACGGCCGGCCGTGACAGGTCAACAGGGGGCAACTCAATAAGAGCAGAGCAAATGACACGCACCACCCTGTTTGGAGTACTACTATGCGGTTCTCTGTTGCTAAACAGCGCCGGGACCCATCGACGCAGGTGCAAACCGCCCCAAAAACGTACAAAATATGAACAAGGCAACCCTGGGTCAGTTACCGCTACAAACAACTGCTTAAATAACAAACAAGTTAACTTACTTCCCAGATGAACCACCCCTAACCCACCCTTCTCCAGTTTTTGGTACATTACCGCCCTTTTGACAAGCTCTGTACCACCCGACCAAATAAATGAAAATATCGCTCTCTCCAACCGCACTAGGACGCGACGCGGAATTGGATACACCGCGCCCGGGTACCACAAGATGGGCGAAACAAAACGATTAACTACGGTGACTTTCCCTAGGATCGAAAGCCAGCGGGTGCCAAAGGTTTCGAGCCTGCTCTCAAATACCTCAGCCCTCTCGCTCCAGGTGACATCACCAGGTGCATCGTAGCCGAACCATATACCATTAATTTTGATATTCTGATCCGACCACGACGCACCGAATGGTAAGTCTCTGTATCTCCAGCTACCAAGACGAAGGCCCTTTGTCTTTTCTGGATTCAACTTCGCCCCGGTAGCTCTCTCAAAAACAGATAAATCCTGCGAGAGTGCGCGAAAGGAGCCCAGACTCGAAACAACACATGTCACGTCATCTGCATATTGAGCGCATTTCACTTTGGCACCCCCTGGCACAACGAATGGAACAAGTCTGGAGTCCCTTTCCAAAAGACGAGAGAGGGACTCGCTAAACAAAACATAAAGTAATGGAGACAAAGGGCACCCCTGGCGCACCCCCCTCTCTACGTTAAAAACCTCCGAACAAAACCCATTTACGATAACAGAACTGAAACTTTCCTGATACAAAACAGAAATCCATTGACGAAAATTTGGGTGCAACTGAAACGTCTCCAATACATTCATTAAAAAACCGCGATCCACCATGTCAAAGGCCTTCTGCTGGTCCAGAGACACCAATGCACATGGCAGATCACGCTCAATAACAAAGTCGGTCAAGTCGCGCATCAACCACAAGTTCTGCTGGATGCAATGACCCTTCACTGCACAAGTCTGGAGATCACCCACAAGATGCGGCATAGCCAGTGCAAGGCGGTTGCACAAAGCCTTAGCCAGCAACTTGTAGTCCACATTTAACAAGGTGATCGGACGCTTGTTACGGGGATCCAATGGGTCCCCAGACTTGGGCAGCAAAGTAATCATGCCCAGACGTTGACTTTGGTTTAACAGTCCGTTTTGGAAGGCGTCCTCGAAGACGGCTCTGATGTCGGGTCCTATTATTGCCCAGAAGGTTCGGTAGAACTCCCTCGGAAGCCCGTCCGAACCCGGGGACTTGCCATTCTTCATCTTCGAAAGCGCCTTCCAAAGCTCAACAGTGGTTATTTCGCCCCCCAAAATATCATTGACATCGTGGGGAACGGTTTTTGAGATTCCCCTCAATAAATCAGCCTGTGCCGACAAGTCGACATTGCCACGCGTAAACAAACTCGAATAGTACTCTTTATATACGCGGACAATGCCGTGAGGGTCACTAACCACGGTCCCATCAGTAGCGCGTACAGACGGGACGCGTCTGTCACCTGCCGATGAGCTAACGGACTGGTAAAACCTCAGTGAAGGGCGCTCCTCGGCTTCCACCGCTTCGACACGGGCCCTGACGCGGGCACCGTGGTACTTTTCATCGAGATAAGTCTGCAAAGCGATGACTGCCGAAGGGTCGCCAAACTTCACCTCCGCGCACAGCTTGGAGAATTTTTCTCTTCGACGCCGTGCGCGGGTCACGCAATACTGAATTGCGTAGCGTTTGATGCGCAACTTGACCTCATCCCACCATTGGGATGTAGAAGCAAAGGCCGGCTTCAATGTTTGCCATCCTTTGTACCTGGTCTCGAAACCCTGGCGGAACTCTGCCTCGCCAAGAATCCGACAGTTAAGCTTCCATAGGCCCCGCCCGATGGGGAAAATGGAAGGCAAAACAAAACGTGCTACTACAGTGTCATGGTCAGAGAGCGGACAGCTGAGCGTCTCGCAACCCGAAAATGTAAAACTTACGGGCGCATACACTCGATCTATCCTGGAGGCATCTTCTCCGTTAGGCCTCACCCACGTATACACCGTACTACACGGGTGCATATGCCTCCAGACATCGGCTAAAAGGTGTGCCGAAGTGAATCTGTCCAATTCTGTGATCCCAGCGTCGGGACTTGCAGACACAGAAGTTCCGAGTCTGTCAAGACCCGAGTCTGGGACACAGTTAAAGTCTCCGACCATGACACACGGCGCACTACCAGGAACAAAGGAAGGCAGCGTGTTAAAAAAATCTCGTCTAGCAGAAGGCCGATTGGGAGCATACACATTGCAAATGGCGATGTTACCCTGTGGATACTTGAATAGACTGCAAACCAATCGGCCCTCGTGATCCGTCTCCACCCTAGTGGCACAACCCGCCTGACGAGCTGACAGAAGGATGACAGTGCCACAGGATGAAGACGAACCAAACGAAGCATGCAGCTCACCACCCCACTCATAAGCCCATAGAGGGACATCTTCTTCCAAAATATGTGTTTCTTGCAGGCAAACGCAGTCGACCTCCATTGATTTACAATATTGGAAAATGCGACTGCGCTTGCGATGATCCCTCATGCCATTCACGTTCAAAGTGGCAACTGAAAGTGTATGGGCCATGAGAGGGCAGTGGGGCAAAACTACGAAGACGACGATTCCGTAAGCTTCAAGCGCGCCCTTGACGACATATCGTCGTCCGAGTCGTCACTTGAAGCCGACCTTTTAAGAGAGGGTTCCCCCATTTCGTCGTACCAGCTCGTCCCAGTGGCACGTTTCTGCTCGCTGATCACCGATTCACCGGAGTCGCTGTCAGACAGAACCTCCGGAGAATCGATGACCACCGATTCTCCGTCAGACAAAGCCTCCGGATCTGGCGATACCGGCGGCGGACTGGGGACGGAACTGGACGAGTTGATGGGGGAAGCTGGTGGAGACTTTCTCGGTGCGGGCACGGGGTTGGGGTCTGCAACGACGGGGGAGGGTGAACCAGGTGCAGGGGAGGGTAAAGTCCCACCAGATTCCCCCTCCTCTCGTGAAGCACTAGGTGCGTCGGAACTCGACTTACCCCCACTCTTAGTCATAGAGACATAAGAGGAGGGACAAGCTCGAAAGACATGTCCCTCCTTCCCACATAGTGAGCACACAACCTCGTTTGGGCAAGCGGTGCTATCATGCCCAAGACGAAGGCAGCGCCCACATTTCTTGTTTGGGCAGCCCTTGTCTTCGTGCCCGGTCTCCCCACACCTGAAGCAGGTACGGGGCTGACCGGGATACCGCACGTGGGCTTTATGCCCTGCTATAAACAGGAAGGAGGGAATGTCCTGTTTCAGGTCGATCCGAACCTGTCGGTGCCCGTTCAACACCCAGGGGCTTGTGCATAGGAGCACATTTTGGCAGCCTTGACAGCCCCGAACCGACCCAAAACCGTTACTACAAGTTCCTGCCGCACCTCTAGTCCTACGTGGATGATAGTTACCCATACGGATCGCTCGTATGGAGTAACTGTCATCCCCTCGACGTTACTCAGCAACGTGACACCTTTCTGACGGGCCACGTCACTGGTAAAACGTAAATCGTACGTATTACGACCCTGGAGAGCTTGCAAAGCATCAACCTCTCCAGGCACAACAACACCCTTGCTCTTCAAAATACTAAAAACTTGCACC
This sequence comes from Apostichopus japonicus, assembly GCF_037975245.1. NCBI lineage: Eukaryota > Metazoa > Echinodermata > Holothuroidea > Aspidochirotida > Stichopodidae > Apostichopus > Apostichopus japonicus. The sequence goes on from NC_092577.1 coordinate 19,215,124, forward strand.
GGTGGAACAGCTTGTTCACCGGTGAACGACAACTTAACTATCCGAGAATCACGGCGCGATGCCATGATACCGAAGGTGGCTAGGCCACAGGGGAGTAACACAAAACAAACAAAAGACAGGATAGTGAAACAACAAACGATATACGAACTGAGGAAAACACACGAACACAAGCTATCACACCCACCAGCACAGTACAATAACAGCTGTAACAGATGAAGAGCGAGAGCGAAAACACGTCCGCACTCCACGAAAGCCAACTGCCAACTGTGGTTATTCCGCCCCCCCCCCCCCAATAAAAAATATATATCATTGACATCTTAGGGAAAAGTTTTTGAGATTCCCCTCAATAAATCGACATTGCCACGCGTAAACAAACTCGAATAATAATTTTTATATACGCGGACAATGCCGTGAGGCTCACTAGTTTTCTCCTTCCTCCTTGTATTGTAGAGACCGAGCGGAAAAACTCAAAGAACAAATATGATATCTGCACACTCTGGGGTTCTGTGCTACTCCGCTGTATTTTTCTATCAAACTATTTACAAGAACCTGATGACCAGTCTGACACAGGCTGGTTATCAGTGTTTCAACCAATCAAAGTGATAGTACAAAAGCAGTAACCAATGAAAACATACGAGTCCTTTAAATGCAGGAAGGGTCCACCCTACAAACAAATATAAAGAAAACAATACCTAAAGCATTCATACAGGACTGTAAGGTATTTACAAAGAGGTAAGTAACAATGACCCTCTACTAGAATATATATGCAAGGTATGTGTTTACAGGTAAGTACTGTACATATCACTAATTTATTACTATGATTGGAATGTACTGGCATGCAACACATGTGAAAGGGTTGAATGGTGGAAACTAGAGAGAATTAGACTATGATCTCTACAGTATTACCTTAGCTTACACTTCTCCAACACATTTTCTCCCCCACCCCCGCCCATCAATCACTCTATTTATGCCTATTTATGGGGACCTTTCGGGCGTCATACTGCTGCCTCCCTTTTGTCGGGTAGCTTGCCCCCATATATATGCCTTGATGTTATACTGGTGGAAATTCCTTGTATCCTGTTCAAAACACTACTTAAATCTTTAATGCCTGTCACCACCATCCCGGGCACATTTCCCAACTGATTTTCGGTAATTACAAGCACATGTATATAAGATCATGCTACCTTTAGATGGAGATGTACATTATGCAGAATCGTGCCTTTGTATTTTCACTGCAGTTGGTAGGGGAACAGCTTCTAGATTAATGAAAGTAGTGAAAATTGGGAAAGAAAATAAGTTATCAAAGTTCATTTAAGAAAGCAGTTTGATTTGTTTGAAAGCACCTGTCACAAGTGTTTTCTCTGGTAACAAAAATTGCCGCCCTACCACGAAAAATGGCAAAATATAAGGATGTCATTTACTGTGCAACATATCAGCTATTACTCTGAGTACGAAGATAGACGGGAGCACATTATTGGGCCAAATGACATGTAAACATGTGATGCATGTTGTTGTGGATTTTTCATGATGTACCACTGATCAATTGCTTTAGTAAGCCCTAGCCTACGCCTAACTTTATCGTCGCCATACCTAATTTAGGGCCTAACTAAGTGAACGAAATTATAAGAATTAGCCTAAGTTAGTAATAATACTAAGTTAGTCCATGTAGTACTAGTAGGCCTAGGCAAGATAATAAACTTACTCTTTTCCGATCCAGCTTCGCAACTACTAAGTACTGGTGTACTTGTTTTCTATCTCTCCTCGAGATTTGGAGATACTTTCTCCAAATAGAGAAGGAACGGCATTGTCTTGTAGACGGCGAGCTGTTGATGTCCAAGTCGCTCGAATAGGCGATGGAAAACGAAACTTTAACTAGTGAAGTGTGCACTGCACACAAAAGATTCGCTCGAAGGTCCAAGCCAATCTTTACTTAGGCAGCTAGGCTGGCTAAGTGCACTGGTACTAAGCTATCGCTGTATCCAATGTTCGACGAACACGAAACTTTCTTGTACTGTTGTGCACCCATTCTCATATGATATTCTGTTTACTGTCCGTGACGTATTGTTTACGTTTGGATCTCGGTTAGCATATTAGGCCTATTTAGTTTTGGCAACATTGCCAGTTCCCCTCGTGACGTCATTATCTTACGGGATGAGCTTGGTTATTAACTTCTCAATTTGTGCAAGTTTGAAGGAAATCTGCAACGTGTCACTTGACCTTTCATAGTATAGATCGACTCTCAAGTGCACTGCTACCTTGCACAATGTAACCTATTTAGAAGGGTCTTGTGAATCGCAAATAGTAGTCAGCTCACTCAATCCGTACACAGCTAAAGAAATTATTATTATTATTATTATTCCTTGGTTCCTTATATAGCGCAAATACTATAACATATATATATTCAAATGCGCTTTACATGATGAAGAATAAAGCAATAATAAGTAGAAATAAAAATACAAAACAAATCAAGTTAAATTAAGTTAATAAAAATAGTCGAAAAAAGAAAATTGATATACGAACAACAGTTTCATTAACAATACTTTGCAAGAAAGTTACCAATTAATTAACTGCATTTAGTTGTGTCTCTAACCACCCATTTGGCATTTCAATAACTTCAACGGTGACAAAATACTGCAGAGACATTTGGGTTAAAGAAATAGTTTTTTATTATGTTTCAAAAGGTAATGTGTACAAGAACATATTCTATATATTGTGTGCAATGACATACAGTCAAAAAATGCACTTTTTAAGGAACTGACAGTACGGGGCCTACTTTACACGGACTGGTTTCACGAAAAAAAAAGGAAAGGAAACTGTCTGCAAAGGTTCCTACAAATGAAGATGAAGAGGCGATTTTCGCCGTTTCATATGGGGCTACCTTTTTTGGACGCTGGTGTGCAGTGGAGGGATGTTTCGTTTCGCTGCGTGCTGGTCGTTCTTTTTTTTTTAGCGTTTCAGTGGGTTGATGGGGGTTTGTCTCTGCAGGTCGGTTGGCGTATTTTTCTTTTTGGCTCGCTTGACTTCAGTTTTCTTTGTTAGAATGGTATGTTTAGGTAGTGCCGTTTGGCCGTGACGTTCTGGAACCCGCCAGTGCGGGTCACGTAAAAAGCAGAAATGAAGATGTTACATTTTTATCAATTTCCTTCTTCTCGTCACACTTTATTATGCAGACACATGCTTTAATGTTTAGGTACTTATATTGTTGCCAAATAAAATTGTTCGTTACCTCCTCCCTCTCTTCCCACGGCACTTGCTTTAACGTTATTTTAAGTGTATGTACACTCACCACACAGATGTTCTGTTCATCTGTGTGTACCATTTTGTACTATAGGAACAGTACCTTGGGACTATAAATGCCATCATCATCAAGTTCAATCACCTGTTGCAAAAGATATTTAACACTGTTGAGAAATAAATAAATAAATTCAAATATGATATCGAATTAGCAAACTGTATGAAAGGTACACACGGTATGTTTTGTACAAGCAACTTGTTTGGTTTGTTCTGAAAGAGTATTTTTAGTAGTACTAAATGCATACAACAGTACATACTGCAAATCCTCTACTTAAGCAACACACAGTGCTGTTTACATAACGCCAAACATGATCTTCAAGTTGCTCTTGACATTGCTGAAATTAAATCCTGACATTGACAACGTTTTGTATCATCTTATCTGTCATTAAGTTAACCATATAACATAATAGGCCGTGGTACATCCCTTGATTTCGTTTCATTCCGTGCAACTCAAAGAGGGAGGGGATAATATGTGAATGATAAATATGAAAATATTATTCTAAATGGATATTCAGTTGTTCCCACTTGCGATGCTGGTATATATGCTTAAAAATTGGTAAAAATCTAACAGAAATCGGGTCCTTTTGCGTTATTGTACGAGGCTATTTTCTACCAATCAGAAATGTCGTACGAGAGACATTCTTGCGGCATACACGAAATTTCGGCGAATCGACCAATCACAACATTTGTTAATATTGACAGAAGAATTGTTCCGAAAACAAAAATGGCCGCGTTCAGTAGTGGAGGTGTTACACGAAAGTCGCTTCGAGAAAACTGTATTATACACGTTAAAGATTGCTCTAAATCAAAATTTATTGAACTGACAAGTAATTCATAAGAGAGATTTAAGAAATTTGCCTTGGAGTGGACACAATTTGATTGCAAGGAGGCAGAAATAGCCAGAAATTCCGCGACGGCGATCGGCCTAACGTTAACAATTCCAGAATGCGTTGGGGGAAGTTTTACTACATCGAGACGTATATGATGATACCACATTGAATGTTACAAACGGTTTTGCGACATAACTGAAGTCAAAAGGCAGGCAAAACTCGCTGAAAAACGCGCTGCAGGTATGTACTAGTATTTTTGTCAAAAATGTGTAAGATTCTGTATTAATCCATTTTTTCCCCTCCAACCAGCCCCTTAATTTTAGTTAGGCCTAGGCGGCTAGGCCCTACCACTGTTTTTCCAAATTGCCCACTTGGAAAAGAAATGTATGTTCGGCGTAGAGCCCAGCCAATTTGACTAAACTTGGCGAATTTGAACGTACACAATATAACCACTATGCAAAGGTAATATAGCGATAGAAATATCTTGCTGGTGCAAGGCATAATATCTACTACTACTAGTACTAGGCCTATGTAAATTTTACCCTAATTCAAATCTGGCTTTTCAAATTCAATCTGGACAGAAAAGATATGCTCACACACAGTATAAGGTCTATTAGTAAACAGTTTGACTGTGATGTAAACAACACCATTGACCAGCATATTTCTTTCAAATGTCTCAACTTGTGGGTTACACCAGGCTGACAAAGCAAATTATAGGTTTGATAAAAAACACTGCATATAGCCTACTGCATATAGCCTACTGCATATAGCCTACTGCATATAGCCTACTGCATATAGCCTACATAGAGCATATTTTATCAGCAAAATTTAATTTTCTTGTTGTAATTTTCTTGTCATCGTTCAAACATGAGCAATATACGTACTATAGTCCTGATACACTGATGGTATGCATGTACTTCTTAGTTCATTATGACTTATGGGAATGGGCCCTCAATAGGAAGAAGACATATATAGATTAATTTTGTTGTTACGGCAAATACAGTAAACAAAATAACAACAGTATTTACAAGAGTATATGCATTTTGAATTTGGAAATGTAACCTTTTCTGTCAACTTGTGTTAAGATTGCCAGGTAACTTTAAATGCCTTTAAGAAATTCAAAGATTTTGCTACAGCATGTTGCTGAACATTGGCAATTTATTCTTCCTTCAAATTTTTCAACATAAAAGTTAAACTCTAAATATTATTTTCCTTTTTGATTATTGAATGATCCTAATGATTAGGGAGTGAAAGTTGGGGGCGAAATGCTTTGAATCTTAAGTAACAAAAACTGGAGGCAAATAATCCTTGCTCAAAATTTTCAATTTTACTCATATAGAAACGGATGTAAACAAGCTGACTGATGACGCAGATGAAAACGAACCGCCGAGGAAACGCGCCCTCTGGTCCGACAATACAAGTGGTCCAAGAGAGTGGAGGGAACGCCACATGTTTCCGAATGAATGCTTCATTTGTCATTCCGTCAAAATGAAACCTTATAAGTTCACAGGGAAAAGACTGGTAGTGACACTTATGAGGTGTGAGATTGTTAATGGTGGAAAGGATATAAGAATTGTATACCCAGTTGGTTGCTCTACGGCGCCAAGCGGGCATGAAACCCATGAAATGGATATCAAACTCAAAGACGCTTTTAGAAGGGATTCCAAAGGAACATAGGGCTAAGTCAGTTGATAAAACTAGACAGAGGTTGCCGTCAACAAAGACCTTAGGATTGACTTGGCATGCAGAGTCAGACAAATTTCAACTGAAGAAGCCAGTAATGGTAGTAATGTTGAAACCTTAACCAAGCAAATTGTTTTAAGCAAGCTATCATCAGTGTTTGACCCTCTTTGAATTATTGGGCCTATTATAGTAGTAGCTAATATTTGAATGCAAAATAATTGGGGAAAAAGGACTTGATTGGGATGATCTTAATGTAGGGGGTCTAGAATCTGAAATCAGAAGGTGGTTGGAAAATTTAATTAATTTAGACAAAATTGATATTGGAATATGCTTGTGCCCAAAGGGTAACGCAGACCAAAGAATGCATGTGTTTTGTAATGCTTAGAGTGATGCATATGCAGCTGTGGTTTATTTAACAACCATGGGGGTAAATGGAATCAGAGTGCAGCTAGTAGCTTTAAAAGCGAAGGTGGCTCCTGTAAAAGCTATAAGCATGCCTATTTAGTTTAGAGTTGTTTATTTGAGAAACATTACAAAGATTTGTCGTGTGGAAATCCTACATTAAGTTAAGTTTTTGTGGTAAAGTAAATTTTACTTAGAAGCGGTTATAAATTCCCTTCAGACTGTACACAGTCCAAGATCTATTGCATTTGTATCAGTGAATTTTGGTATAAGAACATACCATATAAGCATACATGTGTAATTTAAAAAAGTGTTTCTATGTGTTTGTGTCGAATGTAGACGGAAAGTGTTATATATAAGTTCAATATTATGTGATATAAATACTCCAAAAATATTTTACTGTACATAGATTTGCAGTAATGAAGAAAGATTCTTGATGGTTAATGTATGAGTAAAATGTATTAATTTTGTTTTGTTTTTTATACTTGAGGTAGAGTACCTCATTGAAGGGGAGAATGTTCTAGAGAGTAAAGTAGTCTAACAATTTTGCACCTGCTATGTTATGAAAATAGGCAAATGCTTTCAAAATGCCATCTATTGTTTGCCCAACCATTCTGTTTTTGTTTATGTAAAATTAGCATGTATTGTATTGAGTTAGAGACAGTGGTCAGTTGCAAACTGTTCTTCAGAGAGAAAGGTTGAGTGAGAAATGAGTATAATACCAAAAAAAAATTGTAAAAGACTGAGTAAAAGAGAAAGAGAAAAAGAGAGAGATGAGCAACGAAATAAATTAGAGAACAAGCAAATTTCCTTTTGAGTATTATTTCACTTTGGTAAACAATCAGCCTTGGCAGTCATCAGGATGGGTAAGGATTTTTCGAATGAACGAAATGCTCATGATCAGAGATTGGAAGTTTTTTGTTGTTGTAAATTACTAGAAAAAAATTGTATTTGGGATGATGTGGCCATATTTCAGGAAAATTGAGTATTTTACTTGGAGTGCTGTATCAGTCCCCACCCGGAAGTGTGGTAGTTTTTTTGTTTTTTTTGGTATTTAATAGTGAATATTGTATTTGGAAGGATGTAAGCATTCTTTCAGGAAAATTGATGAAAGAGAGTCTTATTTTAGCAATGCTTGGACTTAACTAGGAATGGTATCGTGTCGTCCAGGGGAGGTAGTATCTCTCATCTTCTTGCATCTCGAATAGAGTGGATAAGCATCTGTCTTTTGAGTCATCAGGCTTGGTAAAGTATTTCACTTTTCAATGAATAAAGTGCTCATAGTTTGAGTTCTAGTCAAATTTGGTTTGGGAGGGTATAGCATTCTCCATGTTACAACCTACTCAGTCCAACTTCTCTATATACAAACAAAGATGTGGATGAAGTTTTGAAGATTATTTGAAATTTCCTTCCTTTTTGTTCTCTAGCATATATAATCAATCCTTCCAACTGATTAAAATGGCCTTAATTAATTAACTGGCTAATAAATTGGTAGGATTTTTAATAATTAATGCATTAATATAATTAACTAGTTAACAATGTTTTTAAGTAATTAATCTAATTAACCAATTGGTTAATTAGCTAACATATTTTAGCAGTCATAATTCATTTATGATTTCATGCAAGGTCTGAAATAAAAAAAAATTGAGTGAACTCCCATGAAACTTGCAGTGTTAGTGTACTTTCTCACTTCAGTAAAACAGTAGTAGTGGAACTGGTATATGGGTTTTAAGTATGGTAATGTAACTCCCTTTTCCATGAATTTTATTCTCGCTTAACCACAACCATACGTGGGGATAAAGCAATTTGTGATTAGCAACTCCTAATTCATCATTCTGTGATAAATTTAGCCCCTCCCTCGATCAGTTGCACGGAAATTGAAAACAGAGCACATAAATGCCCTATGTACCATGGCCTATAATATGCTAGGCCTACAAGTACTGTACAACTTAACTTTGCAAAGGTGCAGTGATTTGTTAACCAGTAATATATACTTGAGCCAAGCCTACGGTAGAAGTCTGCTAACTTAGAGAATAAGGTCTAACCTAGGCCCCATGCAAGGTGTAAACTTTGAAAACGAAATTTCGAACAATATTTTGCAATGGGATAAGCACAAAGATAAGAGAGTCAAAAGTTAGTACTGGCGTCAATTCAAGAACTGTAGGCAAGACATTAAGCCATTGTTACTTGTTTCCCACCATTGAAAGACGAATATTACATAATCATACCAAGCACATTTCTTTCTTACTCAAGATAATTAATTGTTAATTCGGCGTTACGACTTCCCCCAGATCATGGAAGTCGCCATGTTAATGTTAATTAGCGTGAATCCGGGCTTTTTGTGACGTAGTAGATGGACAACTTGTATTGTTTACGTTTCGCTTCGCGAATGCACACTGTGTGAAATTTGCCTAACTCAACTGTTAATAAATATATATTGATGTTGCTAAATTATCAAATTATTTAAACGATTTGATAATTATTGTCTTTATGAAAGATGGCTGGACCTGTTCCTTACTACTATGAACCGTTTTAACGCATCAAGAGTTACAGGAAAGAGAAAATAATGAACCTACCGGCACCAGGAGCGTCCACTCAAATTTTATAAACTTGCTTTTATCTACCTATTGCTGATGGCAGGGGATATCCACACAAATCCAGGCCCAAACTACAAGTTCCCCTGCGGGCTGTGCAGTAAACCAGTCCGAATCAACCAACGTGGTATCCAGTGTGACAACTGCAATATATGGTACCATATTAAGTGTACTGATGTATCTGTTGCCACTTACGACCGACTTTCCGGAACTGACGAGGATTGGTTGTGTAATCAGTGCCAAGTGCCATTCCAGTTTGCAGATTCCTTCTTTGACTCAGATCAGTCATTATCTGACACTAGCCTGGACTCCGCTTCCACTGATACAGCTACTAGCACCAACATTACCAACGGTAATCCCTTTGATATAGACCTACCAAGGGGACTCAAAATCTGCCATTTGAACATTCAGGGAATCCGCTCATCTTATGATACACTGAAACTGAGTATGGCTAGTAAGCCATTTGATGTCATCACACTATCAGAGACTAACCTGAATGATAGTGTACCGGATGAAAGCATAACCCTACCTGGCTTCACCTTTGAACGGAAAGATGGTACCACCTCCAAATCTCATGGTATAGCGACATTCATCTCCAACACTTTGGTGGGACGTAGACGTCTGGACCTTGAGGTAGACCACCTCGATTGTCTATGGACGGAAATTATTTTACCGAAGACCAGACCAATTTTGATTGGCTCGGTGTATCGGTCTCCCAACTCAGATTTTGTTTACCTGAATGACATATTGAACAATATATGAAATGCATTGGATTGTAATTATGAAACTTTGATTTTAGGTGATTTCAATTTAGATCTTCTTCCCACTTGCAAGAAAGGTCTTACTAAGGATATGCATGATTATACACGTCGGAATGAACTCAGTCAAATGATTTCCGAGCCCACCCGTGTGACTCTTCACTCACGAACCCTCTTAGATCACATTTATGTGAACCGTAAAAATTATGTCACTCAGTCAGGAGTGATACCCACTGGTCTGAGTGATCATAGGCTGATTTATGCTGTTAGAAGGGCTAACAAACCCAAACATATTCCCAGAAAGATCACTACGAGATCTTTCAAACGGTTCCATCAGGAAGCTTTTATTCATGATATCTCCAAAATCCCATTTTCCTGTATTGAAGGTCTGGATGATATTGACCTCATGTGGTATACTTGGAAAACTCTCTTTAATGAAGTGTCTGATGCCCATGCACCTCTGAAAACTGTGACTGTTAAAGGTGAGCACACTCCCTGGGTCACTGATGAGTTCATCTCGATGACCTGGGAGAGGGATCACCTGAAGAAGGTCGCTGAGAAACATGGTTCACTGGACACTTGGGCCAGGTACAAAAAATGTAGAAACAAACTCAATAATCTGGCTTCCCAACTAAAATGTGAGTACTTCAAAACCAAAATTGAGGACACTAAAAATGACTCCTCTAAATTATGGTCTACCCTTAAAGAAGCAATGCATAGTAGCAAACACCATAACATTGCTAGCATAGTTGATAATGGTATTGTTGTTAATGACAAGTGTGAAATTGCTAATGTCTTCAACAATTTTTTCGCTAACATTGGAAGTGAGCTAGCTAGTAAATTCGATTCTAGACCCCACACTCCTTCCACAAATGATACTTTATGTAATTTCCGGTTCCAGACAGTTAGCATTGACTCGATTGAGAAGCAACTAAAGGGCCTGTCTGCCGGGAAGCCACTGGCCTTGACAACATAAATGCTCGTTTGTTGAGGCTATCTGCCTCCCACATTGCTCCTTCTCTTACTTATATCATCAACTTCTCACTCTCTCATGGGGTTTTCCCTTCTGACTGGAAGACTGCCAAGGTCTCAGCAGTTTTCAAAGATGGGACACGCAGTCAGGTCGACAATTATAGACCTATTTCAGTTCTGCCAGTTGTGTCAAAAATCTGGGAAAGAGTTGTTCATGATCAACTGTATCAGTATCTAACTAGTAACAAGATCCTTAACAAATGGCAATCAGGCTCCAGACCTGGTTACTCCACTACTACGGCTCTCAGCTATGTGGTTGATGATATTTTGTCAAACATGGACGGTGCCTGTGGAAGAAAGAACTACACTGGCATCTTGTTCCTTGACTTTAAAAAAGCTTTTGATACAGTTGATCATGACATCTTCCTTGACAAACTTCGGTCATATGGAGTTGTTGACTCTGCATTGGATTGGTTCGGCTCTTATCTTGCGGGCAGATACCAAATTGTTCAGATTGAGAACCAGTATTCAGATATGATGGGAATTGCATTTGGCGTTCCACAGGGATCTATCATTGGGCCATTACTATTCTCTATATACATAAATGATCTGCCATCTGCCACAAGTGAAAGCCAGGCAATTTTATATGCAGATGACACAGCTGTTTTTTATAGCTCTGAGAAAATAAGTGAAATACAGCAGGTTCTCTCTACAGATCTTATTCTGATTGGCAAGTGGCTGGTCAAAAACAAATTGACTTTGAATGTAAAAAAGACCAAAAGTATGCTTTTTGGCACACCAACCATGATGAAGAGAGCTGACCCTCTCATTCTCCATTATGACTCACATGATATAGAACAGGTTCATGTTTTTAGGTACCTTGGGGTGCTTTTGGACAGTACCTTAACTTTCAAAGACCATTTATCTATGATTTGCAAGAAAATATCCTGCCGTCTTGGGATACTTCGGAGGGTTAAGAAGTATCTTCCACACAAATACAGGATTATGGTGTACAATAGTTTGATAAGCCCCCACTTTGATTATGCTAGTTGTACCTGGTCTAACACCTGTGCCAAGTATAAAAAATGTCTGGTATTCTCTGCAAGGAAGAGCTGGTCGAATTATTCTAGATCTTCCTAGGACTGCACCTACAGCTGATGTTCTCTCAGCTCTATCCTGGATCCCTATAGAGCAAAGATGGAATTATCACCGTCAGGTTTTTATGCATAAAATCCACATAGCAGCTGCTCCTGACTATCTCTGTGACAAGTATGACCATGTCTCCTCGAGTGAATCTGCCACAAGAGCTTCTACCTCTGGTGGTTTCTGCCTTCCACATTCCAACACTATTTGGGGGAGACGTCGTCAAACTTGCCATGGGGTTAATCAATGGAATGCACTGCCAATTAGAAATGGCCTGGCTTTCTGGAATCTTTGAAATCGAATTAGATTTTTATTTTTATATATATATATTTTTTATTTTTTTATTTATTTATTTCTTTTTTAATTTTTATTTGTATTTATTTATTTTTTTATTTATTTATTTTTTTAATTTTTTTTATATTTTTTTTATATTTTTTGATCTTTGATTTTTGATTTTTTTTGATTTTTTGATTTTTTTAATTTTTTTTTTATTTAGTTTTTTATTTATTTATTAATTTTTTTTAAATATTTTTATATCTATAGGCCCAGGCCTGCGTACAAACACTAAACAGACGGTATTAGTGCGTAGAACTTCCTGATACGCACGTCGCGCGAATTTATAAAAAAAATAGCAATGTGAGCTGTGACGTTTCAAGTCTTTTGATTATAACATTCATTTATCATATTTCGTTACGTTAATACAGGTGTAATCTACGCCGTACGTAATTTACAAGAAAATGAGGGGAAAAAACGGTATACCTAGGGCCCAAGGGAATCCGCGTTTTTAAACTGCAAAATCCGTGCGGCATTTCGGCGAATTCCACGTTTTTTCGCAAATTTATTGGGTTGCCACTCCTTTGCCACCTCCATTTGTTTATGACTAGCGCCACCACTGTCTATGGGTGTCATTCACTAATACTGGGTCACTACTGTCAACATATCTTTATGGTTAAAGTATAAGTGAAATATTTGCGGCCTCATCCCGTGATGAACACTTTGGGTAATCCATAATATCACACGTTACCAATTGTGTTTTACATATATTTTTCTACAGACCGTCAATCCCAGTCATGTCTATATTAGGATGGATGCAGCCACACCCTACAAAAGTGAACAATTTACTGTTGTGGTAGATGGGATCGATTTTGCCCGTTCAAATAACATTACTTGGAGCAGCCACTCTATTTGCAATGTGAGATATCATCGACATGTGTGAGCAACTCGGTAATATTTCTTCAGCGTATAACCCTGGAGATCGATGATCAACTCCCTGTTGCAAGGACAATAAGGATGCAAGTGAACAAACTAAATATATGTTAAAGTGTTATACTTGACATGTTGAGCATAGATACAAAATCTGTGTTTGGCTAGCAGGCGAGCTATGGGGGTGATGTCCATTACAGAGACACCACATACTAGGCCAACGGCATAGTGAGGTAGGGTGGTCAGATCCTTTCCTCCCCATTGATAACACCAGGACCTCAAAAAAATCCTCATTCACTAGTGGAAAAGCCAACAAATGTACAAAGTTGTATTGATTTGTACATTGAATTTGTTTTTTCCAGTAACAATTGTTTTCAATTTTGGCATAAAAACCTGCTACATTTCTCCGTTACGTAACTTTATCATATTTTGTAATATGCCCAGTATTTGTTGCATGTTCAATGCAATTTAATGATAGTAATTCCATTTAAGATTTATGAACAATTGTCTGTACCTTGCGTGTTAATCTAACATGTTCAATTCACACAGGGTTCTATAGAAGTGTAGTTGTCACAACTCCCACCAAATGAATACTGTATATTTGAGCGAAGGTCAGGGCTCCGTGAAAGTTTATCCATTTCCATTTATTTTGAAGTCACATGACCATGAACATTTTTAAGACGACCATTTTTAAGATGACCATGAACATTTTTAACATGACCATTTTCAAGACTATGAACACAAATCCTACATAGGATGTTCCATAATAGCAAACAATTAGTATGCAGTGCATTTGAGATTCATTGCAGCTTTCATACAAGAACTTTACAATGTACTATAACGCTAGGGTCTGCTAACTCTGACTCGCTTGAATTGAATTTACGCTATCATATATTGCAGAGGCCCTATGAAGATGCATGCGTAGCATTGATATTCAGTATGGTTTCTTTTTAAAATCTCCACATATGGAGATTATCTCACACCAATCTTTTTAATTTTAAGGGCTCTTTAAATGCGTACTTGGTTTTACCCAAATGTGTGTTTCACGGAAATTTCATCATAGTGTACATCACAAATGTTACTTATTGATAACATTTTCAAATGATCAGAAAACATACTTTGAGTTCGTTTTGAGTATTTTTTTAGCTGGTTTCGAATGCAGCGCTTGCTAATTAAACGAAACCATCTTGTTAGCGATAAAAACTCTTGACTCCGGAAAACAAAGGAAACAAAAACGCACGACTGCGAGAAATGATCTCTCCATCCTTGTATTGAACGCACTGCACTGTCCACTGATAAGAATTTGACGGTGACAATAATGATGGCGTATATATACGTAGTTTAGTACGGTATATAGGTATGGTGAGGTGGTGGTTCAATCTATACAGAAAATACACAAAATTGTATCTGAAATTTCTACATTACACATGGTTCATAATTACTTAAACAACAAAGGATATAATACACATGGGAAGGAATATGTCTTAACCTAGATACTACAGGTCCGAGTTGAGAGTTAAAATTCCAGAATATTTCACGAGAAATCTCACGCTTAATATACGGAATTATGTTATTCAGAAACTTATAGACTCGGCGAATATGGCTTATCGAACACTAAATTCAAATATAGGTTTCCCTTAAACATAAATGCAGCTGATGCAACAGCAATATATAGTAAAAGGTAAAACTTACGACATTGTGCCTGAAAAATGTGATTTCGAAATGGACGATTGAAATGACGTGTGACGAATGCCGTAGCACAGGGGCAAAATATAACTGAACATGGAAGACGCCCTCAAAATTTAAAGTATATGCTACTATTCCGAGTTTACAATCCGGCCCCTAAATGTGATTGAAAACATTTAACAAAATTCACGAGTAAGTCGGAATATCAAATTAACAAAGCAAACAGAAGTAATATTTAATACGTAACTTAACAAATAACATGGAATCAACCTAATCAATAATAACACTCATGTCCTTCAACTTAAATACGCATGCACGGTAAGTACCTCGAAAATTGGACTCATCAGACCTTTCTGTGAATAAATGGGACTATAATCATATTCTTCACAAACAATAACAATTATAGAAATCCAGATGATTAGGCACTACTTGCCTCTGCTTTCTCGACAGAACTCCAGCAAACACAATTTTCTTACTGGTGTTACAAGCGTGCTAGATTTCGTTTTTACCTGGACACTTTTGACCAATTGGTCGTGACCAGAATATACCTCTACAATTCGCCCAAGGAGCCACCAATTCCTAGGTAGACTTTCGTCTATGACTACTACAATATCTCTCACAGTTAAGATCTAGTAGGCTGAACCCAATATAATATCAATACATTACATGTATAGAGATATTGTAACAGTAGGTGGGACTCTCTCTTCTCTTAAAAATTTGTGAGCGTCTTCATACAAAGTTCTTTTTCTGTGGAATTTAAAGAGCAAGCATGTATCATATAGGCCAACAAAAGTTACTATTTTTTATTCGAGAATGTTATCTCATTCAATGACTTTTTCACCGATTTATGTCCAAATCGGGCTGAAACACAATTGTCGCAAGCCTATTTTTCCACACGCTCCGAAACTTGTGTTATTGCGCAATCTTTAAACTCTTCGCAAAAGCGGTGAAATGCATTGTGGGAGCTTAGCCCAGCACTATATTTTAGTACACTGTGGCTTGGATATCGTCTGAAAATCCGTTTTAATATATATTCATAAAGCAGCAATCGAATTGCATCAAGCAAAACTTTGAACAAAAGAAGTTCAATACTCATTAAATATCTGTTTGCGACGATGTTGGACTCACAATGTGGATGAAATTCGGAAATTTGTTTGCCTCGGCTTGAAAAATAAAAACGAAACGGTCGATTGTTTAAAACAAGTTAAAGAATGATTTGTAGTTAAATTCGGAGTTGTTCCAGCATTCTGGGTTGAATTAAAGTGACATTTTGAAGGTTGCTCTTCTTAACGGGCATGAACGTATCCTATCGTGGTTAAATGCATATGTATATGCACGTTACCATAGTGTGTAGCCTACACAGAAAATCTGCTTACTCGTCTGTTAGTAACATGTTATACCTTTTAATGAGTAGGGATGCACCTCAACTCGTAGTGCGTATTTCACAAAATATGCGCATACATGTACTTGCAAATTTTAATCAGTACTGAAAATACATGGGGCAATGTGTACAGATGCTAGACGCCGAATTCGAAGGTAGTCAACCCATTGATCTAATTCGTAAACTTACTCATGCATTGAGTTTCGATACTTCCTTAATGCTTACAATAAACGAGATGAACGAAGTTACTCATCGTGAGTAGATTAAGAATGTTGTAGTTGGTCGAAATAATAACGTGACACGTACATTTACAGATTGTTTCCAAGTATTAAGAGTGATCAACTAGTGATTGTACAACTCTTCATAGCGATTAAACTACCCGCCTCGTAATTGTGCGAACTGCCTTTCGTAGAAGTACTGCCCATGCCATTCAGTTAGTACTATGTAGTACCAGAGCGACGCAACGACCAAGACATGCACGATAACACACAACTGCTCCTTCTAATTTATGGACATATTTGTTGATATTTTGGAAAATCAAGGTAAGTTGTCATGTGTTTTGTTTAGTACTATGATGTATGTTATTTTTAAGTAGTTGAAATAAATAGTTTCGAATTTTGATGCAATTATATCACATTATTCTGAACATCTTACTGATCATTAGCGGGAGACGCCTCGTGTTAAACTCTGCGGTTAGCCTAACGTATTGAGTCATGGTTCAACTACAGTTGTTAACCCAACACAATGATATGCCTGATTTTGGAAGCAGTCATTTCGTCCAAACAAAGTCAGCTTACAACAAACTGCCCAATGAGTGTAGCAAAGTTAGTGTTATTGCGGAAATACACGGCAAGAACCGAATTTCGCCTTTCCAAATAGTCAAAGGTAATGGCGGAAAAATATTACTAACAACATGATCATCACATGACTACTGGCGTACTGCTGTGGAAGCAATCTCCATAGGCCTAAACAATTTACGTTTAATTTGACGTTCTCTTTGCACTGCAGCAATGCACTGCATTGAACGTATGTATGTATGTATGTATGTATGTATGTATGTATGTATGTATGTATGTATGTATGTATGTATGTATATGTGATCTTCCCGCAAGCAGGAACTCGCGAAAGATGTAGGATCCAAGTGCATATTATAAGTGATACTGTAATAAGCCCACCACCTTAGGCCTACACGTACTGCCCAAGTTATAAAAGTAGTATGTGAAAGTATTGGACACATTATTATGATGTCATTGGTGTGGTAACTACTGTGAATTGAACAATGTAGTCAGCGTTACCAGCGGCATATGCCCCAAAAAACGCTAGATTTGCAAAAGTAAAACCTCATGAACATATGTAATGTAGCCTATAACCTTCCATCACAAGTTGCACTTATTCATATCATAGACAGTTTTATGATTTTTTTAATAAATTTCAAGTCATAATTGCTGAGAACCATAACAAAACAACTGTAGAATCAACAAAATGACAACTAATTTAGACGAAATTTAACTGCAAGAAACGATTCTCGTCTCAATCCGCGGTATAGTCAGGTGGCTTAGCAACAAATTTTAGGATTAACGTTACCGGCCGGACAAAAGTACCAAATTTGACATGGAGTTTCTTTCCGACCAATCTATTGATTTTATCCGTGGAACCCACTTGATCAGCTCGGATTTTTTAAGATGGCGGGCAAAATCCAAGATGGCCGCCCGAAAAAAAGGAAATGTCATATATCTGGCTGTAAAAATCGGAGATGAACAAATGAGGGGTCAATTCAGGTGTTTCCGGGGTTCACTGAAACAGATGATGGTCATGGCATGTTGCTTGGGCAACCCATTTCCAAGATGGCGGCCAACATCCAAGATGGCTGCCAGAAAAAAAAGGAAATGTCATATATCTGGCTGTAAAAATCAGAAATGAACAAATGAGGGGTCAATTCAAGTGTTTCCGGGGTCACTGAAACAGGAGATGGTCATGACACGTTGCTTGGGTCACCCACTTCCAAGATGGTGGCCAGAATCTAAGATTGCCGCCTGAAAAAAAAGGAAATTTCATATATATTCATTCCCAGACCCCCTGTGCCCTTTACTGATTTCTTCACATTAAAGTTGGTACATTCTTAATTGGCCTCCCTGATTTGATTGAAAATTTTAGCTGGAAGAGTCCATTGTGACAATACTGAAATACTTTCTCAAGTCTTCAACTAAGAATGGCGTCTTCTTCTTTCAGTCTTACTGATTCAGAAAATGTGTACACACAGCATTCAGGCATCTTCAGATGCTGCCATTGTAGATATGAGAGCAGAACTCGAATTAACCTTCTTAACCATCTTCAAATGCTCCACTCAGGAGAACTGTGGAATTAATCATTGTGAAGCCTAATATAGCATTGTCAATTCTGTAAAAAAACATATAAGAAGGAAACATGGCAAGAACTATCTCCACACCTGTGGTTCAGAAAGCTCACCCCAAATTGGGAGCAGTCTCTCACAGCTATGTGAAGCTGAAGCTGATCAGGCTGAACATGACATATTTAACTTGGATGAAAATTGCATGCTGTTCCTAGTTCTACTGTAGATGCATGTACATCTGAAATCTTACAATTGCTTAAAGTATACAGCGAATGTATGTTTTCAAATGTAAGTTCAAACATTCATCTGCAGGCAGTGCAGGATGGAGAGAACCAAAATTGTTGCCAATGTCAGAGCACATTTTCAAGTTCAAACATGAACAAGCTATCTTTATTGACTCCTTACTTTTGAGTAGCTCAAACACAGACCAGGTTGCATTTGCAAAGGAACACTTAGATCATATTGCGGGAGTAGAGTATGTTCTAGGACAGAAAAGTGGCAAAAATGATGTTGTCTATTACGTACCAGTCATGAAAACACCTTTCTCCCTATTGAAACATCCTCATGTTCTTGCAGAGGTTATAAATGGGCATAGGAGTAATACCCCTGGGTTATTAGGTGATTATTGTGATGTAAGTTTATTTGCGAACAGTGCATTATTTTCGAATGATGTGTGTTCCCTACAAGTGCAATTATATGTTGACGACTTTGAAACGGTAAATCCTCTTGGTACCTACACAAAAAAACACAAGCTCTGTGCTTGCTACTTTATCCTTGGAAACATACCACCAAGGTATAGATCAAAAGTGAAGCTTATCAATTTAGTTTGGTTGTGCAAAAGTGACTTCGTAAAATTATATGGTGTAGATAAAATTGTCTCACTTCTTATATCAGATGTAACCCTTTTAGAAACAGTTGGATTGCAAATAAAAGTACATGGTGTAACAGAAGTGTTCAGAGGTACTGCTACCATGATAGTGGCAGACAATCTAGCTAGTCATGGCATTGGTGGTTTCAATGAGAGTTTTTCTGGGTTTAGGATCTGCAGGTTTTGCATGTGTACGTCACAGGAACTCGGTTATGGATATCCCCCTCGAAACATCGTAGAAAGGTCCTCATCTTCATATGATGACCATGTTAAACTTGTTGAAAATGATAATCAATTAAGAACCACTTATGGAATAAGGAAAAACTCTCCATTTAATGACTTGAAGTACTATCATGTGACCAATGGACTGCCACCAGACTTAGCCCATGACTTGTTTGAGGGGATTTGCCCAAACACTTTCATTGATGTGAAATTGGTTCAAATTGAAAAAGTTAATGAAATCATTGATAGCTTTCGTTACCAGTTGTCAGACAAGTCCAGTAAGCCTTCACCAGTATCTTTGTACGGTGGCCATGTAATTGTAAAACAAAAGGCAGCACAGATGTGGTGTTTCATGCGACTTTTATTTGTTTTGTTGGGCAATGTCACATGAAAACGAACATTGGCAATTGCTTCTTTATCTTGTAGAAATATGTGATCTAGCTGCAGCTCCAGTTCAATTTCTGCCTATACCCTTTCTTACTTACAAGGGAGTGTGGCTGACTCCAAAAATGCATTACTTGCAGCATTATTCGAGGCAAATAGCTTATCTTGGTCCATTGTCCCACTGCTGGACTCTTCCATTTGAGGCCAAGCATAGCTTTTTTAAGAAGATTGCACATACCACTGAGAATATGAAAAATATTGTCTTCACATTACCTAATCGGCATCAATTAAGGCAAAGTGTTACTTTGTCAAGTTCAGAAATTCTTGATGATGAACATAGCCACACTGGTGGCCATAATTTGCATGTGTCTGAGCTGCCTGTGCCTTTGCAGCTGGTGGTGACAAGACACTGGAAATTTAAGCAGCGTCTATACAGCTAGGGCTGTACAAATAATGAATCGAGAATTTTCTGTTGGATGTTATCTTGTCACTGATATTCAGCACAGGTTGTGTGAATTGAAAGTGATACTCAGTTGTCCATTTTATCATTGAAGGAATGGAGACACTTTCCTTTGATATGCATTACCATGCATATGCAGTGTGCAAACCTGAAAGCAGCCGTCTAAGTATTTTGACTCCAAAAGAATTGGCAGATTCATATCCCTTACCTTTGTATACGTGCAGCATGGACAAGATCAGGAAAAATTGATCATTATGAAGTACAAACTTCATGAGGAATTAAGTTGACTAAAACTATTTATCACAGTCTACTAATAGTATTTCAAGCAAATTGGTGGGCAGTTCATCCTTGCTTAATGTTTGATGCAGTTTTCAGACTGAGGTACTTTTCATTTCACTCTTCAGATGGTATTTTAAAGTCACTAGCATAAATATTTATATGCTTTGAAAGATTTGACCAACGTTTTCATTGTTTCAACAGATGCAAGTTTGCATCAGCTTTGCAAAGCATGAAGCTTTCCTAGAGATGCTCACTGCCTGCTCTAATGTTACTGACACTAAAATTCTTGACAATGATTCAATTGTCTTTTACAACGTTGAGGCATTCCTAAACATTATAAACACAGTACTTGAAAGGTTTTCTGGAGCTCGAGTCCATTTTAGAAACGGGGACTAAAATGACTTTCACATGTCATATTGCTCATGGAGATACAAAGAAAATTGTCAAATTTTCTGATAATTTGCCTGAGAATATCATAGCAGAAATAAGAAGGGCATTTGGTCTCTATAGTGATATTTGTAGCCTTTCAAACCCCATAAAACTACAAAAATATGAAGAGGAATGGAAGGACTGGGTTGATGTAGGTGCTTCAGTTGTGTAGTTGCAGCAGGGCATGAAGATTAAAGTTGTCTCAGTCAGTACACCATTTAGCCCCCTAGAGGATGTCCATTCACTGGGATGAACATCTACCGTTTTGTTGGAAGATAGTAGTCCAAGTTGTGATGATGAATTTGAATCATTGTCCACGGTATTTGAGATACCATTGATATCATGCCTTTCAAGCAGTCGTGCCTCTTCTCCAGTGAGCGATTGTGACACTACAAGGACATATTCGCCTTTGGTATCTACACCACCATCAGCAACCACAACAGCAACCATGTCAGCACAAAGCCATGATAAGTCACATGAACATTTGTGAGTGGTTCTTGTGATTAATTCATGTTTTGAGTAGAGAACAGTATATTTCATATACCTGTAATGGGTGCAATGTATAAAGTCATCACAAACACAGTGCAGCATCTCCCTTTGTAGTTGCAAGGGAATCATGTGTAATTCTCATAAGGTGGGGAAATTTTGATATGAAGAAGCTTTAAAATGACTGACATGTTGGGTCCATTAAATTTGTGGGTCCTAGGCTGAATTTGTTTGATTCAGTTAGTATTTAGGTGTTCACTATTTTTATCAAAACTCGACATTTCCCATGTGCAACATATGGCGTAAATAGAGGGGGGTGGGGGAAGCTCCCTTCAGAGCTTTTGCCCCCTCCACCTCCAGCTTGCCCACCCAAAAAGAGGTCAGTTGTGCTAGCTTTAGGCCAGTATTGCCCATTGGAGCAACCCTCCCAACCCTTTCTCCTAGATCCAACAGTGGTTATGTCACTGTGTGCATCGTCATTTTTTTTTAATATGCAGACAGTATATGCTGACAATATTGCTGCATTTTGATGACCCAAATACAGGCAGCCGGTAATGAGCACTGTAACATGTATATGTTTTTATAAATTTCTTTCTATGTATACACCTTGAGAAATGTTTTGCCGAAAGAGTTTGAACTACCTACTATACCAACAAGAATAGTGACGAAAATGAAGAATGGAAATTTTCCAGATGAAAGGGAAAGAAGGCTTATCATCAGCTGCTTGTTTAACGAAATGTTGGGTTTTGAGTGTACAGTTCAATTTTCCTTTAAAATATAGTTCTATCTGAGCCATACTTAACACCATTTTAAACCTAAGTCAATATTACTAGCAGACTTCCCTCATCCTGAAATACATTCATTACAATAATATCCCTCAAAATTTGTGATTAGTCAGAGGTCACATTACTGTAATGAGCACAAGGCAAATTCCTTGCCGGCATTCTACCGTGTCTAGTATGCCCTGGTAATCTTTTAACACTGTACACCCTCAGTGACCCCCTTCATTTGAGACCACTTACTTCCCAAAGTGGCCCCTGACGCGACCTCGGGGAGGGTGGCGGGTACAACCCGCCACCCGCAGAGCAGGAAAAATCGCCGCTAACAAAGACTGCTGACGCCTCCAGGCGGAGGGTGGAACCCACCCCGAACAGTCAGGGTGGGGGTCCGCCCTCCGTCACCCCGTAGGCGTGCCTCCCCCTACACTTACATAGGCCTAATTGAACAAGGGGACGAGGCCCATACTGCCTTAGATGGTAAAGAGTAACTTGGTATACCAAAGTAAGGAAACAACACTCACCGATAGACAAGTAGCCGCAGGCGACCCAGTGGGTGGCGATGTCTATCGACGAGAACGCGAGGAGTCATGAGTCAGGTGAACGACCGCTCCCCCGTCCGGCTGCGTCCCACCTCCCTCGGGGAGGGTGGCGGGAAATGGAGACAGGTAAGTGGGTCACTCGTAAATATATCAAGCAGAAGTTTTATAATATTTACTTCGTTTCCCCCCTTACCTGTCTCCCCACAGCCTAAGCACCGAGTGGCACTGCCCGATTGTGGGAGGACCGAGGGGTGGGACCCCCGGACCTCGTATCACCGAGCGACCAAAGCCAAATCGGCCTTTTCACAAGTAGCAGGCGACGAAGCGATTAAAGTCTTCCACGCCGTCGTCTTGCAGATGTCCACTATCGGAAAGCCTGCGAACAGGGCTGTAGAAGCAGTGAAACCCCTGCTGTTGTGAGCCATGGATCTGCCTGGACCTGTAGCCAGAGGGCGGATGGTTTCCAGCAAACAGCGGGACACAAGCACAAATGTTATTGGACCACTATACTCATGAGAGAAAAGACCTTTTGGATAATTACTTACACTGTGGGCATGCTGTCCGTGAGAACATTTGCTATGTATGTTATTGTTGCTATTATATAACTTGCTGTTAGATCTATTTTCTTGTGAATCCAAACTGCTTCACATTTGCTTTAAGCCACCTTCTTTACAAGCTTTAAATAACCATACAATGACTTCATCACTTTCCAGCATTGTAGCCATTGCAGAGATATTTCTTGTTTGTGAAGGCAACCACACTGATCTAAAATCAAAATATCATGACTTTCAAATAAAAACAGCGAAATATATTTTATGTCGATAAATTTTGATTGCGCAGGTATCCAACTTCAGAACAGTATAATGAAGTGGTTTCTTTACTCGTCCAAACTTTTGCTTTTTACGTGCTAACAAACGGACACGGACCAAAGGTCAACAAAATCAAAAACAAACCCAGTCTGTAAAGCAACAACTGAAACCCATCAATCTCTCACTAACGCAGCGTTTAACGTGACGCGAGAAGGGCACGGACCCAAAGGCCAACAGAAGCAAAAGAAATAAAACACTACAAACAGGCCCCAAAAGCCAACCCCAAAGCACAAAGAGAAAATATTAAACCAACCTATATTATGTAACGACTACACAGCCCCCACACCTAACCAACTAACTCACTTCAAATTTCATCCGGGGAACGCGGTCCCGATAGTAGACGACAGGCTTGCGCCAGCGTCTACGAAAGGCAGTGTCGGGAAGCCGTGCATGGTCCGCCTCCATGCGCAACCTGATGTCACTCTGCACGAGGGGGACAACATGCTCTGCCCTCCAGACGTCCCCATCGAAAACTAGGCGGCATCTGCTGTTCCAGATGTGTCTCCTGATGACAGCGGATCCCTAACCCAGGTTGGGCACACAGGGGGCAACAAACCATACAAAACAAAATCACTACTAATGGCCCACTGTGTGCAACCAATAACACCAATAACGAAGGCGTGAAACCAATCCCACACCAACCGGACAAAGGGACACTCCAGCAAAAGGTGTTGCATAGTCTCGATGGCTTTACAGCCCACACGGGGACAAATCCCATCACCTAATCGCCACCTGACTAGGCGAAAATGGTTAGTGATGAGGATCCCATGTGCAATCCTCCACGCCAAGTCCCTGAGACGGCTATCTAGTGACTTGCAACACACAGACCGCCACACATCTGGAGAGATGGCGGTCCGGCAAGCCGACGGGCACACAGGCGCGAGCATTGAACGAAACAATGGTGGGTATAACACAGAGGGGGCCACGTTCAGCAGAACATGTGGCCCCTGACCCTCTTCTTTGATTCTACGAAGAGAGTCCCCAATCTGAGTATAGACCCCGGAAGGGCGTGTCGCCTTTGGCCGGTTATTGGAAAAGGATCCGGGCCAGTGGTGTCGAAAAAGAAACCCACCGCAGTACCTAACAAAAAAACCAAAGGGAAACGAAGGATTTTCAAAAGCAAGAAAAACACCTTTCAAGAGGAGAAAGCGCAGTTTAGATGGTAGGTGTACCAAACCAAGCCCACCGCTCAAGGGGGTCTTATACAGAACGGTCCTTTTGACAAGGTTTGGTTTGCGCTTTCCCCAAATGAAATGAAAACTGATCTTCTCCAGTCGCACCAAGGCACGATCCGGTGCGGCGATCACCGTACCAGGATACCAAAGGAGAGGAACAATAAACCTATTTACAACTGTAACCTTCCCAGGGAGGGAGAGCCACCTGTGACTGAATGTGTCGAGCCTTGCCTCCACCTGATCAGCCTTCTCGGCCCAAGTGGTGGCCTCCGGGGCACCATAACCTAGCCAGATGCCATTTACCTTGATCATGACATCTGACCAAGTAGCATCGAACGGGAGGGATTGGCCGCGCCAACCTCCCAATCGCAGCCCTTTGGTTTTGGACTTTTCTCGTCTCTTCGTAATACCTTGGCTCCTCACCTCACAAAAGCCAGTCTTACTGCCTGTAACAACTCTCCTCATCTGTAGCTCTATCCTTTAATCCTATTAGTCTTTACATGTGTAAGTAATCCCAGATGTGTACATGATAATTGGCTTCCCAGATGGATGTACCATATTCCGGTGGCATTGAAACCGTTCACAGTCCCACAGGGGCGTATCCAGGATTTTCCACTAGGGGGGCGTCAGGCATGAATGATCACCGTCCTGGGGGATGGGTCTAAGGGGAGGGGTGGACAATTTTGGCTTTCGAAGAAGGGCTGAAATGCAAAATGGTGCCATATGTGATCCATTTTTCGACCTTAATAATAAGCCAAATTTGTAGTAAAAATGGACACAAAATGCACAATTTAGTATGGCTGGCATGTCACTTACTGTTTGTAAAACTTGTGACCGACTGGGAAATCTGGTGATTGCCAAGTTTCACCATCAAAGCCTTTAAGAAATTTATGAATTTTGCTTTAGTTTATCAATGATTTACAACATGAAGTTTGGCAACAATAGCAAAATGGTCTGACTGTACAGTGGTTGCATTACTGCTAAATTTGACTGAAATTGATGCACAGATAATTACTTCTCTTCCATTGGGTTAAGAAATGGACGCTTGCGACTGTAGATGTTGACAATTTCATCATAGTCCAAGGCAATGTCCTTATGGAAATACAACAGGATCAAGGCATCGAGGCGGTCTTCTAACATGGTACTGCGAACCTTTTTCGCCAGAACCTTTTCTTGGCAAACAAAAAATAAAGCATACGGGAGGGGGGGGGGGGGGTTGAGCGATCACCGACATCTCACATAAAGGTCGTCACACAACATCGTTTTGCTCTTCTGAAAGAGTAAAAACAAATTTCCTAAGTACATATCACAAAGTTGAATATATTATAAAAATTGGGTCAATTCATAGGTTATTCCGTTGCAAAGATGAAGTCCCGCGCAATAATTGATGTTGCCATTTTTGTACTTACTAGCATAATGTGCGCTTCTTATTCAAATTAAATTGCTTACTTTTGCCAAATTGAAAATACACGATTTTTTTGGCGGGGGGAGGAGGGGAAGGTGGTCACAACTGTTGGAATTTATTGTGTACATCTACAATACTAAACTGCAACTTGAATTTGTGGTGATATGGTAGCATTGAAGCACGTTATTGATCTTCATATTTATACATGATTAGGCTATCTCAACAAGCCTGCTTAGTATGGAAAAAACGTACCTGTATTAATGCCATAAAGCAGAACCGGATTAAACTCTTGTCCAGGAAATCCCCACTGAACTGATCATTTTCCTTTAGATCTGAAAAGGTTTTGATCCAAAATTGCACACTTTCTTTTCTTAGAATGTTCCACCAAGCTTCAATGCGTTGGTTTGCAATGCTCTTCCCGTACACAAAGCTTCTTTGATCAGCTAAACTATCCTGGTGATTCCTTCTCAAGAAAGTTTGCAGGTCTTTTACGTCCCATTTTCAGTTCCTCTGTCCGCACGTATGCGACGGGGGCATCCTGATTCATTCAACACAGCTTTCATAAAGTATCCCGCGATCAAGTGATGATCATTGCTTGTATGGTACGCTTCCAGCCATATCATCTTGCGCGAAAATCCATCTATGCATCCCTTAATACAAATACCATAAGGTTTTAGTTTGTCATACGAATCTATATGCCAGGTAAAATTTGGCCCAACACCACGGTATCGTCTCCTCTGAAGCCTTCGTCGACGTCGCTGGTTTACTGCATCAGGATCAAGAATTCTCTGTAAGAGGCATACATGATTTCGTGAAACCTTTAGTCCATTAGCAACGCAATGCGAATGCATCCAACGATATCCATGTAACTGCGAAGACGTTCGCAGTTTGTCCAATATAAAAGTGGCAACATCCACAATGTCTGAATGTTTCCTGCGATACAGGAAAAGGCTCATCAGAATGCGTCTGAGATGTCTTTCGCTAACTATTATCTGATGCTTTGCTGCCAAAAAATAAAGGATTTCCTTGTGGCTAAACCCTAAATTAAAGTACATGCGAACAAGTTCATCCCTCTCCATCTTTGAAATCAAGATGTATCCCGCAGTATATAACGTAGGCTCGCTTACGTTCGACAAGTGTCAACATAAGTACGCAGTAATTATTACATACGTACGTAATATTTTATTTTTTTAACCATGTCCTCTGTAGGTCTTCGTACTATACGATTACAACAAACCGTGAAACCCTGAATTGCAATGTTATGATTACGAGCCCTTGGATTTGGAAGATTATAACGATGATGAATGCAACGCATACTTCAGGTTAGTGACGCAACTTAGGCTATGCATTAACTGTCGGTGTTATTTAGACTTAGGACTAGACCTAATTTCCGATGATTAAGTTGCACATAGGCCTAGACTAACTCCATATATACTGATATGGACGTTTATAAAGCATACCGTAATATTAATACACCCAGTCTTGTTTACCTCCTAATCGACACACATTGTGGTCATGCTGCAGTTGGTGGGGGCTTCTCAGCAGTCAGTCCTACACCAGGCCAGCGATATGATATAAAATGACAGATTAAGCCTCCGCAGCTGTTTTAGTATTACGCCTTGTGCCGCCGGAATCACTGCGCACTGCAGGGATAAGAACCATTTTGTAATGACGCAGTGTGCTTTACACTGTGGGTATGGATGTGTGCATTATTTTCCTATTGGTTACTGGAACAGAAAGCATAGATTGTAATATGAAAATTGAGATTCTCACAGGTCCCACCTATGCAGCCTTCAGGTTTTTTTATTCCTTGCCGAAGGCCGAAAGGAATCTATGCGATGGTGATGGCGTGTGTGTGTATGTGTGTGTGTATGTGACGCTATGCTTGTAAACACGGTATCTCAAGAAGTTAAAGTTGGATGAACTTCAAACTTGGTATGTGGGTAGCCCTTAGAAAGTAGATATATCTTTTTTTCACGGAGGTGAAGGGTCATTTGAGAGGTCATAGGCGGAAAACATTGTAAACACGGTATCTCAAGAAGTACAAGATGCTTCAACTTGAAAATTAGACTGGATTCACCTAGGATAGCATGGAGTTCAAAGGTCATTTGAGGTCAACAGAGGTGAAAGTATGAAAACCTTGTAAGCACAGTATCTGAAGGAGTAAAATTGTTGGCAGTTTAAAACTTAGTATGTGGGTAGCCCTTAGTGAGTAGATCTATCTTTTTTTCACCGAGGTCAAGGGTCATTCGAGTGATCACCAGAGGTCATAGGCGGAAAAACTTGTAAACACGATATCTCAAGAAGTACAAGATGCTTCAACTTGAAAATTAGACTGTGGATTGACCTAGGATAGCAGATGATCGCAACTTTTTTCATGGAGGTCAAAGGTCATTTAGGGTCACCAGAGGTCAAAGGCGGAAAGCCATGTAAACATGATATCTCAAGCAGTAAAAGATGCATGAACTTTAAACTTGGTGTGTAGGTAGCCCTTGGTGAGCAAGCAATATGTATTGTTTTTCCATGGAGGTGAAAGGTCATTGGAGTCACCAGAGGTCAAAAGTTAAAAAACTTGTAAACACGATATCTCAAGAAGTAAAAGATGTTTGAACTTTAAACTTAGTGTGTTGATAGCCATTGGTAAGCAGGTAATCCCTATGGTTTTTCATGGGAGCCAAAGGTCATTTCAGGTCACCAGAGGTCTGAAAACTATGTAAACACGATATCTCAAATAGAAAAGTTGACTTGAGCTTTAAACATAGTATTTTGGTAACTCTTAGTGATTAGATGATCCCTGTTATTTTTTTCATGGAGGTCAAAGGTCATTTGGGGTCACCAGAGGTCAAAGGCTGAACAATAACTGTTATTGACAAGGTCCGACATTTTAATATATGGTAGAGCTCTGTGTGCTCTATAGACGAAACTATCCCCACTTCGATCGATTTTTTTTTTTTTTTTCACGCTCTACATCTGATAACAGCTATTTTTTCACTGTATTGTACTGTGCTATGTTTCCCGCCAGGCGGGTGTGCGCGCCAGTTCGTATATCGTTATCGTATATAGTTATCGTATATTGTATTTTTATCCAACCTGTCTTTGGTTTGTTTTTGTTACTCCTCTGTGGCCTAGCCACCTTCGGTATCATGGCATCGCGCCGTAATTCCAAAATTGTTAAGTTAACCTTCACCGGTGAACAAGCGGTGCAATTTTTTAGTATTTTAAAGAGTAAGGGTGTTGTTGTGCCTGGAGAGGTCGTAATACTTATGATGTACGTTTTACCAGTGACGTGACCCGGCAGAAAGGTGTCACGTTGCTGAGTGGGGTTGAAGGTTTGGTAGTTACTCCATACGAGCGTTCCGTATGGGTAACTGTCATCCACGTAGGACAAGAGGTGCGTCAGAAACTTGTCGCAACTGTTGTAGGTCGGTATGGGGCTGTCAAGGCTATCAAAATGTGCTCCTACGCACAGGCCCCTGGGGTATTGTACGGGCACCGACAGTTCGGATCGACCTCAAGCAGGACATTCCCTCCTTCCTTTTTTTTGGCCGGGCATAAAGCTCACGTGCGTTACCCCGGTCAGCCCCGTACCTGCTTCAGGTGTGGGGAGACCGGGCACGAAGCCAAGGGCTGCCCAAACAAAAAGTGTGGGTGCTGCCTTCGTCTTGGGCATGATACCTCTGTTGTGTGCTCACTCTGTGGGAAGGAGGGACATGTCTTTCGCGCTTGTCTTATGTCTTTTTCACAAAGAGTGGGGGTCAATCAAAGGCGCCAAGTTCTGGCGCACCTACTGCCTCGGAGGAAGCTCCACGCAAGGAGGAGGAACCGGGTGAGGATTCACCTTCCGCACCTAGTTCATCCTCCCCCGTAGTTGCAGACCCCAGCCCCGTGCCCGCACCGAGAAAGTCTTCACCAGCTTCCCCCATCAACTCGTCCAGTTCCGTCCCCAGTCCGCCGCCGGTATCGCCAGATCCGGAGACTGTCCGACGGCGACTCCGGGGACTCGGTGGTCATCGGGTCTCCGGAGGCTCTGTCTGACAGCGACTCCGGAGGCTCGGTGATCGTCGAGCCGAAACGTGCCACTGGGACGAGCTGGTACGACGAGATGGGGGAACCCTCTCTAAAAAGGTCGGCCTCAAGTGATGACTCGGACGACGATATGTCGTCTAGAGCGCGCTTGAAGCTTACATAATCGTCGTCGGCGTAGTTTTGCCCCGTTGCCCTCTCATGGCCCATACATTTTCACTTTCCACTTTTAACGTGAATGGCATGAGGGATCATCACAAGCGCAGTCGCATTTTCCAATATTGTATTTCAACGGAGGTCGACTGCGTTTGCCTGCAAGAAACACATATTTTGGAAGATGTCCCTTTACGGGCTTATGAGTGGGGTGGTGGGCTGCATGCTTCGTTTGGTTCGTCTTCATTCTGTGGCACTGTCATCCTTCTGTCACCTCGTCAGGCGGGTTGTGCCACTAGGGTGGAGACGGATCACGAGGGCCGGTTGGTTTTGGGTTTTATATTCAAGTATCCACAGGGTAACATCTCCCTTTGCAATGTGTATGCTCCCAATCGGCCTTCTGCTAGACAAGATTTTTTTAACACGCTGCCTTCCTTTGTTCCTGGTAGTGCACCATGTGTCATGGTCGGAGACTTTAACTGTGCCCCAGACTCGGGGCTTGACAGACTCGGGGCTTGACAGACTCGGGGCTTCTGTGTCTGCTAGTCCTGACGCTGGGAGCACAGAGCTGGACAGATTCACTTCGGCACAACTTTTACCCGATGTCTGAAGGCATATGCACTCGTGTAGTACGGACGTGTTTTCGGCTGCTCTCCACTTTTCGTTGACAACACACTTTGCGTTTTTTACGTTTTTACGTTTTCAATAGTTTTTAGTTTCTTTAGTGTAGTTTTGGCTTTGTTTCGTGGTTTTTGTAGGTGCGTGCTTGCCACACCCCTAGCTGTCAGGGCGGTTCGCCGTGTCAGCTAAATCGTATTGTTGAGTTTTTCTGGGGAGGCTAAGGTCGTCCCCGGAGGAGTGGCATGCGGCGCAGGATCCCGCTTGTACTGGTTCACCGGTAGCTACGCCCGCTATCGGTGATACTAGTTGGGTTAAGACCAGAGCCACTTGGGACGTCAGAATGCCCACTCAGGATGTCAAAATGGCCCAATCGGGACGTCAAGAAAATGGACAGTCGGGACGTGACAAAATATTATCCAAAAAATACTTCCCCGGGGGTGGGGGTGTCTAAATTCAAATATTTAGATCCAACCCCCAGTGCAAAACTTGGGGGCATCTTCAAACTTTTTTTACCCTTCCGTTACATCATATTGATGACGTCATAAAAATTTCGGCTCATTTGCATATTCAGTTAATTACAATTCATTAACCTATCTGCTTAACACTAAATGACTCTATATATGGGAAAATACCGACTTTTATACTTTGGAGCGTTACCATGGTTACTGGGTCAGTCCGATTTCCCCCATCTTTTCAGGGTACCACCGCTAGGGTGTTACCTGTCCGAAACGGGATGAAACTTGTAGGTGCGTTACTTCCCCGGGGTGGTAGGGGGTCATTTTTAAACAAAATCCGAAAAGGTGATAATAATTAGTGTTACTACGTACGGGAAAATCCCGACCATTCTACTCTGGAGTGTTACTGTGGTTACCGGGGTGGTCCGATTACGGCCATCTTTTCGGGGTACCACCGCTAGGGTCTCCCCTTCCCTCATTTGAATAAAGCTTGTAGGTGGGTGGGTCTCTTCTCAGGGGTGGTAGGGGGTCATATCCGAAGAGGTCATAATAATTAGTGTTACTATGTAGGGGAAAATCCCGACCCCTCTACTCTGGAGCGTTACTGGGTTGGTCCGACTACGGCCATCTTTTCGGGGTACCACCGCTAAGTTGTCCCCTTTCCAAAATAGAATGAAACTCCCAGGTGTGTGACTTCTCCGGGGTGGTAGGGGGGTCATTTTGAGAAAAAGTACAAACAGTCAGCAAAAAACTCTCCGTAGCGTGCGCCATGGAACGCCCGGAAGGCATTAAATTCCCCCACCACTCCCCACGCCTCCGAACCGCCAAAATAATCCCAGATTCATCATCAGCGCCCCAAAGAAAGCACCAGAGCAGGTGTATTTCGTTCGTTTTTGGAGACACCCACTTGGGCTCGTACCCCCTCCCAGCAACCAGAAAAGATACACATTGCCCGTCTCTGCGAGAAAAATTCTTTTCAGCCCCAAAAAACAAAAAACAAATTGGCCAAAAAATGGAATTCCTCAAAATGGCGTCACAGGGGGTAATCGTTGCCCAGGAGCCCAAATCTGCAACTTCCAGGTCCATATCTGCTTCCGTTCGGGAGATACGTGCTCCCAGAGGACCCGATAGAAGTACCTGTTCTTCATAAGTGGAAAAGTTGGAAAACCCCTCTTTTCAGCCCCCCTCTCTCGTCCTTTGTGAAACACCCATCAATATCCAAATTAGATGTAAAGTATCAGATGTATGTATCAGATGAAATTTCTGATACATCAATTTCCTGTAATTATGTGACCGGAAAAGGCTCTTTGTCTATATGATTTCTATTTGCGTCCGAAAAAAGGTGTTTTTGTCTTGAAAAGTTCAACCACTACCTCTTTTCGGTACCCCTTCCTTTCCACGGAGGGTGTTTCGTTGTACAGTTTGGGTTTATTATACACTTTTATTATTGATTTAATTTAATTCACGTAACTATAGTTTTGCAGCGCTTCCGTAGTTTTCGGTTGTTTGTAAAAGTTGTCGATGTCGAGCCTTGTCGATAGCTTCAGTTCAGTTAAAGATTTGACTTCGGCGAACTCTTGTCTGTCCGTAGTATCTGTCAGTTTGACAGTAATTGATCCCGCGAGGGTTTGTTTCTGTCACGAGTTGCTGGTTTATCCTGCCAAGAAGTGAGTATTGTTTGTTTTGAGAAGACGTTAAGGTGTTAAATCATTTGTATTAATCAAAATCTGCTTTGTAGAGTATTCGTTATCTAGGGAATAACGCTAGGTTGTTACCGAGGGTTACTTATGTACTTTATATTCCCCAATTCATATATATTAGTATGTTAGCATGAGACATGTGTTGTCGATTTAAGAAATGTTTCAAGAGAGTCATAGTTCGAGTTGAAGCTAGCCAGATGCTAGCACGGGAGTGGGTTCAGCGTAGCACCGGTCCATAACATCTTTGTTTTGTCAGTACGGAGTAGTTGGTGTGCCATACAGGTTTCACTGTTTTGTGGATTACTGAAGTTCAGACAATCTTGTGTTGGGTTTGGGTTGAAATGCTCATTAATTAAGCAGTCATCGTTTGTTTACCAATGTACTAGGGTAATTTTCATGTCAGTATTGTTACAGGACTCAGTGTCCAGGTATGTCACGTTATGTTGATGGTGTTTCCACCATTTTAAACTTGTTTTAACAGTTGGCAGTCAATTTTTAATGCAGTCAATTGGTTGTTTATCGATTATATAACATTACCGAAGTCACTGCTTATTGATATATACTCTGTGTATGGTGTTTATTTGTGTATGCGAGACACGAATGATGTTCAGTCACATTTTTCCTTTTTCAAACTTTGTTAACATTTTACCTTGTGGTAATTGTGGATGTGTTCTTTCTTTTTGTTATAGATTGAATAAAACTTATACAATAACAGGATTTCCAGACTGTAGTAGTCCTTCTTTTCATTGCGCCAGAGGGTATATGACAGGGCTGATTTTTTATGTTGGAGACGAGAGTCGTAGCTACGTGTACAAAACTCATACGGTTGCATTAATCTTCGAGAAGGGGGTATAGTCTATACGTTTTGGACAACCCCCCAAAAATAGGTGTTTTTTTACAGGTGGTAGCTATGATAACCCTTAACAAGGACGCCAGCGCCGACGTCAACTTTTGAGTAGGTTTTTTACCACCTTAGGTGAAATCGAAATTAGCCAAAATTTGAATCGATGGATAGCCCTATCTGTGACCTTTTATCAGCGGATGTCCCGTTCCCACAAGTTTTGATGTAGCGTGACGTCACACCGACCCACTTTTAGACTGATCTCCACCCATATCCCAACAACGGAACATTTGATCGTTCCAAAAATAGCACCAATGGATTCGGCATGTCCGAAACTATCGGGAACAATATTTTCATGTATTTTTCAAGTTTTCTAATTTCTGACGTCATCGTTCATGGCGCTATATTCGGCGAAAAATTCCAATTTGCTCCAAATTCCAGATTAAGTTAAAACTGATAATTAGAGATTATATAAACCTCGTTTGATCCGCTTTTGGTCTGTGATCGTTTTTATATATATGTTTTTAGTATTTTCTCATTAATAAAAACTAATAATTAGAGATTAT
This sequence comes from Apostichopus japonicus, assembly GCF_037975245.1. NCBI lineage: Eukaryota > Metazoa > Echinodermata > Holothuroidea > Aspidochirotida > Stichopodidae > Apostichopus > Apostichopus japonicus. The sequence goes on from NC_092577.1 coordinate 19,249,674, forward strand.
ATAAAACGTCATTTCATCTAATTCCGGTCTTTGATTATTTGTTTACTCTTTTTTTAAATATTTTGTTATTAATATTTTATTTTGCCCGGCATTTTGTGAAATATTTATGAAATTTTTTCGAATTCACGAAATCGATAGTACACGTCTCGATATATTTTTCCTGCTATTTAAAAGGTAATCAATCATCTAGTATTGTAATAATCGACGATATTGTGTTTGTGACGTCACTTCCGGTCAGAATAAAAAAAGGGTCAAAACCGGAACTTATTTTGTACAGACTCAAGTGATATAAGTCTTCGGTGTGAGTTACAGGTCGATAGCTCATTCCTCCCGTATCAGAAACGGACCCCTAGGTAACACTTTAAAGCGCCGTCATTCCGGAAGAAAACGACTTGAAACAAGTTTAACATAATCACGTGATAGTACGCCTCGAGTTACATCACGACACTAAATTCTGTCCCGAAAATTCATATCGTGTACACACAGGAGTGAAATATGCTATGGTGGTCCGACTTATCATATCAAATAAGTAAAAAAAATGGATGAACTAAATTTTTGACCTCTGATTGGCCCGATGACCTCATGGCCGAAATTTTTTTCAGGTGACCATTCCTTATGACCTCACACGTCATCGTTGCAAGTTTCGTGGAAATCGGTCACTCACGATTTTTGACCTTCTTTGGAAGGAACGACATTTTTGACCTTTCACCCCTATAACACATGAACCGGAAGTGACATATACTTTCTCTTTGCATATGTCAGTGCCCTATTGACCCTTAAAATCCACAATAAATTTGGAGGTGAAAGTTTACGATTTTCGACCTTAACCCTAGGGGTAGTCATTTTCAAAAATGAAACAGTAAGGTCATATACCAAGTCACTTGCATTTTTTGGCTGTAATAAAAAGTCATGTGACCTAAACTGACCATATTGACATTTCAGGAGCATTTCTTTACTGCAGGAGGTGAAAGTGGCTATATTCAGAGCCGATTGAAGAACATTACACGACATCTTTCAACTGATGGCAAACATAGACCACGCTGTAAAACCAAAATCGTATCCACAGACAAGCAGATAGGTTTACCTATGGCATATCTGCCAACTGTTGAAGAGAGGACGAAGCAAGGAGATTATTCAACTTTTGTCGCATCGCCCCGGCTGAAAGCAAAGATGCAATTCTTTCTGCAATGAAGAATTCTACAGGGAACAAAAAGAGGTGGATAAAAGCAACACGGACTAAGTGTAACCGAAATATTTAAAGAGTATCCACAGTATATTGAGATCCCAGAGCTAGTGAGTACAACTTTTTCATCAGGTCAATTCTTGGAAATGAAGAAAATCAAAACTGTATGCTGTATTGGCCCGAAATATATGAGATATTTCAATATGGTCACCTTTGGTCAAAGTTCAAACTATTTTATAACCCCCCCCCCCCCACCGAAGAAAATTTACCTGACTTGGACATGCAGTCATCTTCATTGTTCATTTACAATATCTTTTTCTATATTTCGAAAATAACCTCAGGAAAGTATTTTTTGTTATAAACATTCTACCAATTATAGCGTGCTGTAATATATGGGGCATGTACAAACTATATTTAACCGTTAAAAGAAATGTGGACGATAATGACCAAATTTGTCATTCTAACATCCAGGGTATTGGCTTCACTTTTCACTGGTGGCCAATAATGTGAACCAAAGTTTCATTCTTCCCTTTAAGCTTTAAAGAATTTCTTTAAGTGTAACTGAATCCATGGATGCTCACAAGATCACTATTTTTGTAGAGAATTATCAGATGGATGTTTTGATAGCCTCGGGCAATGCAGGAGATAAAAAATATATACCGATTTGCAATCTTTGGTTCATAATGGAAAATGACACATCACACATGCTGTTACATTTCTTTTGTTTTTCATACTCTTTCTCCTTTTTAACAGATAACACAAGACTTTGAGCAAATGTTTGGGACTGACATTGGTAATAACTTCCTTCTGAAGTGGGGACAACACGCATCAAAAGTACTTGCATATATCAGTAGTCAAAATCCTACTTGTGGAACTCAAGGATGAGTACCAAGCAACGTCCAAATCAGAGGGTTGGCATCATCTTTCTTTATGAGTCCATGTGTACTGTTCTTAAAAAAGCTGTAATGTATTATGTATGATTGAGATATCATACTGAAAACTCTTTTAATACGATAACTTAACTAGGGTCAATTCATGATTTCATAGTTATCAAATATGATCCTCTTTTAAAGCACCTTATATGTTTGGAGGGAGTCGAAATGGAAAAAGAAAAATCGTCGTAAATCAAGAAAGTTATGAAGCATATCTCATAAAGGTGTCTTTCATTACCCTATCATTGATGGTATTTTCAAATATCATTTGATTCAACAATGTTGAAACCAGGCAGTATGAACTTAATTATATAAATCTCCTAAATGTGGCTCATATATTCCTCAAAGTAAATTTGATATAGCTTTGAAGTTTTCAACTTCAAAAGACACTTGAGATTAACAACGTTCATACCCTAAAAAGTTCTTTTGGTATAGAGCTCACGGGATATTGTGCAACCCGAATTAACTTCTTCAAAGAGGCCATAATAAGCATCATAAGCATAAGGTTCATTCAATGTTATACTTTCACCATCAGTTTGTTTGTGGTTATAAAACATCAACTAAGACTGAAACTGCAGTATGTTTGTTTTCTTACTTTTAGAGCTTTTACCTGGTACGGACTGCGTGGCCTTATACATCTGCTTCCCTCTTTTAATACAAGAAAGAAAGGGAAGTGCATTAGAGAAGAACACATCGGGGTTTTTTTTTCTTCATAACCAGCCAGTAAGGTTTATATTTCTTGAAACTAGAGATGGCTGCATGGATAAGATAAGAAAGTTAACTTGTATAAGCATTGATGCAGTAACTTCATAACAGTAGTGTCATTCATGGCGCAGTGTGGCCTCTGTCAGTTTAAATTGGTTCATGAAGAAAATACTTGTTATTGAACCTGGAAGTCAAATGACTTGCTGATTCCTTGCCAATAAGTTTGACAATTCTTCAGTGATCAAACTTATCAAGACTTACCTGTGCTTGATCTGCAACGAAATTTATCCTGCAAGTTTAGGGATCATTTACCCACCCATCAAGTTCGCCGTTGATAAACGTATGCTTTTCAAGGTACTGTGCTTACGAGGTTTTCAGACTTTCACCTCCGTTGAAAACATAAGGACCATCTTCTCTTCAAGGGCTGTCTTTTTACTTTTTACATTTACTTCTTGTGATACTTTGTTTACCTCACATTATAGCTTTGACTTTCTTCCAAAATGATAGATTTTTGAGGTTTAACCTCTACAGGCCGTCCATGGCCTTCGCCTGCTCCAAAACGTCAACACATTATTATGCTTAATCTAAGAAGAATGTACGACCTTTGTTGGTGTTCAGGTTCTACAGATAATGGTTTGTGAGATGTTTACTTTTTCATTTCTGTTGACCCTATAGGAAATTTTAACAATAGGATTAATACTTATCGTGTTTACAAGCTACAGTGTCACATTCACCCATACACACATGCCGACTTCAGGCTTGACTGCATAGATTATCTCGGCAAGTAAACCAAGAAGTGCGACTTGATTTTCAAAGTTGCATCTTCTCCTGAAAATGAAATATATTTGGGTATGTAAGGAAAAGTCTACATTACATATAGAAACCGTTCAGACATTAAACGTAGTCTGTATAGGCCCAAATTATAGCATGAGCTATAATTGCTGAAAGTTTTCACAAGGAACCTCCCTTGAGGTGTTTACTCTTGAAATAGTTGTCAGACATGCTAAATGAACACACAAGATATATTTCCTCCAGTGTGGAAATAGAAACAGTTTAAGAATTTTGTTACACTAGTCTGAACATCTTTAATATTGTCTGCTGATCTTAAAATTTTAGAAAAACATTGCATAATGTCAATATGCCGCTCACTATATGTCCAGTTTGCTAAAACAATGGACAAGTTTCAATGATATTCATGGACTGGTGATACAGATCGTGCTGGGAAATGCCTTTATAAGGGCATCGTAATGAAAAATTTTTTCCAATATCATGTTCTTTGTAACTCAGTTTTGCGCACTTCACAAAATTGAGTTCATCATTATAATCGCAATTGTGAGGAAACGGATGACAGGTTTCATTTAAAATTTATATAACCTTAAGGGAGAGAGGTATACAAAATCTCTGTGCACCCTGGACCAAGACAATGAGAAAATGGGAATATGCCGGAAAATTTGAATTGCTCTAAAAAACGTCTTTAAGTCTGGTTGCTAACTTAGTGTTGTTGAGGTATCGTATTTTACTATTCAGACAAGTAACATGTACCTGCTCTGCATTTTTTCTTTCATCTTTTCACCCAATATTCGTTGAAATTTAGTTTAAGCACATGACAAAATGAACTTCATCATTATAATCGTAAGGAGTGAGAAAAAAGGCAAAGCTAATAGCAGTAAATAAGAATTGATAAAAGATTACAGCAGCTAATTCCATTAGACAGGATGTTAACATTTGTTACAATGGAGTTCTGCGATGAAAAGAACTATGTTGGTTGTTCACAAAGACTTCAAGCAACACAAGCTTATGGTGACCCCCTCCCCCAAAGAAAATTAAGAAAGAGAAATATTGGAGAGTGTTGTTTAAATGTTAGCTCCTTATAAGCTTTTTTTAGTAACAGTACAATATTAGGATTGAGAAAATAAAAATGCACTGCAGTAGAAACTTCCGAGTTTTATAGTTTAATACTATATTTTGAAAGCAATCAAGCACACGAAAAGAAAAGGAATGGAATGGAATTAATTTGTTTTTAAAAATTTGCCACAACTTCTCTATAACAAGTTAATGTGGCAATGTCACACTTGTGAATTATCCACTAATTTCATGTCAGTTTTTTTGGGGAATATCTACCTTTCTGAAGTTTTGTTATGTTTGTGAATTATATTGTTAAATGTGCTACTTTTGTTCTTGCATTTTTACACAGGATTTGCAATAAAGGAAGAAAATGTTCACAAATATTGTCGTTCAGTCATTTTTTTTATGTATAACCTATTTATATTTTGTTCATAATATTGATAATTCTAGCGCACTTGCACTTACAGTAGAGACGAACTGAGCAGTAGAGACGAACTGTGCTAGAAAATAGCACTCTTAGTGCTATATTCAGCACTTTATTTTTAGAGTGTAGAATTGGACCGAATTAAACGCGAGAGATACACCTGCAATCCTGCAGAAGATATCATCGTAACAAAATTTAATGTTGAAAATGTCATTTCAAAGAGATGAAAAAGTGGAGGAATATGTGAACATGGGTTTCACAAATCGACAACTGGGCAGCAATTCTGAGTGTCAGTGAAAATACTGTGAGAAGGAGAAGACGTGACTAACAGTTGAGAAAGAAAGACTTAAATTCATGTAAGCCCGATGAGGTGGTACTGTTAATGTGCTAAAGTTCAAATAATATTCCAAAACTGTTACTTCTTTAAGTTATACAGGTGTTCTACAAATGGCCTGAATATAGGCCTACTAAAGTACTAGGTCTTGGATTATTTCAGAGCATAACTTAAGAGCCCCAAAATAAGTTAGCGTTTTAATTTAGACTTTGGCAGAGTTATGTGTATGCACAGCTTTGTATGCGTAGGACTAGCCCCAGCTAACACAAACGTTTTTAAAACATCCAGAAAACGTTACGACTAATGTTTTACAAATGTTATTGTGGAACGTTATAAAAACGTAAAATGTGGTGTAATTTGAATAGACCGAAAACGTTTTGTTAACATTAGAACAACGTTTCGTAATCATTTTGTTAAATGTTTACATAACATTATTGATAACAATTTTAAAACATAGCAAATACATTTGACTAATGTTTTAATAATGTTACTATAAACCGTAAAATGTGCTGTAATTTTAATACACCCAGAACGTTCCTATAACATTTTTGAAAACTTTATTTGAACATTATTACAACGTTTTAACGCGATTAAAAACATGTTTTCAACATTTGGACAACGTTGTGAAAACATGCGAAATGTTTATATAACGTCATGGTGAACGTTTTTAAAACATCCAACAAACATTCTTTTATTAATGTTATTATAAAACGTTATTAAAACGCAAAATGTCGTGTAATTTTAATAGACCGAAAACGTTTTTATAACATTTTCGAAAACGTTTTGTTAACATTGGTACAACATTTTAACAATTGGAATAAAAACATTTTTTCAATATTTGCACGTTTTGTAAACAATGTGTGCAATTTTTATATAACGTCATGGTGAAGGTTTTTAAAACATCAAATGACGTTTACACTATTGTTTTACTAATGTTATTATAAAACGTTATAAAACGGAAAATGTGGTGTAATTTTAATAGACCGAAAACGTTCCTATAACATTTTGGAAAGGTTTTTTTTAACATTAGTACAACATTTTAACAATTCGAATGAATACATTTTTTCAACATTTGCACAACCTTTCCTAAACATTGTGTGAAATGTTTATATAACGTCATGGTGAAAGTTTTGAAAGCATCCAACAAACGTTTCAACTATTGTTTTACCAATGTTATTACAAAACGTTATAAAAACGGAAAATGTGGTGTAATTTTAATAGACCGAAAACGTTTCCATAACATTTTGGAAAAGGCTTTTTTAACATTAGTACAACATATTAACAACGCGAATAAAAGCGTTTTTTCAACATTCGGACAACGTTTTGTAAACATTGTGTGAATTGTTTGTATAACGTCATGGTGATCGTTTTTGAAACATCCAACAAACGTTTCGACTATTGTTATTACGAAACGTTATAAAAACGGAAAATGTGGTGTAATTTTAATAGAGCGAAAACGGTCCTATCACATTTTGGAAAACCTTTTTCTAACATTAATACATTTCAACAACTCGAAAAAAACAAAATTTACAACATTTCGACGTTTTCTAAACATTCTGTGAAATGTTGACATAAGATTATTGATAACGATTTGAAAACATAGCAAAAACTTTTTCATTAATATTTTCAAAATGTTATTTTAAAACGTTCTGAAAACGTAATATGTGGTGTAACTTTAATTGACCGTAAACGTTTCTATAACATTTTGGAATACGTTATTTTAACATTAGTAACACGTTTTAAAAACGCAATTAAATACATTTTTCAACATTCGGACAACTTTGTGAAAACATTTTCCCAATTTTTATATAACGTGATGGTGAGCGTTTTTAAAACATACAAAAAACGTTTTGACAAATGTTTCTACAATGTTATTATAAAACGTTAAATGTGGTACAATTTTAATGGACCAAAAACGTTTATATAACGCTTTTGAACAAGTTGTTAACAATGGTACAACGTTTTAACATTTGGACAATGTTGTGAAAACATTTTGAAAACAAAATATTTGTGAGAACATTGTTAGAATATTCTCAGAATATTATTATAAAACGTTGTAAAAACGTAAAATGTGCTGTAATTTTAAACTCTTTTTTATAACGTTTCAGAAATGTCTTTATAACATTTGCAAATGTTTCCCAATCATTGCGCTAATGTTGTCATAACGTTATCAAAAAGGTTTCTACCAAGTTATTGATAACGTTACATTAACATTAGCACGTTTTAAACACATAAAAACGAAAGTCCTATAGATGGAACAGAAACATTTTCTTAAAAGTTCTGTCAACGTGTGTAAAATATTTTCAAAACATTGTGTTGATGTATTGAAAATGTTATATTGACATTAGCACAACTTGACAACGTTTTAAAAACGTTTGTAAAACATGTAAACAATTTTTTCGTAACATTTGTCATAATGATATGGAAACGCCTCTACCAAGTTATTGAGAACACTAAACTAACATTAACACAACCTTTAAAAACGTAACATTTAAGTCCTATAGATGGTACAGAAACGTCTTCTTTCTTTAGATGTTATGTCAACATTAGGACAACATTTTAAACACGTGTTCAAACATTTACAAAATGTTTTGAAAACATTTTAAAAATGTTATTTTAACATTAGCACAACAAGAAAACGTTAAAACTTCTATAAAACATTTATCAAATATTTTCAAAACATTATGCTCATGTTGTGATGACGTTATGAAAAACGTTTCTACAAGATTTTGCTTTAACATTATCACGTTTGCAAACCTAAACTTTCAGTCATATAAATGCAACAGATTTTTTTCTCTTAAAAGTTATGTCAACATTAGCACAACAATAAAAACGTCTTAACAATGTTGTTCGAACCTTGACACAACGAGAAAGTAAACTGGTGGGTCATATAAAAGGAATGTTTTAACCATGTTCACAATTTTTCCAAAACACGTTCTTGAAGCAATGGGCGAATGTTGCATGATTTTATTTTTGTTGCGTTTTCAAACATTGTGATTATGTTATAAAAAAAAGTAGCCTGCTGTTGATTGTTTTCAAGAATATTTTGACATTACATTTAACAAAATTTTGCAAATGTTGAGAACTGTTTTATGTTTTTCAAAACGTTCACATTTTTGAGGCATTGTAGGATTGTGTCGTGTCCACCTCTGAAACACAGCTGACAGGCATCTGGTGATAATGATACTCCAGCTGGTTAATCCAACAATAAAAAGAAACATAAGAAACCAAGTTTTGTTGAAACTTATTATTGCTTTATTATGAGTAATTTCATACTAGGCAAAAGTTGAAAACAGGGCAATTAGGTGCACTAAAATCTGTAGTTGATACTAACTTCTCTCTATATAATGTACAGTAACTTACAGCCAGAATGTATGGAAGTTGTGCGTTTCGACATTCCTTCCATTTTGGTGTTTAGAAAATAAATTCCACCATGTATATAGCGAATGAGTAAGGAGCAATAAGGCTAGGTGACACATTTTACATAACGTTGCTATGCAGTCAGCCCATAAGAATTATTGTAATACTTCTTGTTCCCTATACAATATTGCAAGTTATACCTAAGAATAACAATGTGGCCATCGTAGTCTTGCATGTCAGCAGTCACTTCATTTCTGCAATGCATCAGGTTTACATGACTCAATTCGTAAATGGACTAGTCTCGGTAGTCTTCAAAGTTTAACCCAACCTAACATTTATCCTATAATTCATGAGTAAATTCAACAGTACCGTACCAGTGTTCTCTGCAGGTTTTGAAAACAGTTCACGCCGGGCACGTAAGCACCACTTAGAAATCGGCAGGGAGGTGTTTGAGTGTAGAGAGTAGTGTGACCCTCCTTTTCAAAAGTTTTTGAACTATTATAAAACTTTTATATAATTTAAGATGTGAACGTGACCTTATTTTGTCACTTCAATTGAATAGTATGTTCATATTTTTTTTAGAGAAGCAACCATTTTCTTGGGGGGCAGCCAGTACCACAGGTGGAGCTCCCCCGCCTCCTCCCTAAAACCCCAGTGGAGAACACTTGAGTACACAATCTTAAGATTTTGTGTTACTAAAAATCACATGGCCATTGATTTCGTGAAATTCAATCCTCATCAGGGTCTTCTTGTAAGTACTTCCTCTTTCCAGTAAGGTCCGTCAATATACCGATATACTCTGTATTTTACCCATACCGACGAAATGGAATTCTGCTTCAAACCCATGTATAGAAAATACCATGTATTCTGGCATACAAGGTATAAAATAGATTATTTACTCATACCGACTAAAACCTTATATTCCTGGTAAAAAAAAAGTCTTTTTGTTTAAACTGTATATATTTTCAAAACAAAATCAATGAGGATTAAAACTTATCACGTTATTGGGCATAAGTTAAGTGCGTAAATTACCCCACTACCAATATCGACCAATAATCGACCAATGATAAGTGAGGACAAAACATTTTCGATATGCATACAGCAGGCATTAAAAGCTTATGAAAGGGAAGTCAATAGCAATAAAATAATGTTAAGTAACATGAAATTGATAATCCAATAATGTCTATTTATGATCAAGTAAACTCGGACCTTATATCAACGGACCTTACTTCCAGCTGATTTCAGAGAGAGAAGAAAGTATCACTACTTCTGAGTAGAAAATTGGTCAAGTTAAAAAAAATTGTAGAAGGATTATCTAAGGGCTAATGACTGTGACAGGCTCATGATGGGTCCAGGGTCTGCTGAAGGACTATTTTGTGACATATATATATTATTGTAGACTACTACATTCGTGCATATTACAGTTAATTGTTTTCTTAGAAATGGATTGTACTGATTTGGAAGTAGGACCCTAGTTAGAGTAATGGGATTGTTGTACTGTTATTGACTGACTAATGAATTATTCATAGCTTGGTCCACATGGGCATCATGTGGTAAGCAGAACCTCTGTCTGCAACCTCACTTCCCTTATCGTGATAATGTAGGTACATCATTAAGCTAAAGTAGTGCTGCTTAAATTTCATCCTTTAAATCTGTTTTACTATTGATTCTAACTTCTCTTATGTATACATGTTTATCAGGCGTGTATCCAGGGGGGCGTTGGGGACGGGTAAGAAAAAGAGGAGAGGAAAAAAGAGAAGAAAAAGGGAAAAGAAGAGGGGAAAAAGAGAAGGAGGAAGGAAGGGAAAAGAAAAAGGAGGAGGGAGTAGAAGAAATACGCCAAGACACCGGGAAGAGAAAGACGAACAGTGACATCATTATAGCGCTGATCCCTATTATATACACAGGGTATGCCAGTGACGGATCGAGGATGTCGGAAGGGGCGTGCGCCTCACCCTACCCCTTTCACCGACAACTCCATTTTTTACATTTCCACTCTGACTAATGTATCTATATCTATATATGGTCTACCATAACGCGTGTGTGTGTATGGACGCCTTAAACAATTGTGTTATGAAACCAACTGTGGCTGGTCTCGAACTCGACCGAGCCGTCGGGGAACATTTCGGGAAGGGGACGACCGCCCCCGAGCATATTTTTTTTTTACGATATCGCTAGTAATTTGAAAATAGAAAATGCTTAAATGCAACTTACAAGGCAGTGGAAGTGTCATTTCCAACGATCTGGGAGGCATTCGGCCAAAATTTTCTTGTACGCTTCGCGCCAACTCGTAATGGCGCTACGCTTAGATAGTTTGCCTAAAGGCTTCGCCCCTCCCTTGGCAAAGTATTCGCTACGCGCCTGTTCGAATTTGTAAAGCAAACAGCAGATATCACATCATATCAGTGAGCATGAAAATCGAGGTTCCAGGATGAACAGCTTCAAAACTGTCGATGTGTGCAGTGATAGTAACCCATTTTGATTTGGGGGGCTGTATCGACTTACCCGAAAAATATAACCTACATTTTTCGCTCGCCCCGCGCGCGTTCAACATGTTAATGTCAATATCATATAAGTAAGCATCGGTTATTACATCGCATGCCATCGTGTACTGTACGGTTCGTGGAAATTGCGCAGTATACCGCGGGATGCTGTAAACAACGAAATGTCTCATGTAGATGGAGAAAAAGCATGGAGGTCCAATTATGTCAAATTCTCTTTTACATTAGTAATGTCGAATTAGTCGGCCAAGCTTACAACTTTATTTTAATTATGAAGGAGATATTTTTTAAACTATTCATTTCCTTTAGCTACATCATTGCAATTTATTTTTCTTTCAGTAGGAGCCCCGCCTCCTACGTCTATGTGTGTAGTGTTCGGTTGAAAATATCTGCTATTTTTTCGTCTCCTTGAACCAAGTTTTATAATATCCGTTATAAGAGGTTTCAATATTTGTACACCAATAAATGAGTGTGTCTGAATTTCCTGACCAACATTCTTCATTATACTTCCTTCTATTCGTGTAATTCGGTCTGTTAGGGGTTTAAGGAGGTTTTTCTATATTGGTTGTCCATAGATGACATTTTTTCCAACATTATGGGTATGTTTTGAAGTGAGTCTATTCACAAGAAATGTGAATTTTCAAATTCTGAACAAATAATGGGCTGAAAACCTTGAAAAGTGGGGCTGTCGGGTATTGTGGACCGCGACGTAGAATCACCTACAAAAGCAATGATCGAACATGATGTGTGACTGGTGAAAATCTTCAAAAAGCTTATGGATCGAAAAGAAACTATTGGGAAATATTTGGTTCTCAGGTAAAAGAGTACATCTGGTTGGTAATTTTCAAGCCAGAGAAGTGCCATTTCCGGTGATCTGGGGGGTATCAAAACCAGACATTTTCTTGTACGCTGCGCGCCAACCGATGGTGGCGCTCCGCTTAGATAGTAATTCGCGCCCCCGAGTTAGAATATCCTGGATACGCGCCTGTTTATAATTACGTATATTTTGGTGCTAGAGTCACTTCTTTGCAATAATACAGGGGTTGGAATATTCATGCACTTGTTAGCCCTAAGGTTATGCAAATGCACCCTAGCTCATGGCTTGGCGTGGTGTAGACACTAGACAGGCATGTGAGAATTTTAAGAAGCAAGGTCTCTATTAGTTTGAGAGAAGAGAATTCGCCGCTTGCAGTGTTTAACGATGATGAAGAGTTTATGCTGGTTCCGTTTGGTGTGTTAAAAATTAATACTGTCAGTTTCACACCTGTTCTTGTTTTGGGGTAGAATGAGGCTATTAGATTATTTGTTATAAAAATGTATACAATCACGATATTGTTTAAGTGCAAATAGGCCATTTAAATAGTGTGTGTATCAGTTTCACGATATTTAACGTTACTAAGTTCAGTGATAACATGATAAAAGTTTCTAATTGTATGAATTTCGATGTGGTTTATACAGCTTCATATAACAGCATGGTAACATTCCATATTTGTCCGATGAGAGTTTAAATTTCTATTTGAATTATCCATATTTCATGTCACAAATTCAGTTTGTGTAATTGTTAATTTCCCCAATTCTTAGAGGGCCTAGGTTTCACTATTTGACCTTGGAAAGGAACAGAGAGATAAGCCTAGACTGGTTACATTGTGGTTATATGAGCATGGTAGGGAAGGATGTACTGAAAATTTCAGCATTTCAGGTGTTGTTATCATTTTACTGTTAATATGATGATCCTCCCTAAAGAATGTCAGATCGTATTGTCTGTCTTTACTTTTATTGTTAATGTATTTTGATATTGCAGAAGCTGTTTTCTACTTTTCTGTACTAATATATTGATGAATTCATATACTGCCGTCTCTGATTCTGGTCTTAACGAACAGACTGACCCTTCCTTCTGCCAGAGTTTACCCCTGTGCACTGCCTGATGCGTGGCTGCCATGTGCGGTAAGTTACTACAAGTTTCATGTATCGGGACAAAGTGTTAATCCCCAGATTTCTTGCCATTTGATATTGCTAGTTATGTACAGAATTCATGAAAAGTGATTGAATGTATTACAATATCATGGATTGTTGAAATTGCTATACATCCTGCTTGAATCTGAACCAGTAATTAAAGGTAGTGTATCACAAATTTCTGAGAACCTAAAACATCACTTTTCAAATGACTATAAATCTACAACAGAACCCACATTGTAGGGGAAACTGGCAATTTTTCCATCACAGTTGTACTCCATAAACATCAAAGTTTGTTAACTTTGTTCATTAATTGAAGAATTGTTAATTGTTAAGGACAGACAAAGCTCATACAAGCCTGCTTCATGTGATTCACATGCTTATGACTTACCTTCTCATAATTTAATCCCCCTGGCATATTCGGGGCATGCCGCAAGACTTCCCCCAATTTCAAACTTGAGGTCTTTCTCATTTGTTTTGTCGTTGAGACACTTTCGGAGCGATTCTGTGCAATAAGAAATACAATGTGCAATTTAACAGGTGGAAGAATGGATTAAGTTGATGAAAACACTGAGTTGATCAGTAGGTGTTTGCACATAGAGAAGGCTAAACTGGCTGAATTCACTTCCTAAAAAACGGAAGTAGGTAAATGGTCAACAGTCACTATATTCGGCTTGTGATTTGATGCCTGTCAGTAATTCTGCAAATAGGTACTGTAATCAGTGTTGTAGCCACGCCGGTCGGGCGTAACCGCCACTAGTGCTGGCCGACCGGCTCTCAGAGTAAATCAGCATCCTACCGACCGCCACAAAAATCAGTCAATCTTTTATTAAATGAAATCAAAATACAGAATTTGTGATGCAAAATCATATTAATTAAGCCTTTCCTTGTACAATACAAATTACAATGATAATTAATGTAATTGTGACTTGTGAGGGCTTTACTAGGGGTGGGTTTTTTCGTTCAGTGATACCGGTGGGCGTAGGGTGTTACGTTCAGTGATGTCGGTGGGGCATTGAATAACATACCTAATTTTAGCTATTCACAAAGACTCAGGTGAAAAATAGGGGTAGAATAGAGCCACCTTAGGCCATTGAAATCAGCTAAAACCCTGTAGCTTCGGGGGCTTCGCCCTTCGAATCCCATCAAGGGCCCCTGGACCTCACGCAGAGGAGGGCTCGCTATACTCGCAGGCTGGCTCGCTCGCCATCGTCAGACAAATTAGCCTACACTCTCCTCAAATTAGCCAGCACTCACTTTCTCCTGGCTACAACACTGACTGTACTGTGTACTTTAGGGTATATGCACTGTACTGTACAGACCATAACTTATAGTTAGCTTTAGCTACATTGTACACAATTCAATAGCCTACTGGCGTGGGTAGATTAGGGGAACTTAAGGTTCATGCCAAGTGCGAAACTTACAAAAAATATTTGTCCATCAACTGCAATTGTTTGCAATAGTGAATAATAAATTTATCAATGTTGCTTTTGAACAAATTTTCCTCTCCGAAAGATGGGAAGTTTAGCCTGCAGATTGGCTGGTTAATTGACCTTCCAACTAGTGCACACAATTATGTGCTTTCAACAGTTGAGTGAAAATCAAACAAAATAAAGACAATATACATTTTTACTTGGCTTGAAATACTTTTAGTGAGTTCCCACTGTTGTTGTTTTCCATTCTTGGGACTTTTGACAGCAAATGGAGATTCCCGGGACTCTTGGATGTGGGACCCTAATGAAAATACTGACATGTTTCCAAAAAAGTATCTTGCCATGAAACCTATTTCATATGCATACTGGGAATTTAATTAGATGAACAGTTGTGAAACGACCACCATACTGATTTCAGCCGTACTGATGAACCTTTTCTAATTATTGGTATTTGGCAAACTGAAGAGAAAGTGTTTTGTTACCATTTTCCACAGTGTTGGAAGCTCAACTAGCAGAAGGGTTCCATGTCAAATCATCCATCCAGAGGCTGTTGCTTGACCCCCTCCAAAATTACAATACTGCATTATTTGATAGATCAGTATACAGAATATGGATATTTGTAAAATTTCACTTCAATAGCAGGGGGACTGGAGGCAAAATGAAGAGAGAGATATATTGTAGAGCAATCAAAAGAACTAAACTTGAAATCTTGTTCAGTTTTTGAGTATCGAGCTTTTTAAATTGAAAAAGTTGAATTTCAGCAAGTCTATTATATCACACAGGGACTATGAGCCATTTTGTCCTATGTATTTCTTTATTTGTTATACTTGTTTTATTCTTTTCCAATTGAAAAAAAAGAAATGTCCGAGTGCAAAACTTTCCGAGTGAACATTTTCTGAGTGAACAAACCTAGTGAAAATTTGTTACAGTGAAACTATTCACAGTGAAAACTTCATAGAGTGCCAAAAAGTTGAGTGAAAATTATTGAAGTGAAAAATGTTGAGTGGAAAAATTAAGAGTGACAAATTTTCAGAGTAACAAAATCACAGTAGACAATTTGAGAGTGGAGTTGACTTTTTTTACAGTGAACATTTTTAGGGTGAAACAATTATGTTAAAAATGTTATAATTAACATATTTAGATTGAGAAAATACAAATCACAGCTCCTGTGGTTCGGGAGATAGGCTGTTCAAAAGCTCAATATGCAAATTAGCCTCATTAATTAGTGTATTTTGGGTTAAAAATTTAATCAGTTCCAGAAGACATTTCCATCTGTCATCTGTCATCATAACTCCTATGGTTCCTGAGATATGCTGTTCACAAGCTTGACATGGACATGCATTTAAGTTATGAACTTACCATACGTCTATTCATACCCTGATCCTCGAGGAGCTCTTCAAAGGTACAAAGCTCTTCCATAGAGGTCATTGGACACCCGTTGGGCAGAATATCCTCCAGGGAATCCACCGCACTGTCTTCTCCACGTGCATCCTTTGTCAAGAGGTCATGGATCTGGTCCACCTGAGTTATGACTGAAAAGGGGAAAAGACTTCATTATTGTCGAGAGCTTTCAAAATCGTCTGATATGTTTGTCCTACTGTACTGTATTCTTTGAGAACTAAAAACTCAATTTGCTTGCCAGTCCGGACGGCTGATGTTTTTCATAACACCGGTCGACGTTCAGTCCAATAATTTGTAATTTATTTAAAAGTATAGTCCCGAGCAAAATTAGCAGTACACTTACTGTACGTAAATTTACATAACTACATACTAACCTGTATAACTACGCTCGCAATGTCCTCTCCTATTGTGATAATGCATTTGGCAAGCTTTTTTACTCTCCCAATTAGCAAGTAACTATACTAAACCTAAGGGAATAGGTAATTTTAAACCTAAATATTGCCAAAATAGCAAAATCACATCCAAATGTGAGAAAAGGAAGGAAGAGTGTGCCACTGCCCCACCGCCTCTGTTAAGAGGGTTGCCAGATACATTATCACAAAGTTCAGTATAGTGTAATAACTTGAAAACTTCAGACAAATGAGAGGATGAAAACCTTAACCCCAAAGTCCCATCACAATAGCATTTGCAGTTGTTGAGTTATTCACTTTTGGAGTTTCCAAAAAATCGTCATATCAAATTGAGCATCCGGCAACATTTCTGATTATTTATAATTTAACTGGTTGTCAGTGTATGAACTAGAAAGTTATGTCTAAGTTCTGAATTTTTTTGAACAATATAATTTCTAAGCATAGTGAGTGACTCATGTGCTAAAAATAAGTCCAAAAAGATGTATTTTCCCAATAATAAAGAAATACATAGGCTATTTAGAAAAAGTGCCTCATTGACATAGTAGGATTGATGCTAAACAGTGTATATTCGCTAAAATTACAAATTCAAGAAATATTAAGAATGAGATAGCTCAGGAACAGTGGCAGATATTCACATAAAAGATTCACGTAAAAAGATAAATTTTGCTATCCGACTTAAGATCTTTTCTTCACTCATATTCCTGCTAATGCACAGTATGTACAATCTTGTCGGTTTGTTATTTTAAGCGCCCCTTACATGACTATACATTCAGTGCCTTACCTTGAAAGTCACTATCACTTTTAAATTTGGACATAACTGCATGCACCCCATAATGCATACAAAATGGGCCAGGGCTTTATCAGGTGGCTCTGAATTTTTGTAGTAGAGTAATCGCTATCCATGGGGAGGGGGTGTCTAAGAGATATTTTTTGGCCCAAATAAAGTATGCTCATGTGCTTCATGGTGCATACTTTTTTATAATGCTGGAGTAAATTGTTTTTGATAAATGAAACAAATTTTGTCCAGGTAGCCAAATTCTTTTGTTTGAATGGCAAATTTAGAATTGGGGGAAACAGCACCTTTCAGATACATGTCCGGGCTCTCAGAATTTGTCCTGGGGAGCTCAGGACAAAACGGATAGTGAAGAACACTGCTTTATTTTTGATATATATTTTTTTTGGGGGGGGGGGTGGGCCAAAAGATGTATTTTCAGTTGTACAGGTATGTATTAAGTGTGATGTTCTGGGCAAATCTGTATTGCATTTTGCATTTACATTTAGGAGAAGTCTAAAGGCATTGGATATAATATGGATATAGATATATATAATGCTTTGTTGCTCGTTAATGGATCAGACCAGGTGATGATTGAAGTACCACAAGGTGAAAATTGACCAAAAGCTTGTCTTTACCATTTTCCATACCCTGGACATCAAGGAGAATGGTCTGCATATTGCTGGTGTTCATTCATAGTTGAATGAAAAATTTCCACAAAAGGAGAGGAGTTTAATAAAAAGCACAACATATACCCTTCTGAAGTGCTGCTAATATTTGATACGTCTGATCTGATGGTATCTCGGGGCAATGACTCACATCTCACTCTCATCATCACTCTGTATTCGAGGCACCTCTATAATGCTTTTTGACAAGCAATTTCCTGAAAATAAAGAAACACAGTATCCTGAAATTAAAGAAAAATATTTTCCAGAGATTCATCAGTTTATATTCAGATTCATCAGTTTATATTCACCTTTCCAACAATTACGAAAATTATTTTATCATGCGCCAATAACTAACCAGGACAACTTTGAGCCCATACAGCAGTGTGGCCTAAAGTTAGGGCAAGATGTTGCCCTGAGTTACATATGTTATTACCTAGCTGTAACTATTAGGCCTAATTTATTAGGCTAGGCCTTATTTTGGCTAGGCCAAAGATAGCGTAGTACAGCTAGTAGTAGAATACTAAAAGCCCGTACTATACCTTGAATCGTTCGGTACCTTCAATCAGTCGTAGAGTTTGCTCATGATTAACTAATGAAATAAATGTCAGAAAAGGTGACCATTTTGTTGTCAATGATTACTGTCTGCTTCTTGGAGGGAAGCAAAATGGCTCCCTTTGAATTATTATTATAACTAACTTGGGTAGTCCTGTGTTAAAAGTCAGAGAATTGAGACATATAAAATCAATTTCATCCTTTACCTTCAAATCGTAATAGTAATTGCAAAAATTATATTCATTATGCCCAAATCATAATTGCTGGCATCTCTGCACAACATGATGGAGACGCTTTGCAGGTTAAGGTGCTGAAAGGCTTCAGCATTGCTAAATTATTTACAAAATGTATAGTTAGACATACGTTTGTTACTCGGATTGATGTTTGAAATGTCATCTACCCTGCATATTGCACAAATTTGTCTTCGAGCTTTGACATGATCCATCAAAATCAGAAGGAATCACATTCAGAATACACATGTAATCAATCCACTGTAGGAGCAGATGAGATATGACCCTATATGACCTTTGACACCCATCAATAGGAATCATTTATTCAATTTAAAGAATACACATACCAAATATGAGGTCAATCCACTGTAGGACAGTTGAGATAATGTGGTTACAAGGTTTTGAGTGTTTGACCTCTGTTGATCTAATATGATATTTGACATATTTCAAAATCGATAGGGATCATCTATCCAATATTGGTAATAATGTACATGAGTTTAATCAACTGTAGCATGACTGAGATAATGTGGTTACAAGGTTTTCAATGTTTTTCCTGCTGTATGTTGACCTCATATGACCTTTGACCTTCAAAATCAATAGGGGTCATCTACTCAATAATACAACAATAATAGGAGGGCGTTGTGGTCAAGTGGTTAAGGCAGTGGACTTGTGATCTAAGGATTTCAGGTTCGAGCCCTGGCCAGATCATTGCGTTGTGTCCTGGGGCAAGGCGCTTTATCTCCATTGCCTCTCTTCACCCAGGTGTATAAATGGGGACCTGCGAGGTAACTTGTAAATATAGTTGCGTGCGCCGGTTTGTGGCTGCACCCTATGGGAAGTCCCCCGGGGGACACGTGGTTGTGGTGCACTGTGGTGCCCCAGGAGAGATCGATTGAATTGTGCACACTTTGGTGTGTGGGTGTGACAAGTTACCAATGACCAGGGGTTAAGTTGTAAAGTCGTGTGAGGAGGCATTAGTCTCATACAAGACTGTAAACCTTTAACTTTACTCAATATTGGAAACACACATGCCAATTATAATATCTTTAAACTCCTGAAAAAACCTACTGTAGTTACAAGCAAGTGTGACAGACTCACTTATACACACACAGGCGCACACACACACACATGACCGCAAAGAGACCTTCGGCTACAGCCAAGGAATCAAAAACGGGGCGAGGCTTAACACAACAATGGTTTCACATAATTTAAGATCATTAAATGCACTGAGCTGGAGCTGTGCAAAGCCGTAACCCCTGATGGCATTTTTTGGTCGCCCTTATTGGTCGCTGGAAAATCTTATTGTTCGCTACTATAGGTCGCTCTCATTGTTCGCACACTTCACCCTGATAAGTAACTTACCCTTGCGGGCCGAAGTGGTTGTAACAAAATATGAGAACCACAAGAAACGGCTAGGCCTAGATTGTTCTCAGACTATAAATTGCTATACACTGCCAGATAGTTAACCACTGCCCCGCCGGCGTATTTTTTTCCAGGACGAACGTGGGCATCGGCCAATCAAATCCCTGGATTCGAAACATGTGACGCTTTTAAAAAAAACATGTTCTGAATCTTTTTTCCTAGTTTTGACCCCAGATTATGAACGACAATCCTGCATTTTCATAGAAACTGTATCCTTAACCCACTTCTAAACCGTAACTCTGATTTGAAACGAATTTGTAAATTCCTGAAAAACCTGAAACCCACGTTCGTCCTGAAAAAAAAAACGCGCCCCGCCGCATTGATGACACTGACCAGGTAGAAAGTTTTCAGCACACTCTATCTGCACAATGCTTTTTACGTGACCCACCGTGCGGGATACAAAACGTTACGGCCAAACGGCATTACCGAACCATCCCATTCTGACAAACGAAACTCAAGTCAAGCGAGCCAATAAAGTACACGCCAACCGACCTGCAGAAAGAAACCCCCAACCACCCACTGAAACCAAAAAAATTTCGTAAATATTGCCGGAGCAATTAGCTGAATAAAATTCGATAGCAGTTTCACGATCTCGCCAGAGGATGCTTAAAAATCATTCTTTAAACACGATTAAGCCTGAAAATAACTCGAAAGTGACCCGAATATTAAAACCTTATCGATTTGATCGCATTCAGAACATCAAACATCTTAAGAAGGCTTTTCACAGTTGGTTAAGAAGCAGATTATGCGTTCGTTAGCTTGTCTGGCGGCCATATCGAATTTCGACTTGATGTTATCGCGGTATTTCAGCTGAACATTTTCTCTCGTGGTTTGATCGCATGTGTAAACAATACATTATATCGTTTTAGATCGGCGCGTTTCTCCTGATGGAAGTAGGGATGAGTAGATAGGATTTAAAATGCAATTTCAAATTACATCAACTTTAAGTGGGGGCAAACGAGCGTCGGTTTCTTCCATAGTATACGTGCATGTTTAAAGCTATGGCAGGAGAAGTGGGAAGTGGAGACATATGGTGGGTCAGATGGGGCACACCTAGGTGAGGCTGCTCGTGTGCACAATACCCCAAGTAAAGCGGGCAATGGCCTTAATAAATTTATTTCATGGGAATGCTTAAGTACTTTATTCTGTAGTATGCAAGCTCATCAACCCCCCCCCCCACCCCTTTGACCATGGTGAGCATTTAATTGTTTATAACACCAGTTGCTTATCTATTTAATCATAGGCTGACAATGACTCACACCAATCAAAGAAAAAAAAATAGATGTTTGAATTCCTTTTCAACTTTTATATTCATTGATAGGCCTGTTGTTTTGAACAAGGCTCAAAGCATATGCAAGGTTACACTTCAGCAATACCTTCACACATGCAGAATATAAGAAGTAATGTTGAAAAAAAAAAATAATGCAGGTTCCTGTTTTAAGTGATCAGACTCCGCTAATTACAACCGCAGTGCAGCAATCCTTAATAGGTCAATGGACCTGGGTACTGTTAAATTTTGAGCTTGGTTCCTAGTGCATGTGAGGTTCACTGCAGCATATGAACCACATGGCGCTACCCAAATGTGAGAGTCATGAGCAGTTATATGTTCTTTCTCAATAATTAATGACCAACTGGACAGCAAAGAAAGATTTCTCACTCTGCATGGGAATATTAACAGGTCTAAGGAGTGACTCCAGTTAATTACCACCGCTGCCTCGCAGCGATTCTGAATGTGTCAAGAATGTGTCAAGAAACCTTAGTGGTATAATCCAGCATCACTAACAAGCAGAAAATAACATATATATGAGTGATATCTTTTATATAAGCATCACAAGGCAACATGTGTGCACACAATTTTATAAAAATTTGTTGAAAGTCTACAAATGATAGAATTCCGTAAAACTGCTGTACTGTAGCAAAACCTCAACTTACAACAGAATCTGTAACAAGAACTATGCCACTACTTAAAACTATATCGTATCCAAACTTTAAAAGATAGATAATATAATAATTAACTTGCACATGAAAGTTGGCCCAATTTTTTTTATGAAAGGCACACCACCTCTGATGCAATTGCTATGAAAGCCAAACCATGCTTAGAAGTTACAAGATAACATTTAGTGAGGAAGTACATGAAGTTTATTACCTTGTATCAGTTTGACTATGTAATGAGGTAGACATCTATATAGTCAGGTTAGAATACATGTGTGGCCAAATTGGCAAATAACCAAGTGACCAAAATGACAGACACGTATATGTTATAAAATCAAGATCTTAAATATATGTGCAGATGTAAGGGATGTTACACCATTTGGGTTCACTACAGGTATAATTACTAGTGTCCCATCAGTGTGTAGCTGGCTAAGTATATACTATTAGTCAGGTGGTTTCGCAAATTTAACGTTACCGGCCGGACAAAAGTACCTATTGATTTTATCCGTGGAACCCACTTAATCGGTTCCGATTTTTCAAGATGGCGGCCAAAATCCAAGATGGCCGCCAGAAAAAAAAAGGAAATGTCATAAATCTGGCTGTAAAAATCGGAGAGGAACAAATGAGGGGTCAATTAAGGTGTTTCCGGGGTCACTGAAACAGATGATGGTCGTGGCATGTTGTTCGAGTAACCCACTTGCAAGATGGCGGCCAAAATCCAAGATGACCGCCAGAAAAAAAAGGAAATGTCATATATCTGGCTGTTAAAATCAGAAATAAACAAATGCGGGGCCAATTTAGGTGTTTCCGGGGTCACTGAAACAGATGATGTTCATGACACGTTGCTTGGGTCACCTATTACCAAGATAGCGGCCAATATAACAGAAAATACACTTGTTGTCACTGTTAAATGTCAGTGGAAGTGTATACTTGACTTTGAAGATTCTGATTCCTTCCGATTAGTATTGAAATCCAACCAACAGACTGACTTTTAGTCGAAGCAGTGTGAAAATTAGACAGATTTACTATTACGTAATGTTTTTGTGACGTCAAGGGGGGAAGCAAAGGATAATGCATAATTTACAATTTCAAAACTCTGCCACTTAAGAATGGCGAATCTGATTTGAATGAAACGTTACAGAATTTTGAAGAATATATACATGCAGGCATTCATTGAATTTGAAGAAAACATTAACTTGAACTTTTCACCTATGGAGGAACGAAAAATCAGCAAGTACTGTGTAAACTCAATAGCGACATTCATTTCGTTTCCCTCTTGACGTCAACGGACCCGGATATTTAGGTAACACAAAAACGAAATGAGTTTAAAACTCAAACCTTTATATTTGGGGTTATGAAATACACTCTTTTCATCTATGTAAGTTTCAAATCAATCCGCTGCACTTAAAGTGACCTTAAAAAATGTAACTTTACACTTCCACTGACCTTTTAAGTACATTCTCGAAGTATTCGGGAATTCTGTGTACAATGTTTCAATACGATGTTTCTTTACCAGACAGTTCACAGTCGATGTGCACTATTTGGATGAACATTGCATCGATAAAGAGATATGCAAGGCAGATTTGCCTTGCAACATTTGCGTGTGTGCTTTTTACGTGCAAAGAAAACGGACACAGATGAAAGGTCAACAAAACCAAAAACAATCCCAGTCTGTATAACAACCACCAAAAACCCAACTGAAACCCACAAACAGAAATCTCTCACTAAGCCACATATGTATATAACGTAGCGTTTAACGTGACGTGAAAAGGACACGGACCCAAATGCCAACAGAACCAATACAATAAATCACTACAAACCAGCCCCAAAAAGCAAACTGCAAACCACAAACAGAAAAACCCCCCACCAACCCATATATTATGTAACGACCACACAAACTCCCACACCTAACAACTAACTCACTCCAAATTTCATCCGGGGAACGCCGTCCCGATATTAGACGACAGGCTTGCGCCAGCGTCTACGAAGGCAGTGTCGGGAAGCCATGCATGGTCGGCCTCCATGCGCAACCTATGTCACTTTGCATGAGGGAGACGACAGCCTCGGCCCTCCAGACGTCCCCATCAAAACCTAGGCGGCATCTGCTGTTCCAGATGTGTCTCCTGATGATAGCGGCAAACAACAACAGCAAATCCCTAACCCATGTTGGGCACACAGAGGGGAACCATACAAACCAAAATCACTACTAATGGCCCACAGTGTGCAACCAATAACACCAATAACAAAGGCGTGAAACCATCATTCCCACACCAACCGGACAAAGGGACTGTCCAGCAAAAGGTGTTGCATAGTCTCGATGGCCTCACATTCCACATGTTGACAAATCCCATCACCTAATCGCCACCTGACTAGGCGAAAATGGTTAGTGATGAGGACCCCATGTGCAATCCTCCATGCCAAGTCCCGGAGACGGCTATCTAGTGACTTACAACACACAGACCGCCACACATCTGGAGTGATGGCGGTTTGGCAACCCAACAGGCACACAGGCGCGGGCATTGAACATAACACAGAGGGGGCCACGTTCAGCAGAACATCTGGCCCACCCTCCTCTTTGATTCTACGAAGTGAATCACCAATCTGAGTATACACCCCCGAAGGGGGTGTCGCATTTGGCTGGTTATTGGAAAAGGATCCAGGCCAGTGGTGGCCAAAAGAAACCCACACCAGAACCTAACAAAAAAGGCAAAGGGAAATGAAGGATTCTCAAACGCAACGAACACACAGAACACACAGAAAGCGCAGTTTAGATGGTAGGTGGACCAGAGCCCACCGGTCGAGGGAGTCTTTTACAAAACGATCCTTTTGACAAGGTTTGGTTTGCGCTTTTCCCAAATGTAATAAAAAATGATCCTCTCCAATCAAGGCAACCAAGGTATGATCCGGTGCAGCGATCACCGTACCAGGATACCAAAAGAGAGGAACAATAAAACGATTAACAACTGTAACCTTCCCAGGGAGGGAGAGCTACCTCCGACTAAAAGTGTCGAGCCGTGCCCCACCTGATCAGCCTTCTCGGCCCAAGTGGTGGCCTCTGGGGCACCATAACCTAGCCAGATGCCATTTACCCTGATCATGACATCTGACCAAGTAGCATCGAACCGCCAACCTCCTAAACGCTGGTCTTGGACTTGCTAAGTCTGGCACCAGAAGCCTCTTGGAAGGTGGCCAAAACCTTCGATAAAGGCTTGAAGGAGGCGGGAAGGCACCAGAAGTTAATCCTCTAACAGTGTCCATGCTCGTGACGTCCTTATTTAGTAACGAGACCCAATGAATAAACACTGAGTTCAATCCGAAGGACTGTAAGGTTCTGAACAGGAAGTCGTGATCTACCATGTCAAAGGCCTTTTCCTGGTCCAGTGAGACCAGTGCACATGGCAAATCACGAACTTTAACAACTCGATCAAGTCTCTCATCAACCAGAGGTTATGTTGAATACACTTGCCTCTCACAGCACAAGTCCGGAGAGGACCTACAATATCCGGCATCACATCCGCTAAGCAATTTCCTTATGCTTTGGCCAGGATTTTGTAGTCCACATTTAACAGCGATATTGGACGCCCATTAGGGTCGAAAGGGTCCTCCCGACTTTGGGAGGAGAACAATATTTCCAACCCGCTGTGGCCCATACACTTTCAGTTGCCACTTTGAACGTGAATGGCATGAGGGATCATCGCAAGCGCAGTCGCATTTTCCAATATTGTAAATCAATGGAGGTCGACTGCGTTTGCCTGCAAGAAACACATATTTTGGAAGAAGATGTCCCTCTATGGGCTTATGAGTGGGGTGGCGAGCTGCATGCTTCGTTTGGTTCGTCTTCATCCTGTGGCACTGTCATCCTTCTGTCAGCTCGTCAGGCGGGTTGTGCCACTAGGGTGGAGACGGATCACGAGGGCCGATTGGTTTGCATTCTATTCAAGTATCCACAGGGTAACATCGCCATTTGCAATGTGTATGCTCCCAATCGGCCTTCTGCTAGACGAGATTTCTTTAACACGCTGCCTTCCTTTGTTCCTGGTAGTGCGCCGTGTGTCATGGTCGGAGACTTTAACTGTGTCCCAGACTCGGGTCTTGACAGATTCGGAACTTCTGTGTCTGCTAGTCCTGACGCTGGAATTACAGAGCTGGACAGATTTACTTCGGCACACCTTTTGGCCGATGTATGGAGGCATATGCACCCGTGTAGTACGGGGTATACGTGGGTGAGGCCTAACGGAGAAGATGCCTCCAGGATAGATCGGGTGTATGCGCCCATGAGTTTTAAATTTTCGGGTTGCGAGACGCTCAGTATGTATGTATGTACTGTATGTATGTATGTATGTATGTATGTATGTACTGTATGTATGTATGTATGTATGTATGTATGTACTGTATGTATGTATATGTGATCTTCCCGCAAGCAGGAACTCGCGAAAGAAGCCATGGAGGCTTGTAGGACTCGCAAGCTGACCGAAGCCAATCTCTCGGCACACATCCATTTAACGTCAACCCTGACAAGGAGAAATGGATGGCCTACCCTGTCAGAATTGTTGGCAAACCAGGTACATGCAAAAATGAATAATTCTCAGAGCAATGTAGCTACTCTCTGCAAATTTGCCAATTGCCAGGGCTGGAAAATTTCTCTCATTTCCATCACATGTTTGTGAAGAAACTAGGGCTGTTGGCAAGTTTTGAGTATTCTGTATTTACTCGAAAATCAGTAAAAATTATTACAAAGAGTATGATACAGAATACTAAAAAATGAAGATTGTAGTGATAATTGCCTAATCCAACGTTAATCCTCTCTTTGTCCCTCCACTGAAAGTGATTGTCTATTTAAAACCAGAATGAAAACATTTCATGGTTCCTTGCTGCAGTTCATTAGTTCCATTGATAGGGAAATTTCTAAGAAAGCCCTAATACAAAAACAGCAATTCATGCACACAAACTTTTGTTTGCTAATGCTAAGCCCTGCCCTCTCATAAATTTGTATCATATCAATTGCAACATACAACATGTGTATATGCTATAAGCCAAGATCATCATACCAAGTTTGACGAAATTCCGACCAAAAGTAGCCAAGTTATTGCAATTTGGAGTTTTTCACGTTTGACCCTGTGACCTCATTAATATTCATGATATGAGCACCAAAATCAAAAGGATTTATGTACTTACTATGGGCCACCCAGCCACTAAGTATGGTAATGATCGGTCATTCCCTTGTTGAGTTATCATGCATACAAACTTTTCATACAGAAATATTGCTAAGCCCGCCCCCTCATAAATATGCATGATATTAATTGCACCACACATCAGTGTGTGCAGACTTTCTACTGTACCAATATCATCCTACCAAGTTTGACGAAATTCCAACTAATAGTAGCCAAGTTATTGCAATTTGTAGTTTTTCACGTTTGACCCTGTGACGTCAGTAATATTCATGATATCAGCACCAAAATCAATAGGGTTCATCTACTCACTATGAGCCACCCACCCACTAAGTATGGTAATGATCGGTCATTCCCTTGTTGAGTTATTGTGCATACAAACTTTTCTTACTGAAATATTGCTAAGTCCGCCCCCTCATAAATATGCATGATATCACTTGCAACACACATCGGTGTGTGGATACATTTTCCAATATCATCATACCAAGTTTGAAGAAATTATGACTAATAGTAGCCAAGTAATTGTAATTTTTAGTTTTGACTCTTGACCCTGTGACGTCATTAATATTCATGATATGAGCAGCAAAATCAATAGGGTTCATCTACTCACTATGAGCCACCCACCCACTAAGTATGGTAATGATCGGTCATTCCCTTGTTGAGTTATTGTGCATACAAGCTAAAGCGTCACACACACACACGCCAACCTGAATACATACAGGTGGTTCCTTTGCTTTTACCAAGGAACCTAAACCAATCATTGGTAAAAAGTTGTTTATTTTAGGCAAGGTGTAGCCTATATAAGTGAAAAAAGAGTAGTTTCTCGTCTTAACTTTTCAAAGTATTTGTTCATTACGTAATGAAATTGAATACCAATGCAATCGCACCGCAATGATCAGCGGACAAGATTTGCGCACCAAGAAATCAAAATTGGTGAAGAAAGATATTTTTCATTTCAAAATTTCAAGAATTGATGAGGCTGTAAAAAGGATGCGGAAAGGGACGAGAAAGTACTTCATTTTTGATTTGGCCTTAGTGTTTCCCAGGGGTTGTAGCTAGGAAAATGACAGTGCTGGGCGGCCTAATCACAGGTTAACCCCGAAAGAGGGCATTGTTTAATCATGTCCGGGCACTTATTCTTTAATGCCAAGGCACTAATTCTTAATGCCCTAGTGTTACGATTTGTGCATATTTGACAGAGGTGCCGGGTGCATATGTAAAAAGTGCATGTGGGTGCATATGTAAAGTGCATATGTAAAGTGCATATGTAAAGCGCCTAAAGAGTCAGTCGGGGCTGCCCGGCGTGGCTACCTCCCTGGTGTTCACGGAACTCGCTATCATGAAAACGTGTATGAGTTCATTTTTCGGAAACGAATATCGATTGGTAAATTACTCCTAAATCAACAGCCCTAGAAGAAATAGAACTGTCTTGTCTCCAATGACAATTTCAAGCTTTGTACAGACATTTCAAGGACACCATGTACTTTCAAATTTGAATACCTTCTACAACTCGCAACAGCTATAAAGTAGTAGTATTTGAACTGAAGTTTGTCACACAGTTACATATCTACTAATCTAGGTTAACTGTCGCAGTCTTGGCCAGTGTTATAATACATGCTGCTTGTTGACTTTAATTAGAGTACAAGGATTACGAAACTTGCGTAAAGATGGCCAGGAAAGCCGAGGAGACGTCAGCTGTGGATACAGATGAGGAAGTGGCAAGACCTGATAACAAACCAGCGAGATATTTAGACGATGATGGAGATGAAGATGCAGACCTGGATGATGAAGATTCAGCTTCAGAGGAAAATGAAAGTGATGACTCTGTGGAAATACCACCACCACCAGTTTTCAAGCCTGGTATGTCAAGTAAGTTGTATTTTTCTTGTAGCGAAAAGGTGTTTGGATAAAATGCCACAGTAGGAAAAACATGTATAGTTGCTTTGACGTGACAGGTCATAGGAAGATGCATCTTTGTGGTGAAACATTGAAAACGTGTCCCAGTAGTTTACATTCAAGTCTCTAAAGCTCTAAAAATGTTGGAGCCTTATGCACTGGAATGAATATCTGCTTGAACTACTTAAGCCCCATTCTATGAAGATGTGCGGCACAGTGCAATGTTTAGAAATTTCTGCAGGGAGGGGTCCAACAGTTGTGTGTTCGTCGCCTCGGGGAGGGGTCTAATGGGAGGGTGACCCCCTTCCCATTCAGAGATTTTTGAATAAGGGAGTGTGCTTATAGATGCAAAATTTTGCCACTTTTTAAGTAACTTTATACAACATAGACACTACAGTAGTAACTACAGAACACAAACTGAATTTCTTGGCAAATTGGTGTCTTCAGGCCTCTTAAGTACACCTAACGGTCAAAAATTAAGTCTACTAAAGGAGTGTGACGGGCTACATAATGGTCATTGGTCATTTGTTGACATCAAATGACCTCTGACCTCTCCCAAAAACAATAGGGATCATGTACTCATTATGAGAAACATATACACCAAGTCAATAAAACTGACTAGGCAATAGGCATGGTCAACTTATCGTGTTTACAAGCAAAGCGTCACAACACATACATGCACGCCATGTGACTACATATATATTCCTTTAGGCTAATCCAAACAAGCAAAAAGAAATAATGCATGCTGACACTGTGTGACTGCCCACGTTTTCGACCCTGTACTTTTTTTGGCTCGCTTGACCTGAGGTTCGTTTGTAAGAATGGGATGGTTTGGTAGTGCCGTTTGGCCGTCACGTTTTGTAACCCGTATGACGGGTGACGTAAAAAGCACCCTGCAACTACAGCCGTTACGCCAGTAACAGTTGGTCTGATAAAAATGTAGTCGGAATCGATCTTCAACCCAAATTACCGACTTATCGTAGTACACTATACCAATGAATCGGCAAATGAATCAGACTAGCAGTTACATGACTCAAATAGTTTATTATTATTATTAAGCAATGAAATTGACTGTCCCGTAGGTTCCCGAATAACTCCAACACTGTTAAACAAGAAGCACACGGTAAGTTGTTTCTTGCTATAGCCTATTAGGAAGGGTGCAGAATTATGTGAGCTCCTGTGATATGATTTCACGATTGAACATTTGCCGATACTTACTGAACATCACACGATTTTTGGATTGAGACATGACGATGGTAGGCACCCAAGTATAATATTACATGGATTATGAATTTATGCTACATTTTAAATCCTAAATAATGCTCATATATGGCACCATTTGCCATTGAGACCTTCCAATCCCCTTTGACCCCTCCCCCCCAGGACGGTGATTTGCATTGAGGATGCTGCCTGGCTAAGTTGTCTCTGCCACTATCTGTCAATATTGTGTTCAAAGTGGTCCTAAGCACACATGGTACATCAGATTGTCCTCATAGGACTTGGTCATAGGACATTACAACTGGTCTGTAGGCATCTCACATTCCCACTGTAAAAAGTTGAAACTATGTGCATGCAAATTAATTCTGCTACTACACAAGTCTCTTCAGTGCATAGTGATAACCTGTCCGCAGGCCAAATGCCCCCAACAATTCCTTGCAATCAGTGGCCCGCACGGTAATGAATAAGCAATGTCAGCTAATTGCAGTTGGCTTTCGTGGAGTGCGGACGCGTTTTCGCTCTCGCTCTTCATCTATTACAGCTGTTATTGTGCTGTGCTGTACTGTGCTATACTTCCCGCCAGGCGGGTGTGATAGCTTGTGTTCGTGTGTTTTCCTCAGTTCGTATATCGTTTGTAGTTTTCACTATCCTGTCTTTAGTTTGTTTGTTTTTTGTTACTCCCCTGTGGCCTAGCCACCTTCGGTATCATGGCATCGCGCCGTGATTCTCGAATTGTTAAGTTGTCCTTCACCGGTGAACAAGCGGTTCCACCGGTGCAAGTTTTTAGTATTTTGAAGAGCAAGGGTGTTTTTGTGCCTGGAGAGGTTGATGCTTTGCAAGCTCTCCAGGGTCGTAATACGTACGATTTACGTTTTACCAGTGACGTGGCCCGTCAGAAGGGTGTCACGTTGCTGAGTAACGTCGAGGGGATGACAGTTACTCCATACGAGCGATCCGTATGGGTAACTATCATCCACGTAGGACTAGAGGTGCGGCAGGAACTTGTCGTAACGGTTTTGGGTCGGTTCGGGGCTGTCAAGGCTGCCAAAATGTGCTCCTATGCACAAGCCCCTTGGGGTGTTGAACGGGCACCGACAGGTTCGGATCGACCTGAAACAGGACATTCCCTCCTTCCTGTTTATAGCAGGGCATAAAGCCCACGTGCGGTATCCCGGTCAGCCCCGTACCTGCTTCAGGTGTGGGGAGACCGGGCACGAAGACAAGGGCTGCCCAAACAAGAAATGTGGGCGCTGCCTTCGTCTTGGGCATGATAGCACCGCTTGCCCAAACGAGGTTGTGTGCTCACTATGTGGGAAGGAGGGACATGTCTTTCGAGCTTGTCCCTCCTCTTATGTCTCTATGACTAAGAGTGGGGGTAAGTCGAGTTCCGACGCACCTAGTGCTTCACGAGAGGAGGGGGAATCTGGTGGGACTTTACCCTCCCCTGCACCTGGTTCACCCTCCCCTGCACCTGGTTCACCCTCCCCTGCACCTGGTTCACCCTCCCCTGCACCTGGTTCACCCTCCCCTGCACCTGGTTCACCCTCCCCTGCACCTGGTTCACCCTCCCCTGCACCTGGTTCACCCTCCCCTGCACCTGGTTCACCCTCCCCTGCACCTGGTTCACCCTCCCCTGCACCTGGTTCACCCTCCCCTGCACCTGGTTCACCCTCCCCTGCACCTGGTTCACCCTCCCCTGCACCTGGTTCACCCTCCCCTGCACCTGGTTCACCCTCCCCTGCACCTGGTTCACCCTCCCCTGCACCTGGTTCACCCTCCCCTGCACCTGGTTCACCCTCCCCTGCACCTGGTTCACCCTCCCCTGCACCTGGTTCACCCTCCCCTGCACCTGGTTCACCCTCCCCTGCACCTGGTTCACCCTCCCCTGCACCTGGTTCACCCTCCCCTGCACCTGGTTCACCCTCCCCCGTCGTTGCAGACCCCAACCCCGTGCCCGCACCGAGAAAGTCTCCACCAGCTTCCCCCATCAACTCGTCCAGTTCCGTTCGCAGTCCGCCGCCGGTATCGCCAGATCCGGAGGCTTTGTCTGACGGAGAATCGGTGGTCATCGATTCTCCGGAGGCTATGTCTGACAGCGACTCCGGTGAATCGGTGATCAG
Source organism: Apostichopus japonicus (assembly GCF_037975245.1). Lineage (NCBI taxonomy): Eukaryota > Metazoa > Echinodermata > Holothuroidea > Aspidochirotida > Stichopodidae > Apostichopus > Apostichopus japonicus. The sequence goes on from NC_092577.1 coordinate 19,282,133, forward strand.
CGAGCCGAAACATGCCACTGGGACGAGCTGGTACGACGAGATGGGGGAACCCTCTCTTAAAAGGTCGGCTTCAAGTGATGACTCGGACGATGTCGTCTAGGGCGCGCTTGAAGCTTACGGAATCGTCGTCTTCGTAGTTTTGCGCCATTGCCCTCTCATGGCCCATACACTTTCAGTTGCCACTTTGAACGTGAATGGCATGAGGGATCATCGCAAGCGCAGTCGCATTTTCCAGTATTGTAAATCAATGGAGGTCGACTGCGTTTGCCTGCAAGAAACACATATTTTGGAAGATGTCCCTCTATGGGCTTATGAGTGGGGTGGTGAGCTGCATGCTTCGTTTGGTTCGTCTTCATCCTGTGGCACTGTCATCCTTCTGTCAGCTCGTCAGGCGGGTTGTGCCACTAGGGTGGAGACGACGGATCACGAGGGCCGATTGGTTTGCATTCTATTCAAGTATCCACAGGGTAACATCTCCATTTGCAATGTGTATGCTCCCAATCGGCCTTCTGCTAGACAAGATTTTGTTAACACGCTGCCTTCCTTTGTTCCTGGTAGTGCGCCGTGTGTCATGGTCGGAGACTTTAACTGTGTCCCAGACTCGGGTCTTGACAGACTCGGAACTTCTGTGTCTGCAAGTCCCGACGCTGGGATCACAGAATTGGACAGATTCACTTCGGCACACCTTTTAGCCGATGTCTGGAGGCATATGCACCCGTGTAGTACGGTATATACGTGGGTGAGGCCTAACGGTGAAGATGCCTCCAGGATAGATCGAGTGTATGCGCCCGTAAGTTTTAAATTTTCGGGTTGCGAGACGCTCAGCTGTCCGCTCTCTGACCGTGACACTGTGGTAGCACGTTTTGTTTTGCCTTCCATTTTACCGATCGGGCGGGGCCTATGGAAGCTTAACTGTCGGATTCTTGGCGAGGCAGAGTTCCGCCAAGGTTTCGAGACCAGGTACAAAGGATGGCAAACATTGAAGCCGGCCTTTGCTTCTACATCTCAGTGGTGGGATGATGTCAAGTTGCGCATCAAACGCTACGCAATTCAGTATTGCGTGACCCGCGCACGGCGTCGAAGAGAAAAATTCTCGAAGCTGTGCGCGGAGGTGAAGTTTGGCGACCCTTCGGCAGTCATCGCTTTGCAGACTTATCTTGATGAAAAGTACCACGGTGCCCGCGTCAGGGCCCGTGTCGAAGCGGTGGAAGCCGAGGAGCGCCCTTCACTGAGGTTTTACCAGTCCGTTAGCTCATCGGCGGGTGAGAGACGCGTCCCGTCTGTGCGCGCTACCGATGGGACCGTGGTCAGTGACCCTCACGGCATTGCCCGCGTATATAAAGAGTATTATTCGAGTTTGTTTACGCGTGGCAATGTCGACTTGTCGGCACAGTGATTTATTGAGGGGAATCTCTAAAACCGTTCCCCACGATGTCAATGACATTTTAGGGGGCGGAATAACCACTGTTGAGCTTTGGAGGGCGCTTTCGAAGATGAAGAATGGCAAGTCCCCGGGTTCGGACGGGCTTCCGAGGGAGTTCTACCGAACCTTCTGGGCAATAATAGGACCCGACATCAGAGCCGTCTTCGAGGACGCCTTCCAAAACGGACTGTTAAACCAAAGTCAACGTCTGGGCATGATTACTTTGCTGCCAAAGTCTGGGGACCCCTTGGATCCCCAAAACAAGCGTCCGATCACCTTGTTAAATGTGGACTACAAGTTGCTGGCTAAGGCTTTGTGCAACCGCCTTGCACTGGCTATGCCGCATCTTGTTGGTGATCTCCAGGCTTGTGCAGTGAAGGGTCATTGCATCCAGCAGAACTTGTGGTTGATGCGCGACTTGACCGACTTTGTTATTGAGCGTGATCTGCCATGTGCATTGGTGTCTCTGGACCAGCAGAAGGCTTTTGACATGGTGGATCGCGGTTTTTTAATGAATGTATTGGAGACGTTTCGGTTGCACCCGGTTTTTTGTAAATGGATTTCTGTTTTGTATCAAGAAAGTTTCAGTTCTGTTATTGTAAATGGGTTTTGTTCGGAGGTTTTTAACGTAGAGAGGGGGGTGCGCCAGGGGTGCCCTCTGTCTTCATTACTTTATGTTTTGTTTAGCGAGTCCCTCTCTCGTCTTTTGGAAAGGGATTCCAAACTTGTTCCATTCGTTGTGCCAGGGGGTGCCAAAGTGAAATGCGTTCAATATGCAGATGACGTCACGTGTGTTGTTTCGAGTCTGGGCTCCTTTCGTGCCCTCTCGCAGGATTTATCTATCTTTGAGAGAGCTACCGGGGCGAAGTTGAATCCGGAAAAGACAAAGGGCCTTCGCCTTGGTAGCTGGAGATACAGAGACTTACCATTCGGTGCGTCGGATGCACCTTGTGACGTCACCTGGAACGAGAGGGCTGAGGTATTTAGAGCAGGCTCGAAGCCTTTGGCACCCGCTGGCTTTCGATCCTAGGGAAAGTCACCGTAATTAATCGTATTGTTTCGCCCATCTTGTGGTACCCGGGCGCGGTGTATCCAATTCCTGGTGAGGTTGGAGAGAGCGATATTTTCATTCATTTGGTCGGGTGGTACAGAGCTTGTCAAAAGGGCGGTAATGTACCAAAAACTGGAGAAGGGTGGGTTGGGGGTGGTTCATCTGGGAAGTAAATTGACCTTCTTGTTATTTAAGCAGTTTGTAGCGGTAACTGACCCAGGGTTGCCTTGTTCATATTTTGTACGTTTTTGGGGCGCTTTGCACCTGCGTCGATGGGTCCCGGCGCTGTTTAGCAACAGAGAACCGCATAGTAGTACTCCAAACAGGGTGGTGCGTGTCATCTGCTCCGCTCTGATTGAGTTGCCCCCTGTTGACCTGTCACAGCCGGCCCTCGTTCACAGTTCGTTGCGGGATAAGGCCTTGAATGCAATTTTTGTCCAGGGACGTCATTCTGCCGAAGTATGGCGTTCGGTGCATTCAAGGCTGAATGGTTGCAGGCTCCGTGATCTCACATGGAGAGTTGCACACGGTGCCTTGGTGACCAACCTAAAAAGATATCATTGGGGATTCGGTGATGGACTGTGCCCTAGGACCGGCTTTGACAGCTTAGAGAGTACTGCCCATGTTTTTTGGCATTGCCCCTTTGTTTTGAACTTGTGGGAGTGGTTTCAGTCCTGGACCGACCGTTTAACGGGAGACCGTTCCTGGTCGGTAGTACTAAGGAAAATGGGCATAAGGCATGAAACCTCTTCACCGTACTCACCCCTCCAAAATGGTACCGCTGAAAGGCAGTGGAGAACTCTTTTTCAAATGGGGAGGTGTCTATTAATAGACAAGGGTTTGCCCAAGTTCTTGTGGACATATGCAGTCCAAACAGCTGCCCATATTAGAAACAGATGTTTCAACAACCGCATTAAGCCCCTTATCACATGTTAACAGGGAACCAACCTGATCCAACAAAAATGGGGATATTTGGATGAGAATGTTATGCGTATAAGCACGAACCAAAGAAACTAGATTCTAGGTGTGAGAAAGGAATTTTTGTTGGGTATCACAAGAATAGTCCTGCATACCTAGTGTATCATGCAAACAGTGGAAAGGTGTCTAAAAACAGGCTGGCAAAGTTCTGTAAGAAAGGAGGTATTGAGATACAAACCCAAACTGATGTATTGGATGATGAAATTGAGTTGTTTCCTCAACAATACACATCTGGGGAGTCTAGTGGTGATGCTCATGAAAACAATAAAGGAAGTAAGACAAATGTGTCTCAAAGAGAAACAAGAGAAAGTTTAAAGGAAAGTGGTTCAGAGGAAAACCACAGTCAAAGAAGTAAGGGTGATGTAAGTCAAGGACGTTACTACCCCAAGAGGGAGAGAAAATCTCCCAAATACTTAGATGAGTATGTATGACATGTTGAAGATGGAGATTCTATTATGACTGGTATTGATTACTGTTATAAAGTATGTGGAATTCACCTTATATATCAACATGGAAAAATGCCATGGAAGAAGAGCTAAATTCATTAAGGGAGAATGATACATTTGAGATAACAACTTTACCTGAAGGTAAACATCCAGTAGGGGGAAATGGGTGTATGCAATTAAAGAGGATTTTGAAGGTACAAGGAGATTTAAGGCAAGATATGTCGCCAAGGGTTACAATCAAGTGAAGGGGATAGATTACAAAGAAACATTTGCCCTGACAGCTAATATCACATCAATTAGGATTTTAATGCAACTAGTAGTGCAAAATGATCTGATTGTCCATCAGATGGATGTCAAAACTGCTTACCTGCATGCTCCTATTGCTGAAGAAATCCATTTAGAGCAACCAGAAGTTTTATCAGACACAGGAGAAAAGTTGGATTATAAGTTAAAGAAATCACTGTATGGGTTGAAACAGTCGGGTAGAAATTGGATTGGATCGGGTTGGAATAAAGTATTACATGAGTACCTTGTTGAAAATGATTTTGTTCAAAATTCATCAGATCATTGTGTCTAAGCAGATTAAAAATGACATGATCATAGCATTATTTGGTTTCATGATCTGATTATGGCAGCTAGTGACACACACTTGGTAAATCTGTTCAAGGAAGTTATGCAGAAGAAATTTATTTTTTGGGTAAGATATGATATTTTCTTGGAATCCATTTTGAGCAAAAAGAGGGAGAAATCAAGATGAGCCAGGACAAATATATCAGCAAAATGCTAGAAAGATTTGGAATGCTAAACTGTAAGCCCAGATCCACTCCATGTGAACAGAAATTGGAATATAACAGTAGTGAAGTTGTTGATCCAAAGAATTACCCTGAAACAGTTGGTAGTTTGATTTATGCAATGACATGCACTAGACCAGACCTAAGTTGGGTGGTAAGTAGATTTTTACAGCATTTGTCAGAACCTAAAGTAGAGAACATGAATACTGCCAAACATGTTCTTAGGTATCTAAAAGGTACAATTGATCACAAATTATGCTTCAAGAAATCAAGTCAACCCTTAAGTTTACTTGCTTACAGTGATTCAGATTGGGGATCTTCAGTGGAGGACAGAAGAAGCACAACTGGTTATTGTTTTAGTTTGACTGGGGATGGTCCACTCGTTTCATGGAAATCTAAGAAGCAACCCACAGTTGCATTATCCACTTGCGAGGCTGAATACATGGCATTGGCAGCTACAACACAAGAAAGTTTGTACTTAACTCAGTTGTTGAATGGTATGGACAAGAAAATTTATCACTGTACTAATATTCTTGAAGATAACCAGGGTGCTATTTCATTGAGTAAAGATCCTGTTCACCGACAAAGATCAAAACACATTGATGTCAAGTACCATTTTATTCGTACAATGGTTAATGAGAGTAAGGTTAATGTTAAGGTTAATGTATGGAAAAGGGAAAACATGAAAACCATGCGAGATTTTCTTGTATGGTACAACAACCGTGATGTAGAACCCTTTGTTGAAGCGTTACAAAAGATGACGGAGTTCTACAAGGAACGGGGTATTTGTTAGTTGTGTGCTCCCAAGTTGTGTTTTTGTCATACTATTAACGTTATAAATATACACGAGTTCGTTAGATCATTCCCTCGGAGAAATGTCGTTTCTGTGTCGCTTCTAAATCCATTACAATCGCCGCACTTTCAATACAACGATGGCAGATCCAACAGTATTGATGCTTTTTAAGGATGGGATATCAGTTCCTGGGCTAATAATTAAACATTTATTTAAGGTTTCAAAAACCCAACGTTTCAAGTTTAGTTGGTGGCCCTTTAAGGGAAAAACATTTATTTGTAACAACCCAAGTCATGTCTGGCAAAAAATTATCGGTAATGATGCTAATGCACTGTATCTTTGGGCGATCATGTAGGATATGCCTTGTGGAAGTTTTACAAGGCGCAAATCAGATAACGGGTTTAAGCCCTCACGAACTACACCAATAAGTTTCGAGTGGTTAGAATGGAAGGCCTATGTAAGTGACGTAAAAATTCGTCACCCAATACTCAGAAGCGAATAGGCTTGCGTCGAACTCCTGTAGACGGTTACTGTACAGAAACAAACACCGTTTTACAGTTCCATGGATGTTATTACCATGGTCATGATTGTTATCTTACTACAGGAAAGTAAACGAAAAGACTGGAATGAAGACACTCTTTGAAAATACTAGGGAGATTCGACAACATATAATAGACCAAGGATACAAGTATGAAGATATACGGGAATGTCAATTCCGTGAAATGAAGAAACACAACCAAAACTTGAGACATATTTTCAGTACACTCTATCGCCCGTTAGAGTTTAGGAATAAATGAACTGAAAGTCAAATTATTGGAGCTATTCAGGATAACTAACTATTTGGGTTTGTTGAGTGCGATATTCACGTTCCTGATAGGTTGAAACCTGTATTTGCCGAAATGTGTCCTATTTTTCAAAAACACAAATATCTCCATATGAAATATCGGTGAACACATGAAACAATTCGCGGAGGAAAATAAAATAATGCAAAAACCTACACGGAGCCTTATAGGAAGCATGTTTGGTAAGAAGATACTGTTGGTTACTCCTCTTATCAAATGGTTATCAAGTCATTGAATATACTCCTCAAGCATGTCTTCTTGCTTTTGCTGACTCTGTGTCGAATGCTCGGCGAGCAGGTGACCGCGATCCATGAAGGGCTATCATAGCAGATACTATGAAATTCCCTGTTAGTAATAGTTTTACCGCAAGAAGAATTGCCTAACAGGGAAAGACATACAAACGTTAAAATGTCGGATGCTAGTTCCTCATCCAAAATGATCAACTCGAGATTTTAATTTCATCGTTGATGATTGCTACGAAGTAGAACTAGCCAAAAGTAGCATTAAGATGGATCTTCCAATTCAAATAGGCTGGTTTGTCTACCAGTATGCCAAATTACGCATGTAAGAGTTTTATTACTACTGTCTCTGTAAATTTGTTGATGTAAGTAAATGGGAGTACGTGGAAATGGACACTGATTCGGCGTATATTTCCGTCGCTGGTAACAGTCTAGAGGAGATTTTGAAACCGAACATGTATGAAACATTTCGCAAAGAAAAGCATTTATGGTTTCCACGTGATGATACTGAAGAAACTAAAATGTTTGATAAACGAACCCCTGGATTCTTTAAATGGCAAGGTGATGGTATTGTTGCCTTATCCAGTAAAATGTATTACTGTTTCGGTGGGGTCAAGGGAGACAAATATAGTTGCAAAGGGGTAAATAAGAAAAAAAACAGAATCGATGAGAGAACGTATGAGGTTCTTACAACGAAACAAAGCAAAGCTGGGGAAAATAAAGGTTTTCGAGTTAAAGACAATCACGTATATACATATAGACTTACTGTTACCCGAAGAGAAAAGTTCAAGAAGACGGTTTTAGAGTACGTATCTTGATATTTAATGAATTGTATGCAATATGGAATACATGTTTTCTACTGTGTCGTGTGTTTGTGCATATTTTGTAGAACTCTACACTCTGCAAACTACACTAATAAGTTTAAGTTTTATCTGAAACTTGTTTAGTACTTTTCTCTCTGTTAACGTATAAACTTCCTGATACATTGTATAATAATTGTTCTGAAACATAACGGTGGCATGAAACTGGTTTTTTGTTCAATAATTCTTGTAAGGAAAATAAATGTTGAAAATCTCTAACGATTTTCATGGCACAACATTTTGTTTGATCTATTTTGTTTTGATTTTTCATTAAAACAATTGTGATTTTTCAAAAGATTTACTTAACTAGGAACAATTCAAACAATTACAAGTGATGAATATGAAGGAAAAACTAAAATGATATTAACAATATATAAATGTATTACATTGTTCACACCTCTTATAGTGACGTAATCACCGAATACTATCATTCACGAAAGACGCCCCCAACAAATCCACCTCATTCCACCTCCACCTCCAAAAGGTGTGAAAAGGGCATACTATACTACTGAGGGCCATATGATTGATGAGACGACGTTCTCGCGTCGGTATTTCACCGGCCGAACTGCTACCCTGGCGAACTGGTCGTAGGCCAGTCGGACTAGTGGACTCAACATGAGTAGAAGTTTATCTGCCTCGGGTCTAGTGACCTGGCTCTCGTCCTGAGGGAGCTGCTGATGGTAACGCATCAGGACTTCTGCCGTGAGCATGAGCACAGAGGTAAACTTCATGCCGGAACGGGCTGCCGAGTCGAACTCAACCAGCAGGTCTTCCAGCTTACGTTGGTCCTCATGTTTAAAGACTTGGGAAGAGGACGAAGAGGAAGGTCCCTGGTCTGCCCGTAGCTTTTCTTTTGCTTCCTGGGGAATGGATGGGCACTTGAATAACTCCTTCCAGGCCACCTGTGGGACTCTGACGGCCCGTTCCGCCTTCGCTGGAAATGCCGTCCATCGACGCTTTTCTGCGATGGCCTCAAACCTGTAGTAGCAGGAGGCGTCTATCGGCATGGTGGCCTTTGGGCGAGACGAAGCCTCCCCTGTCGAAGTGAGCTTCGAGACTCGAGCTGGGCGTTGTGGTTGTAGCTCTGGTTCATCGAACCAGTGAACATGAGTTCTGGAGGTAGTGCTCCTCCTGACATAGGAGCCTCTTCCTCTTCTGGGAAGTGAGGGTAACTTTCCTCTATGAAAGTCTGAGTGGTCGACCTCGTCGTCCAAACCGGACAGGTTGACTGACGCTCTGCAGTCTATCACGTACTCGCAAGGGAACGAATCGGTTTCTACTCTCCGATCCGGGATTGATCGTGGTGTCATTGACGGACTTTCCGTGAGTCGCACTTGTTCCCCGGTGTCCGCGCTAGGTGCCTGTCTAAGTCGTTCCCCCTCCAGTAGGGGGCGGAGAAGGCCTGTCAGCCGTGTAATCCACGCTGGCTCTTCCTCCTGTCGCCGTCCCGGGGATCGGCGTCTCCTCTTAGATTTCCGAAACCCATCATCGGAAGGTGATGGTTCGTCAAAGGCTGGAGATAGATGTCTCTTCCTTCGCCGCGGGGACCTCGTACCACACTGGGTGCCACCCTCTGCGACCCGGACGATCTGTCCGCTCCGGTCGTTTTCCTGACGGGCTTTGTCTTGGCCGAAGCCTTGCCCTTGCCCTTTTCCCTTGGTATTATCTCCGGACGGCGCCGGTACCTTGGGTGGCAAACTCTCCACTTCTCTCTCCACCTAGCGCGGTGGTCCTTTTGCTGTTTTTCCGTCATAGAGAGCATCTAATACGCTTGTAACTTGTTGGTCCTTTTGATGCTTTCGCACATAATGGTTTGGTCGTTGCCAATGCACATTCCAACTGCATGTATCTTCGACTTCGTTTTCACTTCTTTGACGCCAATTCGGCGAGAGTTATCGTTTCCAACAATTTCGGTTAACAATCAAAGGAAAACATCGTCCATTTTTTCATCCAACTTCATAGTTTACACAGTTTTAACAGTTTCCCTGTTTTGTTAATCTTCGTATCTGTTAATATTTTAATTCCTTTGACATCTTTCACAACGTACTACAATATTTCGTAAAATATGCCCCTTTTCTCAACAAAACTTTCTTAACGAGGTAAGCCATTCCGGCTCACACCAAATGCATAGTTAGTTCTTGAAGTGAATCGGCCCAAACTTTTCCTTCTTTTTGAAATAAACGTTTTAAACCATGTGCAACGTGTTGATTGTGTTGTATTTTATTTTTCGCCTGTCTCTTTATTCAATACGTTCTTTCCATGTATACATCATTCATAGAGCAGAATATCAGCTGGTGTGCATCCTTCATCACGTGTCTTACCGAGGAATTCGAAGCCTTAAAATGTGATACTACGTACTGTAACCGTCTGAAGATCATAAAATTATAGCCAAAACAAGTGATCACTGACAATTGAATTGAAATTTGAAATTGCACATAAAACCTATGTCTAACTTCTAAGTTGCGTAGACCTAGTCTAGCTGTGTGTACAACTGTAGTCCCCAACTGTAACACTAACGTGTAGGCCAAGCCTTACTAACTTACGGTGTTAATACAGTAATAACACTTACAGTAGCCTAGGCCTATACTAACTAGGCTGTATGATAATGTAAGGTAAAGACTAAATGACTAAAACTTTCTGTAGTTAGTCATGACTTTTTTGACATTACAAGTGAAGGTGATAACTGATACACTGATAGATACACACTGATTGACATCAGAGCGGAAACATCTCTTCAACGGCTCTCGATTATTTACTTATTTTCTGTCTTTCGTGCATTTTTCTGGCCTCATTCTGAGGCATTTAACATTATCCTGTGAAACAGGAGGATTTTATTACGAATTTGGCAAAACATCGATATAATTTGTACAAGTTTTTTCAAACGATACAAGTGCCAAGGCGCCACTTGGCGCCAGGCTTTATCTCAGAAAATGAGTACCGGATCCGCGAAAATGCCGCCAAATAGTTTCGTGTTGAAAACCAACAGTTTGAAGCTTGTTGATGCCAATTTGAAATCTACGGACATATTGAAGTCTTTGGCCAACGACATTGGAAAGAAAAATATTCTCGGGTGTGTTAAGACTCAAGGACAGTGGATCTTAACGGTAAAAAACAAAGAAGATTGAGAACTTATTCAAGAAACTGGATTAAAAATAGGGAATGAGGTATGTGACATCATGGGAGTGACCAAGACCATAATAACCGTAAGTGTTTTTGGAGTCCCAATGTACATTACCGATGATGAAATCTCCGGAAAACTGGAAGAATACGGATGCAGACTAAGATCCCCATGGGTACGTAAATATTACGAAGACTACCCCGACATAGAAAATGGCATCAGATACGTTAGACTCGAATTACCAAACAGTGTAAAGTCTCTACCGTACGCAATCACTATAGAGGGACAATTACGAGGACACAGAGAAACCAACGACTTATGAAGCACAGGAAAGTGAATCGAGACCTGCGAATACTGGGGTATTAACAAAAGATAAAGATGAGGAATGTATTAGTGACCTGAAAGAGAGAAGTCGGCAGACTAAATTTCAGCCGATAACGGAGAACGAATTAAATCAACAAGTCGGCGCAAAGATAAAGCGAACCCTGTCATCGAATGACGGAGCAGACTGGATAGTCGTAAAAAAGAATAGCACAAACCAGCAACAGAGGAAGAACATCCCCAGGCCCAACGTCACAACCACCAGGCGATATCACACAAGGGAAAGGGAACGAACAGAACCAAAATAAGATTTATATTCTCTTACTTACCAATTTTAATGTTATCACTAATGGCGTCACGGCCTCAGGGAAAATAATGTCTCGTGTAAGTACCATAACATAGACTCTTATAACAATCTGCCCCCTCATCACGGTATATCACTGTACCACCACAACAGTCGTAGCCTAAAGAATAAGTTTGACGATGTTAACACTTTCATTTCTGTATTAAATAATGACTTTACGGTAATTGGATTCACAGAAACCTGGTTCAATGATAATTTTTCTCCCCTCATAAAATTGGATGATTACAAAGTTGTTGAAAAACATCGTAACAATAAACGGGGCGGTGGAGTCTGTCTATTTGTACATAAAGATATAAGTTTTATTTGTAGACCCGACCTATCAATTTTTAATAATTCTATAGAATCTCTCTTTATAGAGACTACTAATATAAATTAAAAAGATAAATTTCTTATCGGCATAGTCTACAGACCACCTAATGGTTCTTTAGATGAGTTTAATGTTAATCTGGAAAATATTTTCAATATCATTTCGAATAAAAACTGTAAAACCTACATAATGGGAGATTATAATATTGATTTAACGAATGCAATCAAATCAACTACGTTTTTAAATATTCTCTATTCGAACGGATTCATCCCTACAATAACTGTCCCAACTCGCATTAGTAGCATTACTACAAGCCTGATAGATAACATCATTACAAACGATGATTCTACGATTACTTCAGGGGTTCTCATCACTGATATAAGTGACCATTTTCCGATATTTCTAAAAGTGGTAGGGAAGAAAATCAGATCTAACAACACCATCTATAGACGTAATTACAATACTAACAACGTAAAGCGGTTTACTTCTGAAATAAGGGACACATATTGGGATACTGTTTTAAACGAAAATGATGTCAATTCTGCTTATGATACCTTTTTTAATTATCTCAGTTCAACTTATAATAATTGTTTTCCTATTCGCCAAATCAATCATAAACAGCGTCGTAGAAAGAAACACCCATGGATTACGAATGGTATTTTGACTTCCATTAAAAGGAAGCACAAACTTTACAGACGTCAGTTAAAGTCTCCTACAGTTATGTACAAGTCTATGTATACAACGTATCGTAATAAGCTCAATCAAGTAATCAGAGCAGAAATAACACAAATCATACATGGCGTACTATTAATGAAATGTTGCACAACAACCGTAAAGAATCATCATATCCTGCTGTTTTCAAAGATGGTGACCAAGAAACCAGTGATGAAAATATCATTGCGAATAACTTCAACAATTTCTATGTAAATCTTGGACCATCGCTTGCTAGTAAAATAAAAAACAAAGGTAAATCACATGAAACCATCTGTGATAACAATAGTCATTCAATATTCACATTCCCAGTCACTGAAGAAGAACTTATTAAAATTGCAACTTCCAACTTGAAACCCAATAAAGCAGCAGGATATGATGATTTCAAACCTGGTATTATAAAAAATGTTATTCCTTTTATACCAATCTATAAAAAGGGAGATTGAAATGTATATGAGAATTATGGACCGATTTCATTGCTTTCCTGTTTTTCTAAAATCATAGAACGACTTATGTTCAATCGCATATTTAATTTTCTTAACCAATATAATATTCTCTGTAAAGAACAGTACGGCTTTCGACCCGAACATTCTACTGAACTGGCTTTGGCAGATGCACTTAACAGTTTACATAGTAGTCTTAATAATGGCAAAAATTGCATTGGTGTATTCCTCGACCTTCCGAAGGCGTTTGACACGATCGATCATACCATCCTAATCAATAAATTATTTTCATACGGCATTAGAGGAACTACTCTCAACTGGCTTGAAAGCTATATTTCGAACAGATATCAGTATACCTTGTATAAAAACTGTAGATCCGATCTTGCTAAAATTCGTTGCGGCGTTCCACAGGGTTCAGTCTTAGGTCCTTTGTTATTTATTCTATATATTAACGATATTTGTCATGTCTCCAAACTAGCCAAAATCATTCTCTTTGCTGATGACACCAGTATTTTCTTCGAGAGCGACGACATAATCACATTATCTTCCAACGTGTGAAATGAATTAAATAAATTCTGTAATTGGTTTTTAGCCAACAAATTATCACTAAATGTACAAAAAAGTAATTACATTGTCTTTAATACTCGTAATACACTTATTTGGAATAAAGATATATGTATGGATAAACTTGCTTAATTATTTTACCAAGTTTTTAGGTGTAAATATTGATTGTAAACTTAGCTGGCGCAACCATATTTCAACTATTTGCAGTATAATTGCACGGAATGTTGGCATATTATCTAACTTGAAATATTATCTATCGGAAAACATACTCAGAACACTATACCAGACCCTGGTTGTCCCGCATCTCACTTATTGTTCCATTATTTGGTCTGGTACATACAACACCAACCTTAACAATCTTATAATACTGCAAAAGGCAGCCATTCGACACATAACACACTCAGCCCCACGTGAGCACACCAGTCCCCTATTTAAGAAACTCAACTTACTAAAATTGCACGATCTCATTAAAGTTAAGCTTGCATTATTTGCCTACAAGACCTGGAATGGATTACTACCAGCTGCCTTTGACAATTTTTTAACCAGTAACAGAGATGTACATAATCACAACACGAGGCATGCTAATCATGCCCACTATAATCTCTACAATACCACCACTGGAACTTTAAGCCTACAAAACCGTGCAACAAAAACATGGAATCTTCTAATGAACGATTTAAAGAGTAAAAAGTCAGTCACATCCTTTAAGAAGTGGTTTTGTAAGGAAATAATTGCTAGTTACTGACTAAAACTAAATGATACCTCTATGTAATTACTATATATATATATATATATTGAACATTTAATTTGTACTTATATCTATGTATGTATTCATACACATATATATATTTTGTTTTGTTTTTCTTTTCTTTTCTTTCTTCAGGGAGTCTTCCACATTGTTAAGACTTCCTCCACTTTGTACTTTTGTGGCAAACAAATAAATAAATAAAATTAGATAAGTGTGACACCTTGCTAAAATTTAAGATGCAAGCACTACACTAGCAGGTTGGTCATAGTGAACTACACTCGACAATTATAATTGTGGTTGGCTAGGAATTTCATATGGTTTCTGATGTTTAACTTGAAATTTAACAGAAGGGATGAAGTAAGCAATAAATACAAAAAGATGATTGGTATGTTCATTGCTTATAAGAAATTCCTAGGAAAATCAAATCTGGCAATAGCATTCCTGCCAATGACCTGCATTTTCTATCTGCTCAACGCTTCCATTCATATATATGTTTCGTTCATAAAGTCAAATTGAACTAAAAGAAGGAGAATTCATTAAGGGCCCCTTTTCACGTTGGAGGAGACTTACCGACCCTTCTCAATCTTTCCCTTAAAAGTTTGTCTGCTACGTAGCAAATACAAGGGTGTCTTCTACTCCACGTCTGATTTTAATGTCGATGGGTGTTTTAGAGAGGACAAGAGAGGGGGCTTATAAAGAACATGTATTTCTATCGAGTCCTGTAGGACCACGTATCTCCCGAACGGATTTGGGCTCGAGCATCGATTACCCCCTGTGACGTCATTTTGATGAAATCCATTTTGTGGTTAATTTTGGCAAAAACTTTTTGTCGCAAGGGCGATAAATATGTATCTTTTCTGGTAGTTCGCGACACGCTGATTACGAATCTGAAGTTAATTTCGGAATTAGGTAGGGGGAGGGGGACAGGGACCCAAGGGGTGTCCCCAAAAACAAACAAGGAATGAGGCTACAGTTTCAAGACATAGTTGACGCTTCACATGCGTCCTGCAAGAGCTAGGCCTCTTCAAAGGAGACAAATCATGTCGACATGTGGTAAAAAGCCGACATTCAGCGAAATCGTGTACCCTACAGCCCCTAGGGGAAGTGGCCTCGGACTTGACATTGACAGTGCATCCACCTATGTGTGTCTACTACTCACTACTGGTGGTAAAAAAAAATAATCAAATGTTGACGTCAGCGCAGGCGTCTTTGTATAGGGTAGCTACTACCGGTGAAAACGACTATTTTTGAGGGGGCATTCGAAACGTAGACTATGCCCCCTTCCCGATAATTAATAATACCGTATGAGTTGTCTTCACGTACCTAGGACTCTCGTTTCCCACATAACCCAAAAAATAGCCCTGTCACATACCCTCGGTGGAAAGGAAGGGGTACCGAAAAGAGGTACTTAAAACTTTTCAAGACAATAACACCTATTTTTGGCACAGATAGAAATCATATAGACAAAAAGCTTTTTCCTGTCCGATAATTACACGAAACTGGTGTATAACAAAGACAAGGGTGTCTTCTACTCCACTAATTTTAAAGTCGATGGGTGTTTCAGAGAGGGGGCTTATAAAGAACACGCATTTCTATCGGTCCCTTTGGGACCACGTATCTCCCGAACGGAAGCAGATATGGACCTGGGAGTTGCAGGTTTGGGCTCCTGAGCATCGATTACCCCCTTGGGACGTCATTTGACGAAATCCATTTTTTGATAAATTTTGGCCAAAAATGCGAGTTTTTTTTAGGTGTAAAAATTTGTTGTCGCAAAGGCGATAAATATGTATCTTTTCTAGTAGTTCGCGACACGGTGATTACAAATCTGAAGTTTATTTCGGAATTGGGTGTTGTTTGGGGCGTAGGGAGCAAAAAACCTAGGGAGGGGAACAGGGACCCAAGGGGTATCCCCAAAAACAAAGAAGCAGAGGGGGGTTGCATATTAGGGTTAGGGGAAACCATACCTACAGTTTCAAGACATGTTGACGCTTCACATGCACCCTGCAAGAGCTAGGCCGCTTCAAAGGAGACAAATCATGTGGATATGAGGTAAAAAGCCTATTGGGGCTTCTGAGTATCGATTACCCCCCCCCCCTGTTGCGTCATTTGGGCGAAATCGATTATGGGTAAATTTTTGCAAACTCCAAGAGGAAACTCCTTCCAATATCAGTGGTATAATCCCCCCCCCCCCCACCAAATAAACAAGAGCAGCAATGCAGCTGTATCTCCATCTATATTATTTCCACCGATGTAAAATTGAAACATTTGTTGAGAAATAAATCAAGGTGGATCCGTCTCAAGTGTCTCGCCTGGTTGAGCTATCAGTGGTTTTTTCATCGGTATCCATGCAAATCACCAATTCCAGAGCAAATGAGCCTACAACTATATAGCAAACCATGTCAATATAGCTGCTGCGGTTAATAAGATATACTTCCTGTCAACTTTGATGATTATTACCAAATTTGCTCCAATGACCTTATGTGCCAAGTTTCATGTTGATCTAACAATTAGGGTGTATGTGGGTTTAATACAAGCGAAACCAGAGTGCATCCAGCGATAGCATTAAACACAGAGCGTTGATTATTCGTTAGATAACTTCACGATAACACCAATCAAATTTGAGGATTCTATTCAAGCATGAATAAATGTCTAGTACAATGACCTCCCCATTTGCAGCACCAAATGTTGGCAGAAGATACCAAGTTTCATGTTGATCCAACAATGTCTAGTAATTTGACCTCAAATTTTCAGCATTTTCAACATATTAAAATGTACAGAAATGACATAGTCGTAATTGTTTGTTTTATAGGCTCGTTTTATTCAACACTATTCTAGAAATGGCTGATAGAACTATAAACATAAAAATAAAGAAGAAGAAACGATGTAAAAGGAATATAAAAGAAACTTAAAACAATAACAATGTCATAGTCTGTGTAAAGACTAAATGGCAGGAATGTGTTGGATATTACATGTCGGCAAGCTGATATAAATTTTTTAGTTGAAATATAGGTGACTTTTGGAGCACACATGATCAATAAGTACTATTTTGGGGGAAAGAATCGGTTGAGAAGACTGGGGAAGTATAAAATGATATGTTGTGAAGGTAAAAGCCCCCCTCCGGTTTGTTCTCTCTGAATTAATATCATGCACAGCCACCACTGATTGTGGACCTATCCACCAAATATGAAGTTTGACCATAGCTGTGTTTCATGTGGAAAATTAATTTCAACCTCTTATTACTGGATTACTGGAACAATAAATAAACAATGGGGGTACACTACTTCCTTGAGACTGCCCAAGATAATGAAAGGTATATGTGTATACTGCACGTTACAACCAGAAATCTGTAAACACCGCGTTTTGAATGGTGGTGTTCCCAAACAGAATGAGGTCACTACTGACGTTGTCTGGTAGGCTTCTTATCGAACCGTATGTAGAAAGTTTCATTGTTGTACACTTGCTTAAGATACTCATTTTTGCGAAAAAAATACCATTAACCTAGATTTACTGAATCAGGTTTACAATACAATACAACCTGTATTGATACCTACAGGAGGACATCCTGACACACAATCATGATTGCATAGATTCTTTGAGCCTCTGGCAAGGAATACGAAATAATTTATTTGGAAATAGATAGTTTGATAAGACTGGAATTATGATATGAAGTCAATAACTTCAGTCAAAAATTTGTACATGAATATGATTCAGCTGTCTTTTGCATATAGTTTCCAAATGAAGAAGTGTATCACATGTTATGGAAAACCGTGTCTAATGGAAAAGTAATAGTTTGTAAAAACGAATGTTTAACCCGATTATACAGATGACCAAATAACAGGGGCTACTTTTGTAAAAACAAATAACGTCTGGTCATGAGCAAAATTCCACAACGTTCCAACCTTCAGAATTTTCATGATATGAAATTTTGTACCACACAAACGTACCTAACCACCTACCAATGCCATCAAAGTTTGATCAAAATCGGACATGCAGTTGCCGATATATTGACATTTCCGGGAATTCGATCTAAGCCCTTTCCACTCATAAATATTCATGACATTGGAACCAAAATAAATAGAGATCGTCTACTAGTGATGGGCAACTTCTGTACCAAGTGTGACCTCAATCCACTTTTGGAGTGGCGATAAAACCTACTTACAAGCTTTGTGTCACACACACATACCAATACATGCACTCATGATTGCATAGATTCCTTCGGCTCGAGCCCTGGTTGTCAGTTTCTTACTTTGACTTGCTAACTACTGTGCTTTTTACGTGACCCGCCATGCGGGATACAAAACGTCACGGCCAAACGGCACTACCGAACCATCCCATTCTGACAAACGAAACTAAGGTCTAGCGAGCCAAAAAAACATACGCCCGCCGACCTGCAGAGACAAAACGCCCAACCCCCCCCCCCCCCCACTGAAACATTCAGAAACGTACAGAAGGACGACCCGCACGCAGCGAAACGAAAAACCCCTCCCCAGCACACCAGCGTCCAAAAAAGGCAGCCCCAGATAAACGGCGAAAATCGCCTTCAATCTGAAGGCGAATGTCGGACTTCACCGCCTCCAGGACTGCCTGCCAAGTGGCAAATTTCCCCCTAAAAACCAAATTACACCTATTCCGCCAAACATGTTTTTTTACAATAGAGCAGACAAAAATGATGCGGTGCAACACAGCTACCGAACAAACTGGAGGGTCTACCCCATATAAAATAAAGCCCTGCCCTACCGACCATGAACGGTCTCCCGTAACACGGTCGGTCCAGGTCTGGAACCACTCCCATAAGTTTACTACAAAGTAACAATGCCAAAAAACATGAGCAGTACTCTCTAAGCTGTCACAGCCGGTCCTAGGGCACAGACCATCACCCAATCGCCAATGATGTCTTGCTAACTACTGTATACACCTGTAGCAACAGGGTAAACTGTTTATCTTTGACTCTAGTTTCTATTGTCAATTGACATTGACGTTATCTCCTTCCACTGTCAATTGACATTGAAGCGGAGTCATGTCAATAAGGTCAAGGCCAGTGACTTCGAGCAGACTGGAAGGTAGATCGAAGGTGTTCCCGCACTCTGTGATGATGGAGATATTGTCTAGTCTGAAATTTGAGAAGAAATAAACTAGGGCAGATGAATTTGTTTCCTTGGTACAGGTACTCAAGATACTGTAAGTGTCTCCTTCTAAGGACAGGGAGAAGGTTGTCGGACACAGTTCGGAAGGTACACTTGCATGTTTACTGATAATCAGCGATCAGCAAAAGGCATGTTTGAAGAAGTTTCAAGCTGAAATTCAAATCAAGTTCTACTGTCCCCTGGTCAGAGCAGATATGATATGAACCAGGGTACATTTTAGTTGCGAGAGAGCAGCTCAAGAAATCATCATGTTTCTCCTTCTGTGATTCTGTTCCTTTTCCTTTTGTTCCTTGTTCGTAACAAATGTCCATAA
This sequence comes from Apostichopus japonicus, assembly GCF_037975245.1. Taxonomy (NCBI): domain Eukaryota; kingdom Metazoa; phylum Echinodermata; class Holothuroidea; order Aspidochirotida; family Stichopodidae; genus Apostichopus; species Apostichopus japonicus. The sequence goes on from NC_092577.1 coordinate 19,301,589, forward strand.
CTCAAAAAGTATTGAATGGAATTGAATCAAACTTGATACATATGTTAGGTATGTGTCATAGATCAAAACTCTTTGGGCCCTATAAGTGCTGCTGGATGAACATGAAACTTGGTACATGTAGTCCACATTTCGTGCTGAAAATTCCAAGGGTCACCAGGGGTCATTTGAGGTAAAATTAGCAGACATTGTTGGATCAACATCAAAGTAATTGGCTGAAAATTTGAAGGTCAATTTTTTGGTCACCAGAAGCAAATTACTAGACATTGTTGAATCAACATGAAACTTGGTATGAACATGTAACTTCGTACATTTCCAACTATTTCGAAAGTAATTTTGAGGCCATCAACTAAGAGTGTTATTGAAAGTATAGGGACATGGCCCTGGCCACAAAAGACCCTTAGCTGACCTTTGATCTTAAATTCATGAAGAACCTGAAAGTAACACTTCCACAGTAGTATCGTGACAAATCCTCAACATTGTACCACGAAATCTGTAGGTATGAGCTAAAAATGATATATATGAATCTTGGTTCACAGAGTTTCATTTAATGTTTGAATTTGAGGTCACCAGATTGAGAACCAATCACAGAATACTGTTGAACATTGGACCGATTGTTAATGGTCCGCACCTACCAAGATATTTCTGATAGTTTTACAGAAAGTGAAACAAAGGTAACGGAAGGCTGTTTTTTCTTCCAAAACTTTCAATTTGCTGTTAACCTACAACTGAACCATATCTGATGTTAACTTGAATAGTAGGGTGGTGTTTTGTTCAAATTTCTATTAAATATGGTCATTGGTGAGGATGTCAATTTTCTTGTAAGGAAGGACACTAATGCTCATGTGTGATGATGAAATTATCTATGTCAATTGAACTTACTCTTCGTTATCTATGCCAATGATGGTGTAGGTTGCTTCGGCTGAAACTTGTTTTCCTGTTATCTGTGAAGAAATTGGAAAATAGTTGTCATGAGCATTTTTGTTGATGTGTTTATGGTTTACTGGTTTTGATTGTTGAGTTAGCTTTATAATTTGTTGTATTATATTATAGACAGGAGCTGAATGCCACAATTGAATTTGATACTGAAATTTGTTGGGTCATTTGACTTGGTTTGGAATGCAGCTTTCAGGGCTGTGCACAATAGAGAGGGCAGAATATTAGTACTATAAGAGCATGCAGTTAAACTTTCCCCAGCTTTTATATCAAGATAAGATATGCTTATAACACTTATTCTAATGGCTCATTAGGTTTTTTAATTAACACTCACAGATTCTCAGAAGTACAGATTACAAAGACTACATAAGACTCTTTCATGAAAGTCATATACTACAATGGGTGTGAACAAGTTAATGTGAGAAAATGTAGTTTCTCACCACACTGAAATCACTACAATACTTTAAAAAACTAGGAAAAAGTTAAAAATTAACCTGGCAGGTGGTAGTCTCCAAAAATGTGTCGGGCGGCCATTTCAAAAATTAAACAAAGGCCTCCTAATTTTTTTTTGTCACTTGGTCTAAACAGAGACAATACAAACTGAAATAAACATCTTTCAAATATTGGCTTTTTTTTTCTTCTATCCCACTAACTTTTTCATAGATATGTTGAAAATTATTGAGGGGAGCAGGCAGAGTGGCTATGATGGCCCCAGTTACACGTACTTAATTCTGCCTATCCTTTTATACAGAAGAAATAATGGAAAATATTGAAAGTCTGAGGGTCGTAGGCAGAGTGCCTAAGATGGCTTTAATTCCATTGCGGCCTATTTTTTATACAAACAAATGTTTAAGAAAATTTTAAGTCGTTTAAGTCGGAGGGGAGTAAGGATAGTGGCTACGATGGCTTGGTTTTCATTTCTGCCTATCCTTTTACATTCTATTAAAGACCGAAGGAACTAGAAAGTGTGGCTACCATGGCTCTGATTGCATCTGTCTCATTTCTGCCTTTTATAAAGAAAAATGTGAGGGGAGTAGAAAGAGTGGCTAGATGGCTCCAATTGCAGCGTTCTCATTTCTGCCTATCTTTTCATACAGAAATCTTTTTTCAAATTGTTTAAATCTGAATGTGTAGGAAGAGTGGCTAGGGTGGGTCCAGTTGCATCTTTCTCATTTGTGTGTATCATTTTGTACAGGGAACAGTAGAAAATAATTCCGAGTCAGAGCGAAGTAGGGATAGTGGCTACGATTGCATCTTTATCAAGAACGTAGCCATTTAATAAATTGTGGCGGGGTATTAATGCAACTAGGCCTGGCTGGAGCCTTTATTACATATATTTGAACTGGTAAGTATTTTTTGGCTCTAATGCTGAAATATTAGGTGTTCAGACTATGCATGTTCCTAACTTCGCATTAATCTTACTGTAATATATTAATTACGAATACAACTAGCCTAGTACTAGTAGTATTACTAAATGGACCCTGCATAGTTTAGAAAGAGAATATGAGAGGATTTTCAACCATTCAACTGAAGAAATACCCGTGTGAAACAAAATTCACTCTTCATTAGATCTGCTCAGCAGATATAAATTGTGAAAGTTTCTGAAATTCCGGTAAATATTTTACGGAAAAATTTTGTATTTTCGGTACAGGAAAATATTGGCTCAGCCTACCCTATGCCTAGGTTGACAACGTCGGAGTATAATTGGAACGGCCAACTAAAATGGCGGCCAAAAGTTTAGGACATTAAATATTTCATATAGACTTGTCTAATTCTTACCTTCAATTTATAATATATTCATTTTATTCACCGAACATTATGGTTGATTGGTAAAAGTGTTGTTTTGCGAGGTTGAAGTTAACACAATGTTGAAATACCTGACGGAAATATTTTTCAAAGGTCATTTTTTTGTGGGAAGATCGTAAATCGGTTGTGACCTAACATTAAATTTATTGATGGTTTTTATTACACATTTGAAAACTGGTAGGTTTTCATTTTCCCTTTCGGTAATATTACGAGCATGAGGGTGTCCGATCTTAGCAGAGTTCCTAACTTCGCTATACTGTGCTTTTTACGTGACCCGCCATGCGGGATGCCAAACGGCACTACCGAACCATCCCATTCTGACAAACGAAACTAAGGTCTAGCGAGCCAAAAAGACATACGCCCGCCGACCTGCAGAGACAAAACGCCCAACCCCCCCCCCCACTCAAACATTCAAAAACGTACAGAAGGACGACCCGCACGCAGCGAAACGAAAAACCCCTCCCCAGCACACCAGCGTCCAAAAAAGGCAGCCCCAGATAAACGGCGAAAATCGCCTTCAATCTGAAGGCGAATGTCAGACTTCACCGCCGCCAGGACTGCCTGCCAACTGGCAAATTTCCCCCTAAAAAACAAATTACATCTATTCAGCCAAACATGTTTTTTTACAATAGAGCAAACAAAAATGATGCGGTGCAAAACAGCTACCGAACAAACTGGAGGGTCTACCCCATATAAAATAAAACCCTGCCCTACCGACCATGAACGGTCTCCCGTAACACGGTCGGTCCAGGTCTAGAACCACTCCCATAAGTTTACTACAAAGTAACAATGCCAAAAAACATGAGCAGTACTCTCTAAGCTGTGACAGCCGGTCCTAGGGCACAGTCCATCACCCAATCGCCAATGATATCTTTTTAGGTTGGTCACCAAGGCACCGTGTGCAACTCTCCATGCAAGATCACGGAGCCTGCAACCATTCAGCCTTGAATGCACCGAGTTGCATTCAAGGCCTTATCCCTCAACGAACTGTGAACGAGGGCCGGCTGTCACAGGTCAACAGGGGGCAACTCAATCAGAGCGGAGCAGATGACACGCACCACCCTGTTTGGAGTACTACTATGCGGTTCTCTGTTGCTAAACAGCGCCGGGACCCGGCAGCTTCTATCCTATCAGGTTAATGCTTAAGTCCATCCAGGATGTGTTGCTACCAGTTACTGGTGAAGCAGAAATGGTCTACACAGCAAAGAAAGGTGAATGCAATGGTACTTCCTATTGGAAAGGATGTGCAGTGATCACTGATGTAGGTCCAGAGGGTTTAATTAAATTTGGCATTGTTGAACTTATTTGCTGGATTGGTGGTATGGTTTATTTTGTGTGTAGGCAAACTACTACATCTGATTACTGCAATCATCTTCATGCTTACGTACTCAATGACACCGGCCAATATTCACTAAGAACTACTGACAGTCTTCTGGATCACTATCCTCTCAGTGTGTATCCATGCCAGGGAAATGAACAAAGTATTATAGTAATTAGACATTACATCCTACTACCATAGTAGTGCCTTTGGGTCTTATTGCTAGTTTTTGGTGACATTAAAGCATACACCACTGTCAACGGGTTGTAAACATACCTGAACATACCACCACTAACTTTGTCATTTGACTCAACAAAAACACAGTGGTGTATAAATTTTTTGTCAGGACTGTCAGATAGCCAAAAATCAGATTTGCTGCAACCTTCACAATATTGATTCACATTTGTCAGCATTCAATAATAAAATTCAAAAAATATGGCAAGGAATCACTATTCACAGTTGCGTGCTTGTTTATTCTCTTGATTCGTTCTCTCTCATTAAATACAACCACAAATGGGACAGACAAGAATTATTCTTAAGGCTCAATTATTTAAATAAACATATATTATTGAAAAATCAAAACAGCTCACCATTATTGAATAAAATTGCCACACTGGTAAGTGGTAGTTTGACTATGTGCAATAAATTCTCAAGTAAACATGTTCCTACAGTAAATCCTAAATGGCACAATGGAGTGGCATTTAATTACCTGGTATGTATTCGTTTTGCTATGAAAATTTATATTTTGTATTCCAGATATCTTTTCATGTATGGCAATGAAAACCAAAAAATAGAAGAGAAGGCAGTAATACAAAAGAACAATTGGAAGTCAAGGCTTCTGAAGTGTTCCAACTGAAGGAAAAATTTAAGCTGCAGTGTTGGCATAGGAGCTTTGAAGAATGGAGGGACCTTGAACCCCAAGAAGCATTTCCAACTGACACAAAGTTTTTGATAATTTTGTTATCTGCTTCTCAATGCACTTCAAGTTGTAATCGGTAAGAATTTTTGTTTCTCCTAATCCATGTCCAAAGTGGTTAAATAATGCCAAATTTGGCTAATTGTGGCCAAAGAATGGAAAAAATAGTAACAGACGCATAGTGACTCGAATTTGCAAAATATGCTCAGCAGACATGTTTTTAGCTCACATATTAGGTGGGAGCTATCGTGATCTTACTGCGTCTATCCATCTCTATCACTCTGTCAACAATTTGTTTCAAAGTTACATCCTGCATAGTGCATACATACTTGGACAGAATTTCATGAAACTTGGACACAATGATGAATGGGTATTGGATCATCAGTAGTGGTGAGGCATTTAATTTTTTTTTTTGGGGGGGGGGTGGGTCAGTGGTATTCTATGCACTTTGGGTCATTTTATGGAAATACAATGCTTCTTCTCTTACAGATTCAATTGCAGAATATTTAGTGTTTGTCACAGTGATGCTTGGGTTGTGCTTCAATCAGGGGTTTGGGGTCAGTGTTCACTTTGACTTGAGTCAATTTATGCATATGTAAGTGATGCGAGATAGGCCTATGGGGTTCTTGCCCGCAGCGAGCTGACCGGCAGGCTTGATGGGATTCCCCCTACTCCCGGAACCTAGTGGTTACAATTTGGTTACAAAGGAGAGCTAACCACTGTATTTTGAATACAACAGGCTATTAAATGAAGAATAACACTTGCTGTTAGATTCAGTATGTAACTAGGCTATATTAACTCGGCCTCAGTATTTAAGTAAATATGCAACTCGAGAAACTTGGCAAAGTATACTTCAAATTAACACACTGTTATACAAATATACTTAGAACAGGTATCAATTTACACTTAATTGTGGGATCAAAGTTACAATTAACTAGGGGAGTGCCAAGTGACCACAAGTTACAGTACATTGTGTAAGTTAATAAAATAAGAGATAGGCTTATCCGGCAGGCGGGTCTGTATCTTCCAGTAGCACTGTATTCCTGTCGGCTGTTTGCTCTGCTGTTGGTGACTAGAAACCTGTTGACAACGTGAATAAGTCCTATTGAACGGTTTTTGTGTCCCAAAGTTATTCAATTAAATGGTAGACACCCAATGACTGGTACTTGTTAGTGGTATGCACTGTTGAGTTCTGGATATAATTCGCTGCCATAATCGACGATTGTCACGATAATAAAGGAAATAAACGCTCGATAAGTGTACAAATAAAGCTCTTGTTATAATCTCTCGTTTGTTGTTTTTAGGGAATTGTGGGTAATTCCAAGTGTGAACACGGGTGCATACAAGTAAAATGAGTGCAGTGAGAAGATTCCTATATACATTTGAGGTGATCTGTATCTCAACACCCCCTCTTCACCTCATAATGAAAAACGTCTTAACTTCCAAATATAAACCTTTTGAATGTCTGCAGCTTAGCTTTTGTGGCTGGTTTTGTAAGTAGATCAGCAACCATTTGTTCTGTGGGACAGTACTGCAGATGAATTTTGCCCTCCTTCAGCACACTCCTAATGAAGTGATATTTGATATCTACATGTTTAGACCTCTGACGAAATACTGGGTCCTTGCAAAGAGCGATGGCCCCTTGGTTGTCCCCTTTTATGTATGCACAATGCAGTTTGTCCCCAAACATACCCCCCAACAACTGAAGAAGATAGAGTGCTTCCTGGGTAGTTGCCCCCAAAGCCATATATTCTGCCTCGCAGGTAGAGAGGGCAACCGTGGCTTGCCTCTTTGCCCTCCATGATATAGGGGCACTCTCGTCGTTCAGGAAGAAACAATACCCCGTGGTACTCTTCCTGTCTGCTGAATTTCCCCAGTCAGAGTCACTATAGGCAGTCAATTTGACTGACTCTGGATGAGACTTTCGGTACTTAACCTTGTATTCAACTGTGCCTTTCAAGTATCTTAACACATGTTTGGCTGTCACCAGATCATCTACCCGGGGGTCTGCAAGATTCTGGGAAAGTCTCCCCACCACCCAAGCAATATCAGGCCTAGTACAAGTTGCTAGGTATATCAGGCTACCCACAATTTCCCTGTACCTCTTGGGGTCGACCTTCTCACTTTGATCACTATGATTTCCAACTTTCACTTCACAGGGTGTGGATCTAGGTTTACAATCTGACATTGAAAATTTGTCCAAAATTTTCATGATGTACTTACTCTGGTCCATTGAAACTTCCCCCTCTCCTTGTATGAAATTTATGCCCAGAAAATATGATATCTCCAACAAGTCCTTCATCTTGAACTTAATTTTCATACAGTCCTTAAATTTACTCATGAGAGTTTCATTACTGGCCGCAATGACAAGGTCATCGACCCAAACTAAGACATAAATGTCCTGATCCCCAACCCCTCTGTGGTACAAGCAATGATCAGCAGGGTTTCTTTGGAATCCCTCACTTGTCAAATGTTCATGTAGAAGTTGATTCCAGTTTCTGCCCGACTGTTTGAGACCATAGAGAGACTTTTGCAACTTCCAAACAAGCTCTTCACCATCCTCAGACATCACCTCATACCCTTCAGGCTGTCTCACGAATATTTCTGTGTCAATATCAGCATTCAAATAGGCGGAACTGACATCCATCTGATGTACTGTCAGGTTTTGCTGAACTGCTAATTGCATCAGGGCGCGAACAGAAGTCATGTTCACGGTGGGGGCGAATGTCTCGAAATAATCAACCCCTGCTATCTGGCTATATCCCTTTGCCACATACCTGGCTTTAAAGGACTTGGTGCCTTGTGCAGAGTCTTTGATGGTGTATACCCATTTGCCTCCAACTACATTTTTGCCATCTGGTAATTTCATAAATTTGAAGGTGTCATTTTCCTCCAGAGCCTTCATTTCATTGTCCATGGCAGTCTTCCAGTCTACAGAGCTCTCTGAACCTATTGCTTCAGTGTAAGTTGTAGGGACTTTATCACAATTCCCAATTTTGAACAATGAATCATCCCCTTCACAGTTAGTTTTGTAGTCTTCTAGGTATTTGGGTGGTGCCCTCTTCCTCTGAGGGTACCTTTTGGATTGATCAGTTTCATTCTGAACATCTGGTGTCTGTTGGTTTTCTTCTACTTCTCCAAGTTCAGTTTGGTTCTGACCTGAGGATTGGTAGTGATCCTCTGACCTTCCTTCAATTGCCCCACCAGAGTGGCCAGACTGGCCTATATTTGTGGCCGCAGCCCGTTCCCGGATGGGAACTTCATCTTCATTGACAAGATCTTGTGGTGTCTGTGTTTCCTGATTGCTGGTTGGTTTGGAGACAATCTTAATGAGCCTTACTCTCTGTACTTTATCAGCATCAGGGTAGAACACTAGGTAGGCTGGACTTTTAGTGTCATAACCAACAAATACACCTTGTGTGGCTTTTGGGTCAAGTTTCTTTGTGTCATGGGTGTATGCATAGCAAAGTGATCCAAAGATATGCATGTTTCCCACATTTGGTCTGATTCCTGTGAATGCTTCATATGGTGTTTTCTGTACCCTACTGTTGAAACACCGATTCCTGATGTATGCTGCTGTTTTGACAGCATAGGTCCATAAGTGCTTGGGGAGGTCAGCCTCCAGCAGGAGACACCTAGCCATCTCAAAAAGTGTGCGCCAGTACCTTTATGCAGTACCATTTTGATGAGGTGATTCTGGTGATGAAAATTCTTGTTTGATACCTTTTTCTCTCAGGAGTGACGTGAATTCTTTGCTAGTGAATTCTCCGCCGTTATCACAACGGAGGCGCCTAACCCGCCCAATTGGGGAACAGTCAGCCAGAAACTGGTTGAAGGCAGTTACTGAGTCGCTCTTGGATCTGAGAAAATAAACAAATACCAAACCTGAGTAATCGTCGGTAAATGACAGGGCATACTTGAAGCCATCTTTTGCAATGGGGTTTATCGGCCCACACAAGTCGGTGTGTACTAATTCCAATGGGCTATTTGCTCTCTTGTCTGACTCCCTGTTTCGGGTGTTTACAAACTTCCCTTCAACACATACATTGCATGATACATCCTCCCCTTGTGATTGTTTCTCAATTTTCATTCCGATCACAACATCTTTGAGTCTGATTATGTCCTTGTGATTACAGTGTCCCATGACTTTGTGCCAATGATCTATGGACAAGTTCATTTGTTCCGTTTCCTCACCTACTTGAAGATAGTACAGCCCATCTTCGATGTCGATGTTGAAGACCATCCCGTCTTTCTCCATCCAGCTCCGGTCCTTGTTGAACGTCAACTCGACTCCATTCGCTGTCGCAGACTTCACAGAGAATATGCTCTTGGGATAGCTCGGACAGTACAGCGCGTTCTGTAAGATGACTTCCACGATTTTACAGTCACTGTTTACCAGCGAGACCTTCGCATCCCCCCTCTTGATGGCACTCCCGTAAAGTTTTGTCCCGTCCGCCAGTTCGATGCAGTGGCTGCCTGGTGCGAAATTTGGATCGACACTCACGAAAGTGTCAACGTTCAATGCATGGGAAGTGGCACCCGTATCGACAAGCAGGCCGTTGCCCTTCTTTCCCTCACTGATTGAGAAATTGAATGTGTGGTCAGTGTTACCTGGGTGTTTTTCCGAAGTAACGTTGACTCTGTCCTTGACCATCTTGTGCCGGTTGCAGTCCTTTTCCAGATGTTTGGCCCCTTTGTGGTATTTACATTGTTTGTTTACTTCATCAGTCTTTTACCACATGAGCGGTCGACCCACAACCATAACATGTCCGCTGATTAGTCATTTTGAGGATTGCATCCCCCTCTTTATCACTGTCCGTTACTTCAAAGCACTCAGTTTCCTCGAAATTCTTCAATGCCACCTTAAATCTGCTGATAGTAATGTCCTCGTTGGACTGGGTGACATGGATTGAAAATTGTTTATACCTCGCCGGCAGACCCTTGAGAAGTATTGATATCAGGAGCTTCTCGCCAGGGACTTCTTTTGCCCGTTCCAGAGCCCCAATGATCTTTTCAGCTCTGATGATGTAGCTAGTCACACTTTCATTCTTAGCCATTTGAATGTTTATGAGCTGCATATAGAGACTCACGATTCTCGGTTTCGTAGTACCCTGATAATGCTCACGGAGAATCCCGAAGGCCTTCTTACCATCGTTGTCTGCCTCCCGAATTATGAGGCCTAGGCTTTTATCATCCAGGCATTGCACTAGTTCTGCGTATACTTCCTCATTCTTGCGGTTATATTCTTCGACCGCTTGGACTGGTTCGGTAGGCGGCTCGGTCGCTAACACACATTTCAACTTCAGTGTGCGGAGGTAAGCAGTGAATTTCGTTTCCCAAAGTTCGTAATCGTCCGGATTACCATTGAATACGAGCCTCTGGAACCTGCTGGGCCCATAACCTGTTGAGTTCTGGATATAATTCGCTGCCATAATCGACGATTGTCACGATAATAAAGGAAATAAACGCTCGATAAGTGTACAAATAAAGCTCTTGTTATAATCTCTCGTTTGTTGTTTTTAGGGAATTGTGGGTAATTCCAAGTGTGAACACGGGTGCATACAAGTAAAATGAGTGCAGTGAGAAGATTCCTATATACATATGAGGTGATCTATATCTCAACATGCACCACAAATGATAAAAGGGTCAATGAATGTCCGGCAGATAACAGCAACTTCAAAACGCGACGGTGGGCGATAGCGCTAGATGAACTTCCAGAAAGTCCAGGTACAATATAAAGAATGTCCGGTAGATAACAGCAAGTACAAAAAGCGACGATAGCGATAGATGAAGTTCCAGTAAATAACAAATAAGTTCGAATGGTGTCCTTCCAAGGAGAGTAGAAAGTCCAGGTACGATATTATCAAAACAGCGACTAATAATGACAGCTCTCAGATCCATCAATTCCATAAGTGTGAATAGGCACAGTAAACAAGATGTATATTCAATTTACAAATAATTCCTCCAACAAATAGTTTCCCCAGTAAAGTTAGGATACAATTTATTAGACAAGATTGACAGCTTAGTTAACAACAACTCTATATATATCTACACAGTGGACAAACTTTAACCTCAAGAGTGCCCAAATTTTATTAATGCCCTGTTGACTGGCTCAAAAGAAAACTGCCTCTCTTTCTAAGACTCCTGGAAGTCAGCATCTAAACCACAGCATATAAACATGTGATCAACTTAACTCCTCTCATTGGCCCAACTACACCCTTGGTCCTAGTAGCAACACTCAGAACCAATCAGGGTTACCCTTCAAATACCACATTTGCATACGAATACGGGACACGCTGTTTCTAGAAAAAAGGCAGGAAGTTGGGAAGTTGTTTACTACAGACAGAGCAAACAGGCAGAACAAAGAAAGTAATGTTTTCAAAGTTTAAGTACTACTTATAAAGAGTAAAATGAACACAGCAGATGAAGGAGAGGAAGAAGCATAAATATCAGTGTTTGATTTTCAGGAATTTGAGGAGGTTGTCCGAAGGACTACCAGTTTCAAAGATTTTGAGAGATTTGGTAGTCCTGCCAAAAACTTGGTAGTCCTTCCGAATTTTCAACCAAAATTGAAATTGAACACAAATAATACAAAAACAAAAAAATTTATGCTCAATCTGATTGTCAGAAGGACTGGGTTTCGGCTAGCCATTGAGATCTCGTCAAACTTACACTGTTCGGGTTAAGATAGCTTACACTGGCTATTGCCCAAGTTCCGCTAGCCTATTACTGTAAATGTGCGCTGCTGCAAACAATACACGAATTACGTTCATGTCATTCAAAATACTCTTTCACATAACTACAGAAGTTTTTGGCGCCATTCACGTAACTGTGTTACAATATCCGTAAGTTTCCCACCCTGTGGCGTGTTATACTACGTACACTCACAGCCAATCACAGTTGCGAAATCTTAAGTGTATTGATTAACGTTACTGGACAGTATGTGGAAGGGGTTATACAAGTATTATATTTGTTTCACGGTTTTGCATGTGACATTGACGGACTTTTCTGTGATATTGCTCTCTATAAATTACTATAGGCCTACAATAAATAATTATCATGAAATTTTTAGGTTTTACACGTCTTCACAGCATGCATGTGTTTCGTGATATATCCGAATTACCTGTAACGACACGTGCGTCGCATACAAAAAGTGTTGTCTATGATAAACAATATAAATCCTACCAACTAGAATGATAAATAATTTATCGTTCAAGTACGTACGATTTAGATTGTTTACTACTGTACAGCTCACGTGCGTACGTCCAGCAACGCATCACTCAGCCTATAGACTGTCAGTATCTGATCGACTGTTGTTACAACACCGTTCAAAATGCATTGCACTGACATTTAGCTACGAGTCTCATTTGTTTTCCGGGTACATTATTACAAACTTTTATTTATATATTTATTTATTTTACATTAAAGGGTATAATCGGTTAGCGTAAAGCTAATCTCCCCGAGGACCAGAAATAAACTAACTAATAGTGAAATGAAAAAATATAATCATATAAAATAATAATAATTATAATAATAAAAAATAAGACGACAATGAATATAAAATAGAACGTTTAAAAGTATTTGAAGACTTGGCATTCCTACACTTCATTGATAATTCGTTTCATTCCTTAAGAGCAACATATGAAAATGTTTTCTGGTGATACTGGCTATTACAACCCTCTAAAAATAAATTATTTCGTGTGGTGGACCTTACACTTGCTTGGGTATACTGTAACTAAACAAGGGAAAGTTGGACTTAACTCAAACTTGGTATATAGATTTTTTGGGAATAAGTACAGTTAGGATGGTCATACAGACTTAGGATGGTCATATTGCTTTTTGGAATCGGCGTGTCAAACTACATCTGACCCTGAGGTCAAAGGTCAAATCTTGCAAAATATGCTCATTTTAGCAGATGCAGGGCAAAACCAAAAAACTTTGTCATTATTTTACTTGCCTGTTCTTAACAGTAGAACATTTTTCTGACATTTTACTGGCCCAGGGCCAACGGGCCTGTGGTAGTGTTGAATTTTCGTGAAAATCAGATTTTTTTTATCTCCAAAATCTGTTTTTCATTTTAGTATATTCAGTCTGTTTTTTAGCTCATACCAGCATGCTGGTGTGAGCTATTGTTACAGTGCAGCGTCTATCACTCTATCATTCTATGCGTCAACAATTGGTAAAACCGCTCCCACTCGCACAGTGTTTCATGGAATTTCATGAAACTTGGACACAAGGATCATTGGGTATAGGGCCATCAGAGATGGTCCGAAATTTGGGGTTAAAGGTCACATGTGGGCCGTTATGGGCCATTTTTGGGAAATACGCAAAATGCTTCTTCTCCTACAGATTCCATGGTATAATGTTGAGGGTTTGTCACGATAGTACTATGGAAGTTTTACCTTCAGGGTGTTCATGAATTTGAGATCAAAGATCAACTAGGGGTCTTTTGTGGCCCGGGCCGCATATTTTCAAATTGCTCCTGTTCCTACAGTGTATGGCCAGTTATAATGAAACTTGGTCTCGACGTTCCTCGGGATGAGAGTTACGAGGGGTGTTCGGAAAATTGAGGTCAATGGTCATTTAGGGGGTCATTCTTTGTAATATTTTCAAATATCTCAATCTCCTCAAGATTTTGATGGATCATATTCAAACTTGAAACTGATGATTGTTGGATTGTGTATGAATAAGGTGATGCTTAACAATTTTTGGTCAAAAGTTAATTAATTACAATTAATCCCCATTGTTTAAAAAAATCTGAGCCTTCAAACTTTTCCCAAAGCTCCTTTAATTTGTCTCCCAGTCTCTGCAGTGTTTGTTTACATTTGTGGCTAAGCTCTGCAGAGGCTGTTAGTGGAATTAAAGCAGGACTGGGAGTTGTTATTAACTGTTGAACTGTAAGCATGAGAGCCCTATAGCCAATCATCACTTGCCGATTCTTAGAAGTCTTTGAGCCTGAGGTATGTAGGCAGCCAGCCAAAATTTTGGCAAGGAGTGCTTCAGGTCTGCTCGGGTAAAGGGGAGAAGTTTAATAGGGTAGGTCAGTGGTATTGTTTGAGAGAGTGGGTAAAATAGGATTTAAAGGCGGAAAATAGGAATTATAGCCAGTGGTGTGGCCAGGATTCTGCTAACGGAGGGGGGGGGGGGTTATTCCTCATGGGCCCAAAATTGCTGGAATGTGAAAAATGGCCTGAAATTTGGTGGGCCATAAAGTTTTGTGGGTCCTACATTTTTAAGCTCGAAAAGGTATGAGCTTCTGCACCATTGGTGCTCTAGTTTGTGTCAAGAGGTTGGCATCTCTGGTTATATATATCATTATTTTGTTTGTACAGATGCCCTCTTGCTAGTGACGTGTCACCATCACTGTTGACAGATCCACTACCAAACCTCCCAACCTCATCTGCAAGTACAATTTTTTCAACTTGTACTGACTCCAACTGGGACCTTCATTTTCAGCTACCAGAGTTTTCATCGGCTATTGTTCATAAACTTCAAACTGGGTCTCCACCTCTGAAAGAAGCAGAACGGTCTGCGATGCTGGAAGCCATCTACAATGCAGTCAAAGTATATACTTAGTAAGTGCTTTTTGAGGGAATAAATAGTTCAGTAAAAGAAATAAATTTGATATGTGCCAGTTTGTGCAGTGCAATTACCTTTGATGTTTTAACATGGCAAGGAATCACTAAACATTTTGGTTTTCTGGTTTATTTTTTCATAGTTACCCGAAGACTATGCAGTATGAGCGTATTATTCAGAAGTTGTTTAAAGTCTACCCCAAGCTTGCCAACCAGCCAAATATGTCAAGAGGAGATGTTCAGGTATGTCAGCAGTATATATATATATTTAGTGACCATTTTTTCATGAGGGGGTTTGAACGCCTGCTCTGACAGATCCATGGTCTAATTTTTCTTCTTTTCTCTGTTTAGGTTGGGGGGGGGGGTGGGGTGGGATGGAGTAGGGAAAGCAAAATTAGGGTTGAGAGTACCAAAAGCATGGTAAAGTTATTAAATGTAATGTTCAATCTTGTTCAATTTTCAGATAATTTTCGAATTGCAGAGAATTGGATCCTCCTCAATAGGGACCTGATACATGATGGCTTCACTAAATATGCTGATGCTATTGCAGCAACGGTCAAGAATAAGAAAAGCCGACCAAACCTTGTAGACAAAGCTATTGGAGACATTTTCAAATATAAGGATGAGAGCACAAGGCATGGTTAGTAATTTATTGCATGAAGGTATGGTCTAGAGCAGAAAAAATATCAAGCGAACACCGACAGGAAATTTGTTCATAAACAACAACGCTTCCTTAGTATGATCAGTGTTTATAAACAACACCATGTGAGTCGTTAGTGTACTTTAACATCAATAGAACATGACATTTTCAAGCAATAATATTTTTAGGCGTTAGGACCTCTTGTGTCGTGGCTTGGTTCCTGGGATATTCATTAGTTAATGGGTAAAAAAGTTGCCGACCGCTGGTCTAGAGAGCCATGGCGTAGTAAGGGGGGGGGCAGTCCGCCCTGCAGGGTAACAGTCAGGGGAGGGCCAAGCGTCACACAGCCCCCAAAATAATAATAAAATTATATCATAATAAGATATATTCTCAAAGGGGATACCCCCCCTTAGACCCCTCCTCAGAGTGGCATCCCTGCATGGGGGACTAAAGAAGGACCCACCCATTCTAGGTAGCCACTGCTAGAGGGCTCTGTAACACTTCAGTCAGGTCAAATTGATGGTTTGTATTAACTGTGTGAGTCAAGTGTGTCCATTGCCACACCACTCACATAACCGTTGATAATGTTCAAACTTAAAATGTAATAAGCTAGGCCTATCTGATCTTGTCTTCATTTGTATTTCAAATATATTGTAAGAAAACACCTCTGAGGAGTGAGGATATCATGATATTTAATATTACAGGGAATTACAAAACAGTTTCACCTATGTTTTTTTATAGAGGCCACTAAATATGCTGCAGTGATTGCAGTACCAACCCTTGTTAACGAGAAGTTGGAAAATATGCTCTCGGTGGTTGATGAAACTGTAAGTAACTTATATATATGATTACCCTAAATTGATCTCATATTTTTCTTATGGGTTGTCATTAACTTCCCCCTATATAATTAAATTGAAGGGAAACAAAAGACAAACTGATATGTGTATGAGTTTCATTAAACAATAAATGGAAACGGACCTTTTAGCATGAACAACTAGTTCTGTCTGAGTTGAATAAAGTATTTGAAGAAAAGCAAGGAAATTTTAATAATATATAAAGGCAAATAAATTCATTAAATTTTTGCCTTGGAGGCTGTGGACTCTGCCTCGGAGGCTGTTGCCTCAACCACAACTGCAACACTGCATATTAATGACATTTTAACGTTTGTACTGTGATACCATTGAAATTTATCCATGTAGGTCAAATTACTCATAATGTTAACAAAATTTGTCAATGATATGTGATATCGTCTTTAATGCTATTATTAAACATACTATATATTAAATAATAACACATGTAATATGGTGACTTGCACAATCATTCTTAAAAACATGACGTTTGCTTTGACTACATGGGTTCAAATCCCATCCTGAATCTGCCATTGTGCTTCCTAAAATAATTGGTTACTTATTCATTTCATTTTCTTTGTTGGCAGCATGAAGTTAAACTTCCAGTGATCATGGAAATGTTTGAAGGTGAAGAAGAAGTCAGCAGCTACACAGTTAAAGTTGATGGCTTCAAAGTCACAGAATCATCCAATTTCATGTCAGCTTTTGCTATCTACTTGGCTACATTTTATATATTTAACTTGGTTTATCCAACAGCTCTAAAGAAAACCCTAAACTTCCACCAGAGGATGATTTTAAACATCCAGGATGGACTCCCAGTTGACAACACAGTTATGAGAGTTGTATAAAAAATAAATATGAATATGTAAATATCATATGTTGGTAGCTTGAACTTTCACCCCAATGGTGTGTGCACGTATAGAAATGTTGTGTCTTGTTCTTGTAGTAGTTATGATAGTATAACCGTACATTCAATATAAGGAACAATCCGTGACATACAGTGCGCATTATGCAATCAGTGAAATAACCACAGTACGTAAAGACATACAGAAGTTGTGGTGGAATGGCTAGGGCACTGAACACATGATTCCATGATCGTGGGTTCATGTACCAACCTGGTCGATTTGTATGTATCTTTAATGAAGACACTTAATCTCAATTGCCTCTATTTACTCCGGTGTATAGGGTACCCTGCGAGGTAATTCAAAAATATACTTGTCTAGCCATACACGTACACATAATACTGCACACCGGTTATATTCAATAATGCACACCGGTCATACTACTAGTATGCTATAGTGCATGCCTAAGCCCCACATAAGTGTAGTGTATAAGAGTATTGTTTGTGTACTTGCGCACACGTTTGGGATCAAGCAAAGTTCAAATTATCAGCAAATGATTTTCGATATATCGGGCAAGTCTTTAACAAAGACTTCTGCAGTATACTTGGAAATAATTACAATGATTAAATGAGGTTAGTGTGATTGAATGTGGGGACCTCATTTAAAATGTACCCCAAAAAATTGACCTACAAGGTAATTGTCTACCATTCAAGACATAGCTTATGGTTTGTGATAAAGTACTTCTAGAAATGTAACTATACTTTGTTTACTGTTCCACCCTAGTGTTGCTTCAAAGATAACAACATGTTCAACTTGCATGTTCTGCAATAATATTGTACCATGACATCTCATGGTCAGAAACTCAGAATAAGATCACTTCCAAGTTCATAAAAGTACTTATATTATTCTTTGTTTTAAATGTAGTTGTCAGATGTTGTTAGACATAGAAATTTAATCTCTGGTCAATGGTTCTCTTTAAAGCTCACTTTTTGGTTCAGCTTGTCATGGTCATATTTTTATTTATCATCCTAATTCGAGATGATTATAAGGAAATTTTCTGGCCCTTTTAACAGCTAAGGTCATATAGAGCTACTCAAGGCCTTTTTATACCATTTGACTTGACATGGGGTATTATTTTTATAAATAAATTATAAATAATGTATAATGTATATTTATATTAAAATATTAATTAAGAAAATTTATTTGGCTGAAGTTCTATTTTTATATTTGAGCTGTTTACTCCCAAACTTTCCCTTTATCTGTCTCTCCACATCTTTTCCATGCTGCTACTTTGATGAAACTTATGGAGCCCATAATGATGCATGATCTAATTGTTTGAAAACTGTTGAACACTGCCAACTTAGGAGCGTTTCAAAGTAATCCCATGAGTAGTGTCAAGATGTTTTCTCGGAGAAGATTTTGACATTTTTGTAAAGATAAGTTTTCCCAATTGTCCAATAAATATTAATTTCAGTTTTAAATGTTCTTAAACCTTTAGTGTTTGTTACATCTTTATGAGATGAATTTTAAATGGAATGCTTATTTCTCACATTTTGCATTAATACTGAATGTTAATAAAAATTACCATCAAACTTACAATGTGTGTCACTATCTTATTTCTTAACTAAAAAGTACTTAATCTTAAACTAGTCTTGTCACCTAAATAAGTAGTCACAGTTGCAATGACTAATATTTTTGGTCGCTGGACTAAGCTTTGGTCGATAGAGGCATCGTAGTAGGACTAATTTTAATTAGTCAGAAAACTTGATTTAATTAGTCACAAAACTAATGTTATATAGTCAAATGACTAGATCAAACTGGTCGATAGAGGCATCGTTGTGACTAATTTTTTGTAGTCATATTGACTAACTATTGTTTACAGTGCAGTGTCGTTGCGCAATAGAATGGTCCGTTTGATTCATGGCTTATAAAGTCCGGATTTTCTTGTAAAAAATCGGCGATAGACTAAAAAGAGAATCTCATATGCCTATCTTTACTTCAAATTTGACTGTAAACCTCATAAAATGTGTGCCTGAAACGTATAATGCAGGTACGTCTTGGTCGGTAGCAAAGACTCAATTTTGATGCATGTATAAGGGTGTTATGATATCATGAAACTTTTGATACCATTGTGTTATTGTGTTAAATTTGGTACTTTCAGAAAGACCATTTTGTTATCCACGATATTTTCAAATCTTATACATTTACAATGAAGTATGTGTCCATGGCGTCAATTTTTTGAATGATAATTTACTCAAATTTGGAAGGCTTTTGAGTGGTCCTTTTGATGCCCTTGTCAATTTACCTCCAAAAATGCCCTTTCATTCATTTTAAACTGAATAAAACGGTAAATGACAAACATATACAGTAACTGACACGTTCTTCTACATCATTGACCTGATCCGATGTCAAAATTCGGTATTTCATGGTAAATATGGCCCTAACCCTAGGGTTATAATAAAATGTGACAGAAGTGATGTACAAACTGATAAATCGACGGGTTTTTTTTTAGAGGCGGTTCCTTCATGAAAAGAGGATATTATCTGAAAATGTCGTCCGCCAATTATCTATATGCTTTTTTTAGCGACAGAAGTAGCGCTATCGCGCAATGGTCAAAGTTACAATTTTAGAGGGCGTCTGGGTTGGTCCTTTAGGTGATTTTTCCTACAATTCTCGCTAGGCTCGTCCACGGTATAAAAGTCCACAATTAAAGACTACGTATCGCTAGTTGTAAAGGATGCAGAAGGCCGAATTTGCGTAGTAAATACTTGAAATGAAATGTCCAGTCGCTTTATGCGATGAGTATATTGTACGTTTTCGCTACGCGCAGTAATTGGTCAATTTAAACACTAACGTTAAAACTTGTAAACCGATTGATACCATTCCGCTCATACACTGAAAAAGAAATCGTAAAGGTTTGTCTTGATTTTAATTATTGTTTACAGAGGGATAGGATGTTTCTCAGTTGAGATCACAAAACGATTTGTTTAAAGCCAACGTAGAACGCAAGGTTTCCTGGTTTTTACGCGTAAGAAAGGAGAAATTTAGCTGGATGAAAGAAAATCTATCAGAACTCCTTTCTATTACTTAATATACGGATAAACGTTTTACCAAGTTATCCGGAAAGTTACTGTTACTTTGTCCAACAGATAATGTTTATCTCTGCAAGCTTTTTTGTTGTTGACAAAAGCGCACATACGCTATAACATACAGGTTACCAACGAGGTAAATATCTTGAGTTTTAAACAGCTTGCACCCATGAAATCAAGTCACATAAGCTCTTTCATGGCACCGAAGGTTATGCTCAACCAAAGTGAAACGCATTTCTTTCAAAGTATTTGATAAATTCTGTATTTTCGTGGTCAAATTCGTCACGTCGGGTTCGTTGATGTGGTGGAAATGGTTAGGCTTGCATGAGCGTACAGCATCTGTAGTATCTTAGCCCGTATACTAAAGCCCAACGTTACTTGTTAGGCACTTGGTGCATCTAATGATATGTATAGGGTAGATGTACAGTGTTCTTTGTCAGCAGGGCTGTAAAAATATACCAGATTATACGAAAGTGTATATAACTTGAGCACATCTATTGTGTGGTAGATGTCATTTGAGGTAACAATCGATCTTGAAGTGATGTTACCTCAATATAACTCACTTAAGTTATCATCTTTATTTAATCATCTTACTTAGTTATTTCATATGTATAAACCTGTTGCATTATGACATTTTGTATGTATCTATTGTTTTTATTCATTTCAGACTTCAAACGAATTTCAAAAGATTGCACACCGAGTGTCGACCACAAAATTGCTAATCAGTGAAAGTGCAATTGCTGCTGAGTCCCAAGTGGTCAAGGAAGGAGATTTTGTGGACAGCGTCATTCATCTCATTCGTATGTTTTAGGTTGTCAATATCGAATACCCGAGACATTTACATATGTACAAAGGGCGATTTTGGACATCACTGACAATAGGAAGGTACCCGCTAAGTTGGTAACCTTTGTAAGAAAAGTCGCTATCCAATAGATGATTAACCACGAGCGGTCTCAACATACAACATTAAGCGAATTCAGCTCCAGCACACCATAGCAGGAAAGAGAGTTGGAAAATGAAAGCGACTATACAAAAGCTTGGAAGCACAATCTATCTGGTTTAAACCAAAAAATTGGTTTCAAGATTTAGAGTTCTTTGCTAGGCCTTGTGTAGATTCAGCATTTTTCTTTAGGTTGGGAGTGACTGATGAAAAAGTAATGCATTGATAAATTTTCAAACATATTTTGAGGGGGTGGAAGGGTAGCAAATTTGCATTTTTTCGAAAATCTATTCCTCCAGGGGCAAAGCCCTTTCATTGCAAATTTATCATATAATAAACTCTGAGAAAATAAAAACTGTGGTCAGTCATCAGGTTGCTCTCAGCTTTTTCATAATATTAATTTATGTAATACTAATATATTTAATATTAGTAATATATATTTCTATATTTTTATTTAAAAAGTTTATGATAAAAGAAGAATTTACTGCACTTTGGTTTAAGCAACCTTTTTGGAAGGGTCACATGATCAACATCTATTCTGTTAAATCTGGGTCAGGGGTTACACTGTTGGATCACTAAGAAAATTGTTGTTAGTAGACTGACAGTACACATGGGATGCTAAGTGGTGTTGAGATGAATTATTTCAAATAATGATCACATAAAATATTTGTATATATTGAAATTGGAATTGCTTGTTTGTTCTTGCTTCATATGATACTTTGCAGTATACACCTATTTTGTCTATGGGGGAGGTGTACTGTTGGTTAAAGTAGGAAAATTGTTCGAGTAGACAGGTGGTATTTAAAATGTGTTCGGTGGTATTGTCATTCCCACCCTCCACCCTATATGGAACTTTTTCATTTTGTTTATTGATTGAAATAACGCTTATCACTTAGTCTTTGTGAATGTTTTAATTGTAATTGATTGTTTGTTCTTGCTTCAAATGATAGTGTTTGTATACATGTAGTCTTGGGTAAATGAGAAAAAAATTGTTGGTTAGGCATGATTTGCTATAGTAGGTGTTTAGATGTGAGATATGGTTGTGATAAGGTGACCTGAGATGAATGTTATATCATCAGTTGACCTGAAATCAATGTTATATATCGAGAAGCTCTTTAGAATTCTAGATTGTATGGTCACAGCATCCTCCACCGCATTTTAAGGGATTTTTCATGCTATTTTTTTTATTTTAGATAATGCTAGACGTGAATGTTTGTATATTATAAATTGGAATTGATTCAATTCTTGTTATATTTCTAATTTGTAGTTGATTATTTTTAACTTCTTTGAATTCGCTTTTTTTTTATGGGTGAGGGATGTAATGCTAACAGTCCTTTCATTCTGACTTTCCCAAGCCATGAGATGATGTCATTGGAACGATTTTACTCAGTCATGTATATAAGATGGGTGTTAGAACTAAAGGTCGTCGGAATTAAAATAAGGACAAAAGTATTGGAGACCAATTTTGTCAGTTTAAAACACACTCTCTAGGTTTCACTTGTAATAGGGGCCCCTTTTCCACATAGGTGCTTGTTCCATGTGTTTGTTATCTTTGGTGTTACATATACAATACTTAACTGTTCATTTTTAAATTTTCATTGATTATCTTTGCGTGGTATTATTTATTAGGTTTTAATAAATATTTCTTACTTTAAAATCAAGTTTGTATCATTTTCAGTCTCACAGCTTTACTATTCATTGTTATTATTCTGTGCATCAATCTTAAAAGGCAGACAATTCCATCATACATAATTTTCAACGCAAATATATGTCTTAAATTCTCAAAAAGGAACACTAAAAATGAAACCGTTGATGGTAACTCTAAAAGGGGTAATATTTCTGATCAAACCTACTGAAAGTAAAATCATTGCAATGTATTTTTCAATGGTTAAACTTATTATTACCATAATTATTATTGTAAAGACTTCCACATTAATTCTTACCAATATGGAAGTGTAATAACACGGAAAACGATGTTATGTTATATGCGATGTAATAATCGATGTATGCCTATATGATATGCACATTAACATATTGAATGCGCGCGAAAAATGTTGTGTATGTATGTATGTATGTATGTATATTAGATCCTCCTGCAAGCAGGAACTCGCGAGGAAGCGTAATTGGCATATGAAAGCCGCTGACCGAAGTCAGTCTCTGACATTCATATTTAACGTCCATGAATATGAATTGTTAATTGTCAACAACTATGTAACTGGACGACACACATTAATCTGGGAGTGACTCGAACCGGGGACCTTATAATGATTGAAAGGCACCGGTGTTAACCACTGTTAACCACTGAGCTAACACATATTTTTCGGACAAGTTGTCAGAGCCCCCCCCCCACCCACCCAATCAAATTGGCTCCTACGCCTATGACGGTAGTTCTATAAGGAATTTTGTACAGTATTAAAATTCATACGAATTTTTGTATGCTGGAGTATAAGGATCGCGAGATACAACTTGTGGCAAGGAAAACGTCGTAAATATGCCGGATTAAAGGTCAATTTTGACCGAAATTGTTGAATTTCATAGCTCATTCACAATAACAGGAATATATGAATAGGCCTAGATAAACTCAAGTGCGACAATCGGAAATTCAAATTTTACAACTATCGCCAGTTGCACCAAGGTTTGGGGTGAGACATCCCCCCCCCCCTCTCTAGCGACGTACCTGCCTCCCCCATATCATAATTATACATTTTTGCCCTCAAAATATACCTTGCCGTAGTTGGGGCAACCACTCCTATCTTGTTCTGGGTGAGAGTTACGTGTTGCATTTTTACATGTTGGTATTGACGCAAAGCATCTATTGGTGAGGTGTAATTTGATAAGCTTTCGTTACACGCAGTAATTGGTCCATTTACAATAACCTTATAATTTTTAAAGTGATTGACGCATCATTCCACTCATATAGGCATGGGAGCAGAGTCTTTCTGAAGTGATGAAATGACATTTAAACAAGGGTGCATGGATTATTATTTTTTTTAAATCCAACTATTCTACACGCGATGAGATTTCCTGGCGCCCTTAGGTACGGAAGCGTATAGGTGCCATCACATAACTTAACATAACCAAGAAATAACTTAACAAAATGCAGAATATCGTTACTTTGACAACTTAGTTCTCGTGAAAACACATGAAAATGTTATTTTGATGAGATAATATATCTGGTGAACGCAACAATTTCTTGCAAAATGTTCGAATGCTGACTTTTTCTAAGTCTGCAATGCAACAAAATATTGCAAATTGTCAGTTTGATGAGATAATTTATCTGGTGAACGCAACAATTTCTTGCAAATGTTCGAATGCTGACTTTTTCTAAGTCTGCAATGCAACAAAATATTGCAAATTGTCAGTTTGATGAGATAATATATCTGGTGAACGCAACAATTTCTTGCAAAATGTTACAATGCTGACTTTTCCTATGTCTGCAATACAACAAAATATTGCAAAATGTTATTTTGAGAGGATGAGTTATCTGGTGAACGCAACAATTCTCTTCAGGATATTCGCTTACTGACATTTTACTGCCACAATAATACTGCAACCTTGTGTTAACGGTACGGTACGTTGACTGTAGTGAGGCGTGTTTAAACGGTACATCTCAAGACTCGTCAAAAACAAACGAAGATGACTTCATGTATGGTAAGTTAAATTTAAATGCGTTCTTGAATATATTCATATCAAACTATTGATGAGTACGTTTTCAAGGGTCAGGGTTTAAATGTACTGTACATTTTGTAACATTGGAAGCTATAAATATGCATCCTGCAAAGATTTAAAATAAAACTGCCTCAGCAGAAGCAATTTCCACCAGACATTTCTTTAATCGCCAGAAAAAACGGTTTATATTTGAATTTTTCTTAAGTTAATTGACGTCCCGTTTTTAAGGAAATTCAAATATAAACAGTTTTTTTTTTGGCCGATTAAAGACATTCTCTCAGCTACCTATCCTCCTTTAAGTGAGTATCTGTTGGGCATATGGAGACAAGAGAAAAAGTCGCTATGTATATGAAATAAGGAACTGCAGAAACATTAAGTGCTCTATAGGTGATCAATTAAAAGAACTTCTAGCGTGGAAAAATACAATTCCACCAAACTGGCAACCTCGTGTAAATGTAGTTCCGTTAATGGCTATGTTATGTAGTCAATAATGATGAGGATTATTGCTATCATATGTAATTATAATGTACTCTTCAGGAAATACTGTCGGAAGACGAGGTCTTCGGGAAATTAATTATTTGAAAAGAAAGATCATCTATAGTGATATACTCCACCATGCAGTGACTCTGTCGTATATGGTGATAAATTCTTAGCAACTTTATTAGCCAGGTTCCTTTTTTCTTCTTGGATCACGTTGTCCTCCCAATTTGCATTGTGACCATTTCTGAACATTTTCCCCTTTATTTATTCTTGATTTTATAGATATGTTTGTTTCTGTTGCTACTCATCCCTGGCATATCAGCTCCACATCCACCATTGTACACTGCCGTCGAATTAGGTATAGGCGCACCGTTGTTGCGGGACGATTTGATTTTACATTACTGGAGTGATGGGTTGACGTCATTAGTTTAAGACAATTACGTAGAATTCTTGCCCATCACAGGCGACGAAGACGAAATGTTGCAGTGAATTATGAGTACGTGTTTAGAGTTCTTCAAAACGAACTAGCTGGCAGCGGTCAAAACTTAGGTTATCGAGCTATGTGGCACCGTCTTCGTACAACTTATTCCTTACCAGTGACGCAGGAAGCAACACGAATTGTTCTACGTGGCTTGGATCCAGAAGGAGTAGCTTTGAGGAGTAGTCGCCGAATAATTCGTCGAGAATACATTTGTCCGGGACCGAATTATCTCATTCACATAGACGGATATGATAAGCTGAAGCAGTTTGGATTTGCTGTTCATGCAGCGATTGACGGATTTTCTCGAAAAATTCTCTGGTTGTATGTTGGAAAAACTAATAACAATCCACAAATAATTGCAACATTTTTCATTGATTTTGTCAAACGTATAGAAGGAATGCCAAGAATAATACGTGGCGATCGTGGGACCGAGAATGTTCTTGTTCGTGACATACAGGTAGCTTTACGATGGCACCATGATGATGCATTTCGGCGCTATAAAAGTTTCTTGTATGGACGTTCAGTTGCAAACCAAAGAATCGAGGCATGGTGGGGACAACTAAGAAGGATGTCCGCAAACTACTGGATGCAATTGTTTTCGCGTATGAAAGATAATGGAAGTTTTGACAATAGCAACCCGATCCACGTGGATTGCATAAGACTATGCTTTAATAGGCTCATACAACGTGATTTCGACCGTGTTGTCCAAGAATGGAACCAACATTTAATAAGAAGTCCAAGGTACCGCAATCTTCGAGAAATACCAGATGTTATGTACTTCACGCCAGAAGTTTTCCAGACTCGTGATTATAAGATGCCTCTTAACGCTTCAATGGAAGAACTTGCAGAAGTTGAACGTCAGTATTGCTCTGTGTATCCTCAACATAACTGCAGCCCCGAACTACTTGCGGTGATTCATGAACTATTTGGGGAAATTGGAAATGACCAGCTACCTGACACCGTCGAAGAGGCAATTCAGTTGTACCAAGACATCGTTGAATTTTTAAGTGATTAATTATTGTTGTTTTTGGTTTCGATGATAATCGTAACCTTTGCAATCATGCGTGTGTGTATGTGTGTGTGTGTGTATGTGTGTGCGTTTGTGACGCCCAGCTTGTAAACACGATATCTCAAGAAGGGAAGGTTGGACAGTTCTCATATTTGGTACATAGGAGTATCTTATTGAGTACAAGAAGCCTATTGTTTTTGGTGTAGGTCAAAGGTCACTTGGGGTCACCAGGGGTCAAATAGTGAAAAGCTTGTAAACATGATATCTCAAGAAGCAAAGCTTGTATTGATTTCATTTCTGGTATGTAGGTTGACCACATTAAGTACAAAAAGCCTATCGTTTTTGGTGGATATCGAAGGTCATTTAGGGTCACCAGGGGTCAACTTGTAAAATCCTTTTCATAATATACGGTATCTCCCATCGTCCAGCCTATAAGTATATGACATGGGCGATTCGCCTCATAAGAATAGGAGAGCCTACTGACAATTGAAAATGATCTTACGGGCATCCGTAGATTTGAATCTGAACTCGCGACAATATCCCCATTGACTTAAGTGTGTCGCTAGAAGTCCTGAATTGCTATGTACATATCTACATACATGTACAGTGTCTTCCAAGGCTTGCTTGCAGACCATAGATATATAAAAGTGCTAGAGCTACTTCAACACTTGTGACTCATCCGTATGGATATTTTTCTAAAGAGTTGATGTGATTTCGATTGAATAGTGCACTTGAATGGCGAAGCATGCTTTCTCTAGAAAATATTTGTAGATCATTGGTAGTTCTGGTTGGATGTAAGTTGCACAGGTACCACGAATTTCAAAACATTTCTTGGCCAGCTGCCAAGGAGAAACTAGGTCAAGCACCTGTGAACTTGAGATTTGCTTTCACTCCATGGAGTGATAACTTGTGAAACTACCATTGACAGTTGTGACAAGGTTAATATTTTGGGACTAGTTGTGAATGGGGTAAGGGATTGTTTCAAAACATAACAGTCATGTGATCCAATGTCAACAAAGGCCAATCAGGGGTCAAAAACTAGTATTTTTGCAATAACTTGAGAACCAAATGTCCATTAAGGTTGGGAGTTAAGCTATTGTAGTACAATAGTAGACCTGCATTTGGGTGACCTTTGACCTCAGGTTGACCTCCAGTGACCTGTATTAGCTTCTTTGAAGTTGATTCTTTGAAGTTTTGTGGGCATATTCCAATCTAAATTGTCCATAAGTGGACTCCTCTGCAACCTTAATGTGCGAAGTTATTAGAGATTTGGTTTGGTTTGTAATACTTGGTGTGCGGATTCATAACATTGAGTACAAGAGCCCTACTGTTTTTGATGGAGGTGTGTACAACCACGTACAGACTGACCTGTGTTAGCATGCCATAGTGTTATTGTAACAGCTAGTTCTGGTTATACTAACAAGCAGAAGTCTAGTGCATTGAAGTCATCGAAACCTCAATGCATTTTGCATTGTTTTTAATCTTTCCGTTTGAATCCTTGTATGTATGTATGCATGTGTGTATGTACGTATGTCCTTATTTATGCATGTATGTAACCTAGAAAACTGAAGAAATAGAAGCTGCATCAACTCCAAACAACTATGTAGTCACCCCTTGTTGAGTAGATAATGACAATAATACTTTTTTATGTAGCGCATTATACCAAACGCTCTCAATGCTCTTTAGCAATGATCCCTATTGTAACTCATAGAGGTCAAAGGTCATTTGATGTCAACGGAAGTTAAATTCTGAAAACTTTGTAACTCAGGTATCCGAAGAGGTACAAGTTGTTTCAACTTCAAACTTGGTGTGTATTACGCAGCCCTTGGTTCAGTAGATGATACCTATTGCTTTCGATGGAGGTCAAAGTTAATTTGAGGTCAACAGAGGTCAACATCTGAAAGCTTCTAAAAAGATTTCTGAAGAAGTAAGAGTTGATTGAACCTCAAACTTGGTATGTAGGTAGCCCTAAGTAAGTACTTACTTGTACTTCTAGACATTTCTGGTCAGCAATATGGAATTTTGATCACTTAGTCATTTGACTCTTTTTTCCTTGCCCATATCACATTTCAATTGCTGAGCGGCTTGGCAGGTTGTAAAGTTACCTAAGAAGTTCGCTTTACTTGTTTACTTGGGCAAATTAATTTCATATTTTGACTTTAATAAGTACTCCAGTCGTGTGGTAGCCCTCACACGTTGCAATATAAACAGTTAACTTCAGCCTTGTTTTGTTCTGTTTCATCTCTATCATGTCTTTGGCGATTGTCAAGATCTTTTTCTGATATCTAAATTATACATTTCCAAACGAATGTCAAAATGATAGTTATGTAAATCCTTATTGAAATAATAGGAAAGTATACAGCTAATGATGTTAGAAATTTCGTCAAGATTTTGCGTTCACGGTAATTACGACTCTGATTTACTTGTAATCACAAGCTAATGCACCATTAAGTTCTGTGCATGCACCCGGCCTACACATATACATGTCCAAACAATGTCTCTTTTTGACCAATGTGCCACATGATGAGATGAAGAGTGGAACCATTTGCTAAATAAAACAAAAGTATTCGTTGAAACAATCAAGCCATTGTGGAATCGAATTCCCTGGGATTTCATTGAGGTTTGTGAATCTATAGGGCAGTTTGTAAAAGTTCAGCACACGCGATCACCATCTGCATTGTGGTGATATGATTTTCCAAACGGTGTGGTGGTGTGGGCTGGTTCCCCAACTGGAGGGGCAGATAACAATGCACCGACAGAGGAATGTAGTTCGGGTTGACACCAGGATTTCCCGCCAGAGGGTATAGAGAGGGCATTGATATGTTGATGGGGTAGAGGTATTGGAGACACGACGACACACACACAGCAGCAACGTGTCAAAGACATAATTTTTTTAAAATCGATTTTATCTACATCAATTTGACAACAATTTCTGTATTAGTTTCAGTCCCATAGGACTTTGCCAGTACGGTAAGGGTGAAGCTGGACGATCATTATTGCTCCTGTTACGTAAGTTCACAGTGTGTGTGTTGGGGAAGGGGGGGGCAGCATTTCTCCAAGGACCATCATACGACACTATCCAAGCGGAGCTTTACCATCAGTTGGCGCGTAGTGCACCAAAGAAATGTTTGCCAAGTCCTCCCAGATTGTCAGCAATTGCCAAGGTTGGTGGAAGCACTTTTAATCTGGGGGGGGGGGGGGCACCGACATCAAAGGGCACTTTGCAGAAATTCGATTGGACTGACGCAGCCTTATATTTAGTACCATTTATAACTCCTATTGTATTATCTTATTTGCGTATACACATCACTCCATCAACGCCCCCCCCCCCCGTTCAAGGAAAATATGCATATACTAGCACTGCAATATCCAATGTGCAAATTGGGAAGCAAAGAACAAGTTTTCTTTTCAGACACTGAAAATGAGGTGAAATCATGCTACTTGCTAATGTAGGAATCTTCCGATAAGATTTTATTCCTTGTTAAATATCTTAACAAATTTTTTCCATTCAAAATAGCTTTGAGATTGACCCACGGATATTTATTCAAAGTCAGTGGCGTAGCCAGGATTTACAAAGTTATATGCACGACTATCTCAGGGAAGCGCCACCATCGGTTGGCGCGGAGCGTACAAGAAAATTTCTGGTTTTAAAAAAACCCCACAAGGCCGGAAACGGCCCTTGCCGAGTGTTCATTCTGGTTCCCTGGCCTCTTGCTAACTTGAGACACCTCAATTTTTATGTAGAAAAAGGGCACATTTTTAACCTGAGGAAAAGTGGGTGGGGGCACGTGCCCCTGTGCCCCCCCCCGGTTCCGCCGCCCTTGGTAATTGCACTTCCCAGCTAGGCATTGTAGGTTGCATCTATATATAGACATTTATTTTGAGATCTTATGTTTAGAAATTTAAAAAATAAAAGAAATAGCATAATTGAGGGTAATAATTTTTTATGTCGGTGACCAGTTATAAAAGCACGATTGGGCATTCTGATAGTGCTATATATGCTGAGGAGTTAAGAATGTGAGGTGTGCCAGTGTCCATATCTTGGTAGGTAGAATCAGGACAGGATTTCTGTTTTACTCACGTCACTGGAAACAGATGTAAAAGGTACGCCCCAAAACACACTCGGTTATTACACATTTGAATGGGCCTTTTAAAGGGGCAGGTAAGTAATAAATTATCGAGGTGATTGGTAAATACAGCCCTGAGGGAAATGTGTCCTGGAAGTGGAGTCTAATGGGAGGGGTGCAAAGTAATGAAATATATTTTGTAAGAAGTGATTTGAGTACCCATTGTGAGAGGGGGAGGGGCTGAATGTAAGGGGTGGGGAGTGCGGCCCAACTTTAGCCAGGCACCGCAAAACAGCAGTTTGTAGCTTAAATGTTTGCTTACCTGCGTCAACAATTAACTGATTTGGACTCTTTCCAATTGATAGCGCCACGTTCCAACATGCAGCTCCGCCGATTAGCCTCTTATTTTTTTTCCAGTTTTTTTCCACTGAATGACTGAAAAAGTTTTTTAACATTAGCCTACGCTTTTTACCTCTGCATTGAAAGCTAAATTTCAATCTTGTAAAGCCACTAAACAGGGGAAATCGTAGGTGTATGAACCGGGGTGGGGGGGGTATGAATTCCCCCACGTTTGTGTGAAATGTTAAAAGAGCCCCATTGTCACTGGAGTATAATTAACAAAATATCTCTCATGATAGACAAAATGCGATACCATCTGAAACCGGTTCAAATAAGAGTATTACCACAACAAAATTTACACAACTTTATACAATCACATTGACTTAAACATAAGCCTTTGTTTAAAAATTCTATACACTTCAGAGTGAGAATGGTTGATCGCCTGGAAGGAAAAATTTGTGTGGCTTCTGTGTCAAACAGTTGGGTGACCCCAATGAACAAGAAAAATTCAGTCTGAAATTACCTCAGATTATTACTCACTGGCTGACGATACGTTAAGTTGAAAACACATACCTTCCTATGGGAATACCATACCATCTAGAGTCTTGGTCATAGATGAGGTAACATTGACAAATGAAACAGGTAACATTGCAACAGTAGACATATAAGGAGTTTTGAAAGCAAGAAATTATACAGGAAATGACGATCGTATCATTTGCAAACACAACTGGCTTTTATTGTATGATGTATCGTATCCTGTCCTGCAGGTGATTATGCAATGATCAGTATATTAAAAGGTAAAAAACAATTATGTTGTTAATATTAAGTACAATTAGTTAACAATTATTTGGGACAATCATTCTTTTCATATAACTATAACAGTACATATTGAATAAGGTGGCAAGAAATTATTCATCAAACTCACTGTAATATTCAGTCTATATAGTGAGCCGTTTTTCAACCTCCGGAGGCTGAGTAACATCTGTTTCCGTCAGATCAGTTCGAAGCAGCAGTCATGTTAACCCCCCCCCCCCATCCCCAAATTATCACAAATAATCCCAAAGAGAGCAATTATAAGCTCACAAATGCTTTAACACTTCACAACAACATAATTATATCATCTTAGAATAATGTTCCGATCTTTAAAATACTGTTTTTACAAAATGGACAATCCTGATGTTCTTGAAGAATTCGCTCTGCACACTGCTTACACACTGAATGTCCACATGGCACAAAGAAATTTTCTCTCTCTGTCTGCACAAATGGAACAGGATGTGTCTCTATTTTGACTTTCCTTAAATGCAATCTGGTTGTGAAAAAGAAGAGAAAAGGTGACCATGCAGCTATTTCATATAGAAAATAGAGCTGAGCTCTATTTTCTATAAGACTAGACGGTTCATACAGCAGTCACCCTGCAGTACCTGCACTGCCTAATCTCCAAAATGAATGTGCCTAGGGCAATGTTTTCAATACAAACCAGAATGCACTAATGAATTGTGGTTTCGATGGTGTAACATGAGAATCTTTAATGAATCTAATATACTGTATTGTGCGGGTGTATAACATACTTGTTCTTAGTACAGTTATGATACATCCAAAGGAATTGAGATGTGACAAACATTTATATCGACAATGACAACTGCTGACCTAAAATGACCATTGCTGGTTTATACTTGTATGCAATATATAGTACACTTATACCAACAATAAGATCGCCTAAGGTTCCTTTTTGATAATTGTGTTAACTTGCATAGTTTTCACAAGTTCACACTGTTGATCACAATTAAATGACCTTTCACCTCAACCAAAAACAAGAGGCTTCTTAATTGTACTAAATGTGGTTTACCTACGTACAAATTATGAGACCTGTCCAAGTTTCCTTTCTGGAGATATCGTGTTTACAAGGTTTTCACAATTTCATCCCTGTTGACCTAGTCAAATGACTTTTAAAAGACTCCACCAAAAGCAATAGGCTTCCATACTGAATTTGGTTCACCTTTTAATACACCAAATATGAGATCTTTCCAGCTTCCCTTCTCATGATCGTGCTTATAAAGCTGGGGCATCACAACACACAGTCACACACACCATTAATGATTGCATTACGATTTCACTAAAACCCAAAACCAGTTTAAAACAAAAAGGATAATCAATATTTAATTTTGCTTCTAACTTTACAGCAGTGATATTATAAACCTTTTGTTTGTTTTCATAATATTATACATAGTCTTGTTTAGAAATAAAATTTGCATGACAGTTCATCAGCAAGAAAGCAAGAACCAACTACGTATTACTTAAAGTTTCAAATCCAATGAAAGAAGTACACTCGTGACACATTTAACGATTACAGGCCATACCGTTGGAGTACCACTCTGCGAGGGTTGGTTGTGGCTGGGTCCTGGTAGGTTACAGACTGCAGATGGGAAATCCAAAAATTCTGATGGTAAAACTGGAAAATCAGTGTCAAGTTCTGGATCAGGTAGGTCTGAAGATGCTTCACAGGTGCTTCAGGTGAAGATGCTTCACAGGCAGGTGATGGTGTCTGGATCAATGCAATGAGAAGTTAAATGCTTTGGATCAGGGAGAAACTGTATCACAGGGTGAATGTACCTAAGGTCCCATATCTCTGCACCCTTGGGGGAAGGGGGGGCATACTACACAACCTGTACACTCTACATTCACCCCACCTTCAGAATGCAGTGGCTTAGTGATTCATTGTCTATAAGCACAGTTTTTCAAATTGTTGACCTTGTGTGCCTGGTCATAATTACATGATATGAGATTGACATAAAACCTTCTATTCTTTTTCAGTACTAATGTGAAGTTCCCGATGACCTCAAATGACTTTTGATGTGATTATTGAAAACGTTATCTATTTACCAAGAGTAATCTACATAAAATAAATTTACATCAAAATCGACATTTTAGTTATTTCATGTGTACATGTTTTTTAGACTTTGACCTCTGTTGACCTCATGTGAATTCAACCTCCATGAAAATCACCAGCGAATGGTAGTCACACACTAAATTTAAATTTAAACCAATATTTTACCCTTTGAGATAATGCATGAGTTTACAAGCAAGGCATCTGACACATATACACACATGGATACACTGAGACATACACACACCATTACCATTACATAGTTTCGGCAGCCTCCAGCAAGGAAGAAATAATAAGGCCAACTGCCCTAGCAATTCCTGCAGGCCGGGTAAGTATGAGAAGCAGCATTTACTTTGGAGACCAGTTTTTGCAATTTTCACCAGTTGACATTGATTCCACCAGGACAGCATGTCGGTCACATGCTCCCCGAGTGCAATCTAAATACCACATTTGAATTCAATCAACACACTTCAATTTATTGAGTTATCATGCTTACAAGGTTTTTATACTTTGACCTCTGTTGACTTTGACCTCCACAAAATACGTTGTTTACAATGGTTTTTTAAGTAGTAATTGACCTCTGTTGACTTCAATTGACCTGGCTTGATGCCCTAAGGATCATCTTCTCATCAAGTTCAACCTACATTTCATTTCTGGAGATATTGTGCTTATAAGGTTTGCAGACACCTCTTTGACCTCAACTGACCTTTGACCTCTATGAAAAACAACAGGGATAATGTAATGACCAAGGTCCTACAAACCAAGTTTGAAGTTCAAGCAACCTTTATATCTTGAGATATGTTTCATACAAGCCAAAAGGTATATGACACAAACACACGCTATCGCATAGATTCCTTTTGCCATCGGCAGGGAATGAAAAAGTGATGGTACTGACAACTGACCAGGGCTAAATATATATCTTTGTTGTAAAATTAATGAATGCTGAATGCAACAACATTTTGTGCTGCGGCTATACCAGCACAAGAATATTGACTGAGCTATCACTATAACACCACTATAATGCCAGGGAATTTTAAAGGAGGATAAGTTGTTGAGGAGAACTCTTGCAAAAAGAACTTGCAGAAATGTATCATACTTTGCTTTTGTTTGATGCCACATGTTGTTTATACGGCTTGTATTAGACCAATTGATAGATTTGCCCCTCATTTGAAAAGAAGGCAGAGTCTGCAGGCATACATCATGAATAACTTGATGTCCCAAATTTAAGGGAAGGTGGAATAAAAACTAACAATTCTATCAATATAGGACATTAATGATGAAAATTCAACACCCCAGGCAGTTTTTAATGGACATTTCAGGAGACATGGGTACAGCTGATGATTTGTAAAGAACATTGACCATTTGTGTAGGCCTATAATGCTTTTCACAACTATTTTTCCTCCTTCAAAATACCACTGATAAGAAAATTAGAAATTGTCATACCTTGAACTTTGAGAACAGGTAAACCTTTGCCCTGCTCCCACCCTCCAAGTGTATGTCAGTTAGTGAGAAGTCACTGGAACACAACGTGTGGCCTCTGGAATTTGCAAGATTAAACTGCATCTCTGCTGCTTTCCCATGAAAAAAAAGGTCTCTTGCTTTGTCAAGAACATTCTCAAAGGTACTTGATCTATCTAGCATTACATATGCTACTCCTCCTCCGTTCTGTGTTTTGACCTGGCTATATCCTCTCTTATATCTGTTGTAGTGTTGCCATCCTATTTGAAGCTTTATTTGTGGCTTTGGTTTGCGGACAACACCTACAGTGTTAGAAAAGAGAAAGAACAGTGTGCAGTACACAGGGACTTGGTGATTTGTATGAAAGTTACAACTGATTCCCATCATGGCAATTTAAATGAAAATTGCATGTGACACTAATTACATGCAAATAATGAAGAAAGATTCCACTTCTTAATCTAGCTATAGATTCATTCACTCTTTGATTACTAGTACCATACAATATGTTTTGTATCCATGCCAAGAAATTCTTCAAGCCCAATAAAGTACATGTAGAGTAGACATAACATTTACAGCTAAGGTAATATTTACCAAAGTAGGATTGGCTTTTGTATATGTGAAATATTGTTACTGTATTTCTTGTCTAGACTATAGTCATTGTGTTTGTTTTAAAGAAACTTTTCAATAATGCAACAAACTTTAACACCGTATTTTCATTAACTTAATTGTACTCATGAACATGTATGCACGACTTATTTGACAAGGTGTTATGTTGTAAATTAATGCAGCTATTAGTAAATAGCTGAAAGTTTTAAACAGTAACAAATCTGTCTGTTTCTGTCTTCTGAAAATGCCTTTACCCTAGAATAGGTGAGATAAAGTGATCCTCATCTCCAAAAAGCTTAATTCACTTGTACAGCAATGAAAGTATGAATACAATATAGCATCTCAAATGTGGAGTCTGCATATACAAAACATCGATAATAGTGGCAGCACCAACCTTAGCAATCTGGGGGACTCAAGTGGGAAAGGTATACTTTGGGAGGGGATATATAAGTCTGATGAAATGCACTGGAAGCTGTTTCTAATACAAACAATAAGCATAATTAGATATATTTGGATAGGTACCAGATCTAGTTAGAGCCTTTGGGGTACCTGAGAGACAAAATCTCCCTTATGTCCCTAGATATGTTAGTTCATGGAGGTTTTTAGCTCCATGCATGGTTAGTTCAACCACCGATGCATAACTGATAACTAAAATCAAAATACCTGATTAGCATTATTCCTTGTGAGACTTTCAACCAGGTGGCTCAGTTTTGGGCGCTTATGCTCTGCAGTGTGCAAAGGAAAGGAACAAAATACTAGTACTGTCATAAAAAACCAACCACAATATTTGAGAAAACAAAGTACACATGTATGCAAGTGGGTACCACATCAGTTCACCATGCAAAGCTTTCGACTTAAATCCTAAAAATTAATTGATACAACCATATTCCAAGATTATAACAAATTATTTTTTTAGGGAACACAATTGTTCCAAAGACTGTGCATGTAGGGCCTGGCGAGATTTCAACTCGAAGGGAAAATAGTATATTATCTGGACTACGTATACATAGAAGGTAGCACTTTTTTCAGTGATCAGACTATATTCAGAGTTAACCTCTTACTTATAATCTCAAGTGAACTTTGAACTTTATGAAAACCATGCAATAGCATTCAATTGCTCACCAAGGGCTTGCTATACATACTCAGTTTGAAGTTCAAGCTACTTCACTTATTGAGATATTGTACTTTAAAGGTTTTCAGACTTGAACCTTTTGACTTCCATGAAAAAAATTACAAGGCATCATATAAGCACACACACTTACATACACACATAATCAATTAAGGAATAAATTTGTAACTCAAAACAATTGCTAGAGAATGCCCATGTTCCAAAATATTAATACTCATTTGTTTTTACTAAAAATATGTTTTTGAAGTCCCAGAACTGGTATGATAAATTTCATTGAAATGTCATAGAAACAGCTGATGAGCATGCACCTTGCATTGATTATAGGGTAGTCTCAAATTCTTGAAGTTGAGCGAATATATCCTCGTCCTATTGTTTTCCTTTAAAGGTAGTCTGCAATTGGCCCCTAAATTATATCACGCAATAATTGTTACAAGTTTTCAAAAAGTACTCTCCTGGAGGAGGTCTTTACTCTCCAAATTGTTCTCAGACATTCTAAATGAACACACAAGATGGCTGAATGTCCCAGTGAGGTAAATTTCCTCCAGGGTGGTAATGAAAGTAGTTTAAGAATTTTCACCAAATGTCACCATAGTTGAAAATTTTGCACATTTGGGGCCAATACAGCATACCTTTAATGTGTCTCAGCACAAATGGTATAAGTATCTTTTTGCTTTCTGTTTACTGTCTCAGGAATCGATTCAATTAGTTCACTTTGGGGTCTTTCATTGTAGTACTAGTGGCAGGTACAGAATGCCCAACATCAAAATCAACTTGTAGTACACTACTACACTGTGTCAATGTCATAGTGTCCTTTTGTGCATTTGACAACACTTTTCTGAATGTCAACAGGTTACAGTCTCTTCTATGCATGGGAATATGGCAAGCCATTTTAACATGTACCTCCAAATTCTTAAGTAATTCTACTTTGCTTAATCGTATTCTACTTAAGAAATATAATCAATTTCGTAGTAAGCTTGGGTTGAATTAAATTTTACTTAAGCTAAATTGTATGCTACTCTCGTAATATACAATTGAATTCTACTTAAATTGTATCCTGCTTTAAAAGTAAAGTACTATTTCACCAGATGAAGTAAAATCGACACTCTATTTCACTTAAGCTATGACACTTGAGTAAAATACAATTTTACTTAAGCAGATTTGACTCAACAGTTTGCCCTTCCAACCACACTCATCGAGGTACAGTACATAATATGCTTAGATAGAATTATGATGCACAGCAACATGCATGCTAACTTACACACTTACAAGTCAGTCTTTCTAGGTTATACATATAGCATATACTGCATCACTGCCCATCAATAAGAACGCATCACTTACCATTAGATGGTTCCTCATGAAATGAATGGTTGCCAATCACTAGAAGGAATTAAATAAGACAAAACATCTAAACAAATATCATGATGGAAGATATTTGGCATGCAGACATAGCAGGCTATCATGACCAAATCAGCAATAATAGTACTGTCGCATGAACACCTTTAGATAGATAGAAACTTTATTGTCCATTTGAGGAAACAGAATGTGGAACTACAGTGCACTGAATATTTTATATTATATTAATTAATATTTTAATACTTTTTCCTGTGGAACTGTTCATTAATACAACTTCTTTTGCTACTCAGAATTACTGTAGCCACTACTTTGTCAGTGTGCTGTCAGTGGTATACTTCTTTGTCTGATAAATGTTCTGTTGATTATGATAATTTCTCAAAGCATATACATTTTCAATGAAATGAAACTAAGTTAGGCTGTTTAGCTTTAGTACTTGCCATTTTAAATGAGTTTCATATTGATGAATATTATCCTTTACTGGGAAACCACTTGGCAAGACTATATTACATTTTCTCCAGCATACTGCTGACAATCTGTGACTTACAGTTTGGAATGAATGCATACATACATAACATTCTTTAACAATGTGATATTCAATTAGAATGGAAACTCTTCATGGTTCCTTTCTGCTATTCATTGATTACTTTCACCAGATCACTTTTAAGAAGGCCTCAGTTTTCATAAAACAAGGGCAAATTCATGCCCAAAAAATTACTTTTGTTACAAGAACGAATAAGCCCCACCCCCTCATAAATATGCATGATATCAATTATAACACATATCAGCATTTATGTTAAGTTGCAAACTAGAGATCACCATACCAAGTTTGAAGAAATTTCAACTTATGGTTGGACAGTTATTACAATTTGAAGATTTTTACATATTGACCACATGGCTCCAATAATATTCATTATGGGCCATGTAGGCCTACATACAAACTTTTGTCACCTAAGCAAATAATACTAAGCTCTTCCTCCTCATAAAAATGCATATCAAATGTCAACACACATCAGCATGTGATGGCTTCTAGCCTTCTACCAGTATCACCATACCACCAATCATTCCCTTGTTGAGTATTATCACATAAACAAACTAGAGTGTC
This sequence comes from Apostichopus japonicus, assembly GCF_037975245.1. NCBI lineage: Eukaryota > Metazoa > Echinodermata > Holothuroidea > Aspidochirotida > Stichopodidae > Apostichopus > Apostichopus japonicus. The sequence continues at coordinate 19,341,073 of NC_092577.1, forward strand.
ACACCCACATGCACTCCCACACCCAGACACATACCTTAATGCAATAGGTTCATTTAGTTACTTTCATGGCAAACAAAAATGCAATTAAAATTTTTATTAAAATACAAACCAATCATTAGTTTCTCCCTATCCATAACAACATGACTCTCGTCGACATCGATCCACTCTTCCCAGCTTTTGTCAAAAACTTGTAACTGGAATTTTTGCAGTTCAAATTCTTGGAAGGTCTAGAGAGAATAAAAATTAAACCAGTATAGTAATTAGTATCCACTAGTGTCTTAAACACTTTGGAAAGTGATTCATTCCATGAAAGAAGTAATACATTCATTCTGGTTTACAAGTGCTTATATGCTTTTACTCTTAAGTCATAGGAATGTCGTCAAACGTCAAGCTTGTACTCATCTCGCACTCATGAAATTGTACTCATCTCGCACTCATGAAATTGTACTCGTACTCATACTCGTACTCATACTCGTACTCATGGGAATTGTATTCGTACTCATAGGATTGAAAATCAAGTACTCCTACTCGACATGAATGCTGAGCATACTCCTACTCACAAGGGCGCAGGAACCGGGGGGCGCAAGCCCCCCAGTGAAAAACATGGAGGGGCGGAAGTATCATTCCGCCCCCCACTTCGCAAGTCAAAAAAGCCCTTTTTCATTTCCAAATGAGAAAAAAAATCTAATTTGGAGCACCAAATTGCATCTAAGGCCAGGTGAAAATACAAAATTAAGTTTACAAAATGGAGTGGGTGTTGAAGTGTGCTATATTGCACCAAATTGCATCTGAGGCCACCTGGAAATGCAAGAAAATCCAAAGGGGAGGGGGACACCCCCTCCCCTTAGACCCCTCCCCAGGCCGGCCATCAGTCTTCAGCCCCCCACTCAAAAGTAACTTCCTACGCCACTGCCTACTCGTGACCTTGTACTCATACTCGTAGTCCTATATTCGAGATTTTGTACTCACCTGCAATATGAGATCAAACTATATTACACCTCTGGCTTTAATTCATACACCTTTCTATAGGACCATCTTTCCATAATGATAGTGATTAAGACAGAGTCTGTACTGTAGGTTCTCAGGGCCCAATTGTACAATGTGAAACTTCCCCAACTTTTGAGTTTTGAGAATTATTTGGCCGAGAGTACAGAGCATTGAGAAAGTAGTCTACCAAACTCACAATCTTTTAGAATGCATGCAAAATTATGGGGGCTGCACTGTAAAGTAATTGTTTGAGCCTATCTATACTGTGATTGTGAGTATGGCTAAGCCTTTACTATAGCTGCTTTGACTAGTCTCCGTCATTGACCTGTTAGGTTGGCTACTGCAACTTTTGTAAGTTACATTTGTGACTTACTTCTAGTTATAATTGCAAATAAACACGTATGTTAACCTAGGCCTAGGCCTAATTACTCTAGGCCTAGGCACTCATATGACCGTTATTAACTTAATAAGGCATAGGCCTAGCTAGTTTGAACTTCAGTCTTCAGACATGATAAAGCTAACGTAGGGCCTAACTTAGGCAAAATAAATTCCTACAGTTGCAACTTACCCTTTTCGCTCTCTCGTAAACAGATGCTTTTTCCCCACTCGGGACCCACGCAACATGTTTGTGGTCCCCCATACAAAACAACACCTCCATTCGTGCATCTTTCGGCTCATCATCGCCCTCCGACGAACTAGTTGAAGACATGATTGCACGACTTCCTTGCAATGTATGGACGGTTGATGACGTTCTATATCACTTCAAATGCATGTATGGGATCAATGGACTTTTCAACACAAAACTAACATTTTGCAAGAAATGATTGCGTTATTCAGATAAATTATCCCATCATAATAACATTTTGCAATATTTTGTTGCATTGCAGACTTAGAAAAAGTCAGCATTCGAAAATTTTGCAAGAAATTGTTGCGTTCACCAGATATATTATCTCATCAAAATGACAAGTTGCAATATTTTGTTGCATTGCAGACTTAGAAAAAGTCAGCATTCGAACATTTTGCAAGAAATTGTTCCGTTCACCAGATATATTATCTCATCAAAATAACAATTTCCAATATTTAATAACATTTTGCTGTATTTTGACGAGAACTAAGTTGTCAAAGTAACGATATTCTGCATTTTGTTAACTTATTTCTTTGTGATGTGATGGCACCTATACGCTTCCGTACTTAGGTGATGAGTCTATCGTTCAGTGTAAAATCACTTTAAAATGTTTCAACTTGTTCACGTGTGACGGTTGCCTTTAACTACTCTGTAAGTTTCTTTTCCTTTTCTTCTTTTCTTAAGTTTTATCTTTGTTTTATCCTCTTTCTTCAGTCAACATCTCCTCACAATTCCCTATATTAGGGTTGCCACACGTTGTTTTACACCGGAAATGTGCTCAATTTAATGTTGTTTGTTTTTCGTAAACATAAATGAACATGTTAGCTCATAATCTTGAAGATTGATCTTGACAATGTGACTTTTGTCTGAAAATACCATTTTATTTTACCAAATTTGATATTTTAGTGATCAAAATCGTTAAGCTGTTGGTGGTGAATGGATTAAGTTCAGTATGATTTTGAACCTTGATTGGGAAGCAGTGTCATGGTTTTTTGTTCATGCTTGGACTGCAGGGGTGCCCAGGACTTCCCGAGTGCCGGGTCTAATGGGAGAGGGGGTGTCCCGACTTTTCAAGGTGCTCAGAAGTCAGATGCCAAATGCTGGCACTTGTGTAGCTTTTTATGCACATACACAAGTACACAAGTAGTTTTGCTAACAATTTACAATTTTGTTATCGGAAACACATTGCATGTTAAAACGCTGATTCTCTTGTAATTTCATTGCAGTTGTCACTTTCCTGTACGAGTTACAGAAGAGTTGTCGCCTGGAAACCATTTTCCAAGAAACAATGGAACAATTTTACAGAGGGAGCCTGCTGTGACATTTATGTCATTTGTGCATCAATCCAGCTCTAGTGAGTTGGTGCGATGCCAGGTGTTGAATGATGGTGCTGACAATCTTGCAGACAACATCCTTCTTCACCTCTATGGCATGAATGCCGGCGGGGGTATTCCCTGGTCCAGGCGACTCCTTACTGCCCCCACCAACAGGAAAGGTGAACTTGCCACACTGTTGGCCAGAAGACTTTTTGAGGAATACACTAAAAGCTTCAGATAAGAATCATAAAATAAATAACCATGGGTGGGATATGATGTCTGAAAGGAGGGGGGGTACCTGAACGAGGGGTGCAAGGGCAGCTGATATCTCCTCCCCCTTGTCAGAATTGTGTTTATTTCATAAAGCCCCTGGATGTAATATTTGAAGGTTTCTTCCATGAACTATAGTTCTGTATTTGAAAATAGAATTATGCTTTTTGCATAAAAAGCTAAGCCCAGATTTATTAAGCGACATAAAACTGTATTTCGACCACTGTATACAACAAGGATCACAAAGATTGCCAAAATATCAAACAGTCTGCAACTTTGACCTATTGTCCCCATATCACCCATTCAGTTGCATTGCTATTTTCCAGGGTCTCCAAAAGTGGTCGTAGTTTGCCCATTACCACATAATGAAGAAAAATGTTTTGTCTGCTCTAATAATGAGGAATTGTTCATTTAATCTTCTTACAGTCTGGTGCCAAAGTAAACCAGCAGATGATCAGGTAACTATCATTTTGAATTCTAATGTGCCAAGTTGGAAAAAGAACATATGATATGCCAATGTGCGACAAGGTTGAGATTTGGGACAAGTTGTGAACTGGTTAGGGGAACATTCAAACTTAACGGTCATGTGATCCGAGGTCACCAAAGGTCAATTAATGATAAAAAAGTAGTTCTTTTTGCGATAACTTGAGAATGAATTGTCCGTTAGGGTTGGAAATTGCTTCAATGTAATCCATTTGTCGACCCACATGTGGGTGACCTTTGACCTCAACTTGTCCTCTGGTGACCTTTACTTGTTTTGGGGAATTTTACCGTTTCGATGCAATTTTCAGATGTCAAAGGTACCTTCTGATCATAAATGTCAATGGTTTGACCCCCGTGTGACCTTCGTGTGCGAAGTTAATTATGTTAAAAATTAATGTTAAAAAAAGTATTTGGGGGGAAAAATGGGCAAAGAAAAAATATGTTGGAATTTTTAGTTTTCATGCTCAATTTAGGTGTCACGATCAAAAATGTCGATTGGTTGACCTCCGGGTGACCTTTGTGTGTGAAGTTATGTATACAAGTTCAAAGTTAACTTTTAGACATTTAATGCAATTAAATCGCAAATGCCAATGTGTGATACGGTTGATACTTTGTGACAAGTTGTGAATGGGGTGGTGGAACATTTTCAAATTTAACAGTCATGTCATCTGTGGTCACCAATGTTATCATATTTGTTGACCCGCTTGTAGGTGACCTTATATTTCTTACATTTCGACGCCATGTTCAGATCTCAAAAGTGCATTTTCATAAAAATTCGATCACATTTTGTGATCACAAAAGTGTTGGCTATAGTGTTGGTCACTTTATCGGTACATGTAGGACCACAATTACTTGCACTCTTTGAGGCCAATCTTGCTTGATAATATTATGTGTATTGTCATATACCCCTACGCAAGGAACCACAGTGCCCTTGGGCTCTTGTTGGTAGACTGGTCTGCTTTCTCCAAATGCATGAATAGCAAAAAAGAGATACGACTATAAGGTACGGTGCAGCCATTACAGGTAACACCACTTTGTAATATTAAATAATGAACTGGTTAGAAACGGTCTGTGTATTTGTTCGGGCAAGTTTGCAGCAAACAGAGAAAAAAAAACTGTAGCTCTCAGAGAAGAATTAACAATGAATTAATCGAACAGGAGGAATTAAAACTGGTGAATATAGGGCTAAAGCTAGGAAAAAGTTTTGAGCCAAGAACATGTGGATGTCTTTGGTTTAATTATGTGTTCATGCAGGAGGAATAAACAGTAACATAAATCCTAAGTGCAATTAAGATTTTCAGCATGACCAGCAATCTCATATTGTTTGGGCTCATCCTATGGATTCTGTTTCATTGTAGGTCCTGTTTGCCTTCTCATCGCAATGTACAAGTAAGTAATTAGTTGGCATGCCAAATGAATATGAAAAGCATTTTCAAACTGATTGCTTATGTAATCCTTTTATGGATTTTATGGAGTACTCAATTCAGTGGTAGTGCTGATATGGTAGGAGAAAATTTTCTGTGCAGCCCCTTTCCCCTAAAACAGATCTGATACCTATCCAAACTATATAGAGTTAGGCTAATGATTTGTACTAGAAACAGCTTCCGATACAAATCCTTCATGTGAAAAATTGAAAAATGTAAAATGATATACCACCATTTTATAAATGAGTTTTGTTATTTAGGCAAGAATCCTGAAAATGATGGAACCTCTTCCCTCATATCAGTATTATTTTTGCCCTTTACAACCTACCACAATTGCCTAAGCTGGTCCAGCCACTGGATAAATTTGAAACTACTTTAAGTTGACCTTCAGAATAACAATTTTGGAGGATCAGTATGGATAATGATAAGCCAATCAGTGGTGATATACAACATGTAAAGCTGCATTTAATATAGTGTGCAAGCCAAAGCACTCAGTGCAGGAATCTGCTTCGTTGAATTCAATAAGCATGTGTGTATGATCTCATATTGAGAACATGGATTATTAGCAGTTGATGTTAAGGCACTTAAATCCTCGGCAAGAGAGCAGTTTAAAACTCAACTTAAAGCTGTTAATTGCTCTATTGGAATGATATCATGTTGCTAGGTAATCCATTTAAAGATCCATACTAAAATGAATGGAAATGTGTACTTAAATGATAAAATGCAGGTTGTTAAAGGCATTGAAGACTTGCTCCAAACCGCATGCGGCCATCTGAACAAGTTAACTTTCGTTTGCTTGCAAGTGACGTTTTGTTTGTGTCGCTAAAAATGATGAAACGTGATACCTTCTTATCTTTAACTAGACCTGAGATGTCCATCGCTGTATTGTTCGTTTACTGTGCTGTGGGCATTGACCGCAGCTGTATGTATACTGACTGTACACTAGTGTCTAATTATCGAAGGTAGCAAGCTGTGTGTGTATTATCTGGGATCGATGGTGGTGTCTAACACTTCTGTTACACCTCATTTGAAACTAGGTCAGATTACCGGCATGAGATGTTTCTTTTTGCGCGAGTCTTCACACCTTTTAAGGGTCACCTTTATTCTATGTCATACACAACACAGGAAGTAAAAATTGATACGTACCATAAATTTCATGGTTTTTCTGTTAATATTCCCAGGGACGAAGGAGACGGTTGTGCACCCTGTGTTACCGTGGGCAACGGTACCTCGGCACCCACTTACGCAGAGTGCACAACATACGAGGCGCCAAAGAAAGGCAAAGAATGTTGTATGCCGCAAGAGAAAAGTAATTTCCACTATGTCTACTTTTGTTTCTGTTGGAAGCTGTAATGGTTTAACAAGAAATACCCTTTGGTGGGGGGGGGGGGGTTAAATTGAAAATAACATTGTATAAGGTAGGGTAAGCATACATTGTAGTTTGTTTTAAATATTACTATTGTTGTATATTGCAATAGCTTTTAGAATAAAGGGTCAAGGCCCAATGCAGTGTAGGCATAGCTTACTTTTGGCAGTTCTGTACATGAAGTCCTCAAAATTTAAAGACAAAATATGCCAGGGCCTTCTCTAAAATTGTTTTGTAAATGTAACATTTTGTCGTTAGGTATTGGATGCAACATTGTACAAACTTTCTTTCTGTATATATATATATGAGGAATGCCTATCGGTAAGCCAATTCTCTGTGGAAGGCGACTTCGGGACTGTCCTATGACTGGATGTCCTGCAAAAGGGTTGAAGAGAATTAACCATCATCTTGCCGGGGTACACAATCTTAATGTGAGTAGTGTATTACGGAAATACCAAATAAGACTGTAACTTCAGTGAATCTAGTATAAAACTAACCAAGCTCTTGACTATACAGTCTTTGTCATCGGCGTTTCACTGTCATTTTCCGTAATTTCATGACTCTGTCTGTGACAATGGGGGGGGGGGGGGAGTCTGATTCAGCTGCATGGAACTGATATCTAATATCCTGCAACTTGGTGGATATATCAAACTGAATTAAGGGGAAACTGAAGAAGGTGCAATTGTTGACATGCGTATTTTCCTGTCAAATAGAAGCAAAAACATGTAAAGAACCAGCCAATGGAAAGGGAAACTGACTTCACAGGGAGAGGGACTGCCCCTTTCCCGGCAAATCCAGAAGTAAATAACATCAAAAGACAAAGGAACCCCTCCCAGTGGCTGGACTTTAGCCTGGAAGTGAACTTTACTAACAAGTCCTATAGCTACCAAGATTCCTTATCCATGGTCCGAAAGTACTGCTGAAATGGGCCTCATGATGCCATCTTTCTTCTGGTTGGTAAACTGTAATAATGCAGAGCATATTTTTACTTTTTCGTTATCATTACTTTTTCGGATCCTACAGAGAGACACCCGCCTATATAGTGAGATGCTGCTATTAAGTAACAGGACTGCCCAGGATGAAAGGTCAATTGCCTCTTCAATAACATATCCTGAGATGTCAACAGAGCTTTTGCAGGACAACACTTTAGGTAAATAAAAGAAATCTATTTTGATTCCTCTTGTAGTTATCTAAACATATTGGGCCCAGTTTTGAGGCAATCAGTATTTCAATGTTATCTGTAGACGGAACTTTTTATTCATATACCTCCTATCTCTACGCATACAAACTAAGAAAACTGGAACAAAACTAACTTATCACTTTGTGGATTTATCTTGAACGTTACATGCACAATCGTAAGAGCATAATGGTAGTATATATATGATTTCTTTTAATTCTCACAGGACAGTTCCAGAAGTACTATGAGGTGCGCGGAGGGAACACTGCTGCTGCAAGGAAGTCTGCACTGCAGCATCGAAAGCAGGTGGAGGCCCTACTGAGACGTCTCAGCGTGACCACTATGCAGCTGATTACCCCTAATACACCTATAAGGTACTACAAACTTTCACTTCTATTATTTCCAAAACTGACCTTGGACCTACACCAACAACAGTTGAGCTCTTCTATTCAAATAAAATGCATTCATATGCCAAGTATGAAAAGGAGAGACACAACCTTCCATGTGAAGTTGAATGCTTACATCTGCAAAGTGAACTTTGTGGGGTTTTTTGGATGTGAAAGCACATTTTTATATTCTTTAATCATTAATGCATGTTCACAACAGGACTATCGCTAAACAAACAACAGTAAGTCAGACCTCTGTAAGTAATGCATCTATCTCTCTTTTGTTTCAAAATTGTGGAATCTTTACAGAAAGAAGCGAAGCAACCCAAAACTATTGGAAGCTACCTTCTTTCTGTGAAGAAGCTCTGCAATTTTTTAATTGCAAATAGGGAGGTGGCAAGCTGTCTTAGGGATCAACAGCAGGGCCACCATTCGTGATACGCAAAGCAGTGCAGATGACTTCACAGCTTCACTCCGTGCACAGACTGTCCGCAGGGAGTTGGAACTGGGGGCAAAGATAACTGGTAATATTACAATGTAATGTGCCTCTTTAAACAGATGATCATGCACTCCTTTCTCTTTATGAAATAATCTAACTAGACTAGACCTTCAGTAAAACAAGATTTAATACATACACCTTTTGTTTCTTAACCATAAGCATTATTCATAAAGCACTTCACAAGTACAATATCATTACATTCCATTGTTAATCTATCTCTGTATCTTCTTTTCCACGCCAGGACCATTTCACTGGATATAATCAAAACAACATATTACATTATTTATGTATCTTTCCATACAAACAGATGTCCTTCCTTCAAATGAGGTGGCAAGGTTTAAGGAAAGTGTCTACCTTGAGCTTGAGGCAACCATCCGTAAGTCTGCAAATATTAAATTAAGTATAAATAGTGAATGGCAGAAAGGTAATTTGAATGGTAACACCCATCCTTCCAACCAATCGAAGTTAAAGCAAAAATATAACAAAAAATATTCCTTTACCTAACAGATGACTAGTCAACATGAAAAGTAACAGTATGCCATTTATGTGTATGCTTGGACCTAAACCATTTACAATGGATTCGAGGAGGGGTGGTAGAAAGTACATGCGTGCTTCACAAAAGAAGAAAGCCGTTTGGCTTAGTGATTCCTACCGAGCCATGTGTCTTGTGAGAGCATTTAAGGTGGCACTGCACACAAAAGCCTTTAATAAGGTGGATCGGTAAACCCAGTATGAAGTTCCTGACTTTTACAAAGTTTTGAAGGTTTCAAATTCTGAATAGGGATATCTTGTTGGCCAGTCCACACACAAATTGTGGAGTTCACCAAAGTTGTATAATTTGAGCAAATATGAAAACAAGGTTTGTTAGGTAGACCTCTGTAAATCAGTTTTGTATGGGAATATTGACAGAAAAAGAAAGAACTATAGCACTTGTTAAACTGGATCTTCATAGCAAGTGTGAAGTTTATCCAAGTTGCTTTATCAAGTTAATAAGTTGTTTTTATCCCGATATTGACCTCTGTTGACATCAAATGACCTTTGTTGTCCTCAACATTATAGGTGCATCTACATAAGAAATAAAACGTTCCAACTCTATACTTTTTAATATTTTGTATAAAAACCAAGGCATCTCATTCACATACATACACCATCTAGTACAATTCCTTAGTGTTATATATTCCATGGAATAAAAAAAAAACCATAAAATGGATATGTAAGTACTGCACATGCATCTTGTCAAATCTTATAACACTTATCTTCCAGGTGCATTACAGAACACTCCCAACTTAGTTGAGAGGTCACAGGTGGCCAGTGTCAGAAATATTCTCATCACATTAATTCTTTTAGTGTCTGGCCACCGCAGTGGCGTAATCACTCAACTAAGTCTGGGCGAGTTCCAAGATGCAGTGATGGAGTTGTACGGGGAGGAGTCCTATTTCATGAAGGTAGGGTTTATTGTAAAATTCATATTTGTATAAGTTCAAACGTCTCATAAAATATTAAAACAATGACATGAAACGAGATACATCATTACTTTCTTGAAATCAAGGTAGGCATTACAGCATATAGGAATGAAATCTGTCTTCAGCAGATAAATGTTTTATTGCATTCTTTCAATTCCTTTATTAAGGAAACATTTTCGAAAAATTTAGCTGAAACCTCATTTATGACGGTTCGTCAGATAAGCAGCTTAAACAAAGTTGCATTTGTTTCATAAAGGACAGCTTTACGTGTTTGCTATTTGAAAGCACAAAGAACCACCGTAATTTTTCCATTGAAATAAACTGTAAAACAAATTGAAATGTCATTCAGTAATTGCAAGTGAACAGTTACAATGTGGGCCTTGTGAGGGTTACAAGATACCCTACGATACGAGTTCCGTATAAATAACATAACCTTACCCGCCTCACCCCACCCCAACCTACATCTTGGTCTCTAAGGATAAGTGCAGAATCATACTACTATTAGCTCTAAATATCCATATAAAATCGCTAAAACATCAGAGTGCTACTATGGATCTTTGTTTTTGACTGTCAGTTGATTTTGAAAAAAAAACACTTTGAAGATAAGCATCTATTTTCATTCATATACAATCATTAGGAGTTATTGAGGTAATTATATATTTGTATTCACAGTTCAGCACATTACCTTCAACGTCCACAGACAAAGGTGTAAGTATAGCGTAATCAATCTTTGAGAAACAGTGGAGGTGTTTGAGAGGCTGCCTAGCAAAGGTAGTCTTGCATTCACAGGTACACCACATGAAGCAGATGTGTTATGGTGTATTAGAAAAAAAAGTCTTCCTACTTGTAATGATGAGTTCAGTATAAAGTGTCCAGACAACTAGCAATTCGGTGCACTATCCTCGATAACCTTTCGCCAGATGCATAAATGTACATCACTTATCTTGAAAAGATTTAAAGCATTCTTAAGTACTGCCATGTTCTATATTTTGAGAATGCTCTACTGCTACACATTTATTTCATTCCAATGGAGACGCACATAGCGGCATTACAGTAGGAATAAATTAATAGAGCTACATATAGTAATACCTTGACAGGACAGTCCCTCTTCCTAAGAGACATTTCAGTTTATATGAGTAGGTTATTTACTTTAGGCATTGACAGCTATCTTTTCTTACTCTAGAAAAACGCCAAAGGGCCATGTTTACTTTGGAAGAGGTCAAGGGAATAATGGAAATATATAATAACACCAAAAAAAGATACAGTGCAAAATCCAATATCAAAGATGTAGTACAGGATGGTACTTTCAAGGACTACAGTAATATATATATATGGAGTGTGGAATAGTTCAAGTTTTGGTTCTGTCTTGCCAACCTTTATGGTAAAATTAACGAAAAGACTTCTGTGCACTTACAACAATGTTTTTTTTTTGGCTACAGAAAATTTAAAACAGTCTATTTAAACAAGGGGATTGAATCCGATATAACTGGTGCATCTTATAATATTGCCACGTGTATTGCTTTGTAACTCAGTGACCAAATACCAGAATTCGAAGATATTTTGCAATTTTACCATCCTAAGTGAAGTCTACCTTGGGGTACTTTAACAAACTTCCTCAGTTTCTTCAGGTGGATTTGGTGGCCATAAGTATGCTTAAAATATGCTAGTTTAGCCGTACACTCTCAACTACACTGTTTTTGTTACAGCCTGTACTTTTTGGTGGAAGGTATTTTCCAGTTCTTATTTGGTTGATATTATGAAGAAGGGTCTAAGCTAACCATTAACAATTGGTACGTAAGTTTGACTGCAACTAAGTTTTAGTTAAGCAGTGTAAATTTTGTTAAGTAACGTTGCATTATTACACTAACTAATGTGTCTAATATCTTGGCCCTCAAATATTTCTCATTTGTGACAACATGACCAGTCGTTTTAAATTCTGGGAGATTCTTGACCTTCCGTTAACATGCGTCACCTCTAAAACAGGTTAGTTGGAATATGTGATCTGTACTTATCCAATAAACATCTTCCTTGGCTAAAACTCATATTACAGTATTTCTGTAGAGGTGTAGCAACCAGTATGATATCTTTTAAAAGGTACTTTATTTATTAATAATGTTAAATTTGAATTAAACTGTAAATGAATGTTTAGGAGGTGACACAAGATTGTTAACACTTCATTTTTTACATTTCTGCTGTTTGTGTACCATCATATGCTAATGGATGACTTGATCTCCCTTAGGAACACTGTAACAAACTGAACAAAGTATTAAACTGTCACATATGATCAGTTGATGGATAAATTACAAATATGTGTTTTTAGGCCACTTTTTCCCCTTTCTGGACAAGAGATAGGGTGCCCATTGCTTACATTAGTGTAAACTGAATTTGGTATTTTCACCTGGCCTGAAAAAGGGGGTTTTCTGACTGAAAAAGGGGGTTTTCTGACCCCCCCGCGAAGCGGGGGGGGGGGGCGGAATGATACTCCACATTTTACACTGGGGGCTAACGCCCCCCAGCCACCCGGTCCCTACGCCCTTGGGAATGGAATGATTGATTAGTAAATACGTTCTGTCCATAAAAGATCAAAATCACCAAACATGCACGTTTTAAAACGGATATAAATTCAATTATAAATAATACATTGTGTATTGTAGTTGGCTTTCGTGGAGTGCAGACGTGTTTTTCGCTCTCGCTCTCCATCTGATAACTTTTTTCACTGTACTGTACTGTGCTATACTTCCCGCCAGGCGGGTGTGCGCCATATCGTATATCGTTACCGTATATAGTCATCGTATATTGTATTTTATCCAACCTATCTTTAGTTTGTTTTGTTACTCCTCTGTGGCCCAGCCACCTTCGGTATCATGGCATCGCGCCGTGATTCCAAAATTGTTAAGTTAACCTTCACCGGTGAACAAGCGGTTCCACCGGTGCAAGTTTTTAGTATTTTAAAGAGTAAGGGTGTTGTTGTGCCTGGAGAGGTTGATGCGTTGCAAGCTCTCCAGGGTCGTAATACTTATGATGTACGTTTTACAAGTGACGTGACCCGGCAGAAGGGTGTCACGTTGCTGAGTGGGGTTGAAGGTTTGACAGTTACTCCATACGAGCGTTCCGTGTGGGTAACTGTCATCCACGTAGGACTAGAGGTGCGTCAGGAACTTGTCGCAACTGTTTTAGGTCGGTTTGGGGCTGTCAAGGCCATCAAAACTGTGCTCCTACGCACAGGCCCCTGGGGTGTTGAACGGGCACCGACAGGTTCGGATCGACCTCAAGCAGGACATTCCCTCCTTCCTTTTTATTGCCGGGCATAAAGCTCACGTGCGTTACCCCGGTCAGCCCCGTACCTGCTTCAGGTGTGGGGAGACCGGGCACGAAGCCAAGGGCTGCCCAAACAAAAAGTGTGGGCGCTGCCTTCGTCTTGGGCATGATACCTCTGCTTGCCCAAGCGAAGTTGTGTGCTCACTCTGTGGGAAGGAGGGGCATGTTTTTCGCGCTTGTCCCTCCTCTTATGTCTTTATGACAAAGAGTGGGGGTCAATCAAAGGCGCCAAGTTCTGGCGCACCTACTGCCTCGGAGGAAGCTCCACGCAAAGAGGGGCAACCGGATGCACCTAGTTCACCCTCCCCCGTAGTTGCAGACCCCAACCCCGTGCCCGCACCAAGAAAGTCTCCACCAGCTTCCCCTATCAACTCGTCCAGTTCCGTCCCCAGTCCGCCGCCGGTATCGCCAGATCCGGAGACTCTGTCCGACGGCGACTCCGGGGACTCGGTGGTCATCGGGTCTCCGGAGGCTCTGTCTGACAGCGACTCTGGGGGCTCGGTGATCGTGGAGCCAAAACGTGCCACTGGGACGAGCTGGTACGACGAGATGGGGGAACCCTCTCTAAAAAGGTCGGCCTCAAGCGACGACTCAGACGACGATATGTCGTCTAGAGCTCGCTTGAAGCTTACAAAATCGTCGTGGGCGTAGTTTTGCGTCATTGCCCTCTCATGGCCCATACTTTTTCAGTTGCCACTTTCAACGTCAATGGCATGAGGGATCATCGCAAGCGCAGTCGCATTTTCCAATATTGTACTTCAATGGAAGTCGACTGCGTTTGCCTGCAGGAAACACATATTTTGGAAGAAGATGTCCCTCTATGGGCTTATGAGTGGGGTGGTGGGCTGCATGCTTCGTTTGGTTCGTCTTCATCCTGTGGCACTGTCATCCTTCTGTCACCTCGTCAGGCGGGTTTTGCCACTAGGGTGGAGACGGATCACGAGGGCCGATTGGTTTGCATTCTATTCAAGTATCCACAGGGTAACATCTCCCTTTGCAATGTGTATGCTCCCAATCGGCCTTCTGCTAGACGAGAATTTTTTAACACGCTACCCTCCTTTGTTCCTGGTAGTGCACCATGTGTCATGGTCGGAGACTTTAACTGTGTCCCAGACTCGGGTCTTGACAGACTCGGGGCTTCTGTGTCTGCTAGTCCTGACGCTGGGATCACAGAATTGGACAGATTCACTTCGGCACACCATTTAGCCGATGTCTGGAGGCATATGCACCCGTGTAGTACGGTGTATACGTGGATGAGGCCTAACGGAGAAGATGCCTCCAGGATAGATCGAGTGTATGCGCCCGTAAGTTTTAAATTTTCGGGTTGCGAGACGCTCAGCTGTCCGCTCTCTGACCATGACACTGTAGTAGCACGTTTTGTTTTGCCTTCCATTTTCCCGATCGGGCGGGGCCTATGGAAGCTTAACTGTCGGATTCTTGGCGAGGCAGAGTTCCGCCAAGGTTTCGAGACCAGGTACAAAGGATGGCAAACATTGAAGCCGGCCTTTGCTTCTACATCCCAATGGTGGGATGATGTCAAGTTGCGCATCAAACGCTTCGCAATTCAGTATTGCGTGACCCACGCACGGCGTCGAAGAGAACATTTTTCGAAGCTGTGCGCGGAGGTGAAGTTTGGCGACCCTTCGGCTGTCATCGCTTTGCAGACCTATCTCGATGAAAAGTACCACGGTGCCCGCGTCAGGGCCCGTGTCGAAGCGGTGGAAGCCGAGGAACGCCCTTCACTGAGGTTTTACCAGTCCGTAAGCTCATCGGCGTGTGACAGACGCGTCCCATCTGTGCGCGCTACTGATGGGACCGTGGTTAGTGACCCTCACGGCATTGTCCGCGTATACAAGGATTATTATTTGAGTCTGTTTACGCGTGGCAGTGTCGACTTGTCGGCACAGGCCGATTTATTGAGGGGAATCTCAAAAACCGTTCCCCACGATGTCAATGATATTTTGGGGGGCGGAATAACCACTGTTGAGCTTTGGAAGGCGCTTTCGAAGATGAAGAATGGCAAGTCCCCGGGTTCGGACGGGCTTCCGAGGGAGTTCTACCGAACCTTCTGGGCAATAATAGGACCCGACCTCAGAGCCGTCTTCGAGGACGCCTTCCAAAACGGACTGTTAAACCAAAGTCAACGTCTGGGCATGATTACTTTGCTGCCCAAGTCTGGTGACCCCTTGGACCCTCATAACAAGCGTCCAATCACCTTGTTAAATGTAGACTACAAGTTGTTGGCTAAGGCTTTGTGCAACCGCCTTGCACTGGCTATGCCGCATCTTGTGGGTGATCTCCAGACTTGTGCAGTGAAGGGTCATTGCATCCAGCAGAACTTGTGGTTGATGCGCGACTTGACCGACTTTGTTATTGAACGAGATCTGCCATGTGCATTGGTGTCTCTGGACCAGCAGAAGGCCTTTGACATGGTGGATCGTGGGTTTTTAATGAATGTATTGGACACGTTTCACTTGCACCCGGTTTTTCGTAAATGGATTTCTGTTTTGTATCAGTACAGTTTCAGTTCTGTTATCGTAAATGGGTTTTGTTCGGAGGTTTTTAACGTGGAGAGGGGGGTGCGCCAGGGGTGCCCTCCTGTCTCCATTACTTTATGTTTTGTTTAGCGAGTCCCTGTCTCGTCTTTTGGAAAGGGACTCAAGACTTGTTCCATTCGTTGTGCCAGGGGGGTGCCAAAGTGAAGTGCGTTCAATATGCAGATGACGTCAGGTGTGTTATTTCGAGTCTGGGCTCCTTTCGTGCCCTCTCGCAGGATTTATCTATCTTTGAGAGAGCTACCGGGGCGAAGTTGAATCCGGAAAAGACAAAGGGCCTTCGCCTTGGTAGCTGGAGATACAGAGACTTACCATTCGGTGCATCGTGGTCGGATCAAAATATCAAAATTAATGGTATATGGTTCGGCTGTGATGCACCTTGTGATGTCACCTGGAACGAGAGGGCTGAGGTTCTTCAGAGCAGGCTCGAAACCTTTGGCACCCGCTGGCTTTCGATCCTAGGGAAAGACACCGTAATTAATCGTAATTACCCGGGCGCGGTGTATCCAATTCCGCGTCGCGTCCTGGTGCGGTTGGAGAGAGCGATATTTTCATTTATTTGGTCGGGTGGTACAGAGCTTGTCAAAAGGGCGGTAATGTACCAAAAACTGGAGAAGGGTGGGTTAGGGGTGGTTCATCTGGGAAGTAAATTGACCTTTTTCATATTTAAGCAGTTGTTTGTAGCGGTAACTGACCCAGGGTTGCCTTGTTCATATTTTGTACGTTTTTGGGGCGGTTTGCACCTGCGTCGATGGGTCCCGGCGCTGTTTAGCAACAGAGAACCGCATAGTAGTACTCCAAACAGGGTGGTGCGTGTCATTTGCTCCGCTCTGATTGAGTTGCCCCCTGTTGACCTGTCACAGCCGGCCCTCGTTCACAGTTCGTTGCGGGATAGGGCCTTTGAATGCAATTTTTGTCCAGGGACGTCATTCTGCCGAAGTATGGCGTTCGGTGCATTCAAGGCTGAATGGTGGCAGGCTCCGTGATCTTGCATGGAGAATTGCACACGGTGCCTTGGTGACCAACCTAAAAAGATACCATTGGCGATTGGGTGATGGACTGTGCCCGAGGACCGGCTGTGACAGCTTAGAGAGTACCGCTCATGTTTTTTGGCATTGTTGCTTTGTAGTTAACTTATGGGAGTGGTTCCAGACCTGGACCGACCGTGTTACGGGAGACCGTTCATGGTCGGTAGGACAGGGCTTTATTTTATATGGGGTAGACCCTCCAGTTTGTTCGGTTGCTGTTTTGCATCGCATTATTTTTGTTTGCTCTATTGTGAAAAAACATGTTTGGCGGAATAGATGTGATGTGGTTTTTAGGGGGAAATTTGCCAGTTGGCAGGCAGTCCTGGAGGCGGTGAAGTCTGATATTCGCCTTCAGATTGAAGGCGATTTTCGCCGTTTATCTGGGGCTGCCTTTTTTGGACGGTGGTGTACTGGGGAGGGGTTTTTCGTTTCGCTCCGTACTGGTCGTCCTTTTGTGGTTTTTTGAATGTTTGAGTGGGGGGGTTGGGCGTTTTGTCTCTGCAGGTCGGCGGGCGTATGTTTTATTGGCTCGCTTGACCTGAGTTTCGTTTTTCAGAATGGGATGTTTCGGTGGTTACATCTCTATGTTCCGACGTCTCTATGTTCCGACGTCTCTATGTTCCGACGTCTCTATGTTCCGACGTCTCTATGTTCCGACGTCTCTATGTTCCGACGTCTCTATGTTCCGACGTCTCTATGTTCCGACGTCTCTATGTTCCGACGTCTCTATGTTCCGACGTCTCTATGTTCCGACGTCTCTATGTTCCGACGTCTCTATGTTCCGACGTCTCTATGTTCCGACGTCTCTATGTTCCGACGTCTCTATGTTCCGACGTCTCTATGTTCCGACGTCTCTATGTTCCGACGTCTCTATGTTCCGACGTCTCTATGTTCCGACGTCTCTATGTTCCGACGTCTCTATGTTCCGACGTCTCTATGTTCCGACGTCTCTATGTTCCGACGTCTCTATGTTCCGACGTCTCTATGTTCCGACGTCTCTATGTTCCGACGTCTCTATGTTCCGACGTCTCTATGTTCCGACGTCTCTATGTTCCGACGTCTCTATGTTCCGACGTCTCTATGTTCCGACGTCTCTATGTTCCGACGTCTCTATGTTCCGACGTCTCTATGTTCCGACGTCTCTATGTTCCGACGTCTCTATGTTCCGACGTCTCTATGTTCCGACGTCTCTATGTTCCGACGTCTCTATGTTCCGACAAATTGTTTGGAGCAAATATTTTTTGGGCAAAATTTTTTCGGACCCATTTTTGTGACACAATTTTTTTCGGACCCCATTCTTTTTGGACCCAATTTTTTCGGACCCAATTTTTTTCGGGCCCATTTTTTTTGCACTGAATTTTTTTCGGACCGAATTTTTCTGGTCCAATATTTGTTCACCCAAATTTTTTTGTGGACCGAATTTTTTTGGGACCTAATTTTTGTGGACCCATTTTTCGGACTTAATTTGGGTCCCAAAAATTTGGGTCCAAAGTAATTGGGGTCCCGAAAAACATTGGTCAGAAAGTATTGGTAAAAATTTTGCACAAAAAAATATGGGTCCCCAAAAAGTTTGGTCCAAAAAATGGGGTCCGAAAAAAATTGGGTCACTAAAGAATGGGCTCAGAAAAAATTGGGTCCGAAAAAAACTTGGGTCCAAAAAAATTGGGTCACAAAAGAATGGGGTCAGAAAAAAAATGGGGTACCCAAAAATGTTGGTCCAAAAAAATGTTGGTCCAAAAAAATGTTGGTACAAAAAAGATGGGGGTTCCGAAAAAAAATTGGGTCACAAATGGGGTCCGAATAAAATTTGGTCCAAAAAAAATTAGAGTCCAAACAGGACGTCGGAACATAGAGACGTCGGAACACAGAGACGTGACCGTTTCGGTAGTGCCGTTTGGCCGTGACGTTTGATATCCCGCATGGCGGGTCACGTAAAAAGCACATTGTGATGCATGTTTTCCAAACGGTATTCAAGTCATGTGATATCTATTGTAACAATTGTATGTGTCTGTAAATGTAAAAACAAAGTGGAATTTTAAAGGCAAACTCGTGACAAAATATTCCTCTATATATATAGGGGTAGGTCGAAAGTTATGCGATATGATTGCTTTCAATAGCTATTAGCAGAGTAACCCTGCAGCTCAAACCTTTACATAAATTTTAATCAAAATGTCTAGGCTGCATTTCGTTACTTTTACTCTATTGACAAATGACCTGTTATTGTTCATGCTGGGTTATTTTTATGCTCCAATATGATCTCAATGATATTGTCATATTTACTTTTCAATTATATACTTTTCGTATGATAGTGAAAGAAAGCATGATAGTGAAAAGGATATTGTGTTTAATTTTGATTGTAATGTATGTGATGTAAATTCGAATTTAGCACTTTAAATGTTGCTTAACACTCAATTTTTCAAGTGAAGAATAAAACATAAGTTAACAACTCATTTTCTACAATGTGGTAATTGTTTGTAATTGTTCGAATGTGCCTAACGACGCCTTTTGTTCCTCTCTAAGTACTAAATTAATTAACATCTTCATTTGGCGAGCTAGAGAAATGACCATTACTTGATAACTACACATGGTAATCAATATCTGGCTTCATGCATTAATGGCTAATTTTTCAACAGAGGTTCTGTGAAAATTTGAACTGAATAGCTGAAACTGTTGCTGACATGCAAATTCTGCTATAAATACAATAACATAGTTATAGCTGAGAAAAACAAATAAATACTTAAGCTTAAGCAGCACTGTGAAATTATGTCTGCAGAACAAAATGACTCCAACATAAGACTAAAGACCTTATTTCTTTCTTCTCTTCTATTTATTGAAATCATTTACAATTCAAATTCATGAATCTGTACAAATTGAAATTCATAAAAACTATTACAATTAAATTAAATGCATCATTATTGAAATAATTAGTAAACAAAAACAACACAGAACCCTGAGAACAGACACCCTGAGAAGTAAACAGAAATACACATTAAGATCCACATACATAATAAAACAGACAACCATTGCTCTAAATGAAATAACCCCCTTCCGCCTACAATTGGCACATAACATAACAAAAATGACCCCTAATTTAAAGGTTAATTATGAAATTAAAGACAAAAAAACACAAATTCTCTATGACTAGAGAAGGAATGTACTTAGAAGTTTCTACGGCACATGACAGTATGAGTACAGCTTACATGCCTGTATGCATACTGTCATGTGCCGTTATGACAGTGAGGTAGTGAGGTAGCAGTTGGTTTATACAGCTTAACTCATTGACAAACTATTGACAAAGTTATGATGGTTGACAGTGGCTACACATCTCAGTAAAGTGTATTCCCTTCCTGTCTTCTCTCGCTTTATTTTTTTCCTATGTGGGTTTAACTATCAATCAACTATTCAGTTAGAGGATAGGAAAACCCACATAGGACAAACAGAGAGACAAGGAATACATCACTGGGATCTGTAAATTAAGAAGAAAAAGGAAAAAGAAAGACAAAAATATAAACTACTGGTAGGGAGTTGATCTCCACGACAACAAGACTGTATTTACAAGCCGTGTTAGTTTTAGCTTTGTACATGCAGGGACAGGGGAAAGTTACTGTATTTTTGTCAGCAAAGTAATGTAAAGAGAAAACAGTACAATGGAAGGTACAATGACAAGACAAACACTTAAAAGACAAAAAGAAAGAAATCAAAAATCTAAACTACTGGTAGGGACTTCATCTCCACGGCAACAACACGGTGTATTTACAAGCCGTAGTGTAAATGTAAAGTCAATAAATCACTTAACGATGCACCATATATCCATTTAAAAAAAGGTATCGTGATCAATAGCCCATGAAGATAACTCAAGAGCTAATATAGGCTGTGCGGCACTATAAGAGAAATCAACATGGGCCTACTAGTGGTTCACAGCAGCTTAGGTACTACTGACGGGTGGGGGGATCGCTGGCCCCCTCACCCCAGAAACGCACATAAGCGGTGCGGTGGGAGGTGTGCACTAAACATGACCTAAACTGAAAGCATCCAGAGATTCAGAAAAGTTCGGGCATCC
The DNA here is from genome assembly GCF_037975245.1 of Apostichopus japonicus. Classification (NCBI taxonomy): domain Eukaryota; kingdom Metazoa; phylum Echinodermata; class Holothuroidea; order Aspidochirotida; family Stichopodidae; genus Apostichopus; species Apostichopus japonicus. The sequence goes on from NC_092577.1 coordinate 19,362,030, forward strand.
AGATGGTAGATGAACACCTCTCGGTCAAGGATGGGGTGATCAGTGCCTATAAAATACACCACCCACTCCCCATTACTGACGGAGGCTAGACTAATAACATATAAAATGTACAGCTGATATATGTGACAGTAGTCACAATGGACATTAAAGTTTCTGCAACTCTACGAACGATTTAAAACAATGGCCCAATGGGCACTATGGTCAATTGATGAAGTCAAATATGTTGTTTATGTCATCACCCAATATTATCATCATACCAACTTCAGTTGATACAGTATGACACTGACTCTACTGAATATTCATAGTATCACACATGGTCAGGTACCATTCAGTAATTCTTATACTAAAGTATATGCTAATACAAGAGCCCGATGGCATTATCCAAATTTGGTCCAGAAAACTGTTGGTTCACAAGATTTGGACCAATAACAAGTAAAAAAAAGTCATAAAATCGTACAAAATATTTTCATAAAATTACTTTTAACTTAATAAAATAACCTGATCAAATTTCATAAAATAATACTTTTCAGGTACGTGAGGATATGACGTGACAGCTAGTCTGATTTCAGCAGTTTCTACACAATCAGATAGAACTTTTAATTTGAAAATCTCCTAAGCGGAAAATGAATTGGAATAATTTCTTCATTATTGGGTTTCTTTTATTGTCCTCTTTCATATAAGATAAACATTTGTGGCACCTGGACTAATCCTAAAAGTATAACTGACAGGAGTTGTGGGATTGCTTTTAATAGCTATTAGCAGATAAATCCTGCAACTCAAACCATTGCATAAATTCTACTCGAAGGGCCACTTATTGTAGATTGTTAAAACCAACAGCTACCAGTCTAGGTTGCATTTCGTTACTGTTACTCTATTGACAAATGACCTGTTATTGTTCATGTTGGGTTACTTTATACTCAAATAGGATCTCAATGATATTTACTTTTTATATTTTATTGGTACAAAGTGTCAGAACCCTAATAAGGACCAAAGGACGACCGGCTCCTAAAAATACACAACCGAGACCTGCGATCCCTATCACCAACTTTTGCATTTATAAAGAACACGTATTTCTATCAGGTCCTTTGGGACCACGTATCTCCCGAACAGAAGCAGATATGGACCTAGGAATTGCAGATTTGGGCTTCTTGAGCATCGATTACCCCTTGTGACGTCATTTTGACGAAATCAATTTTTTGAGCCAATTTTGGCCAAAACTGTTTTTTTTTACGTTTTTGGGGGTGAAAATAATTTTTGTCGCGAAGACGCGGGCAATGTGGATCTTTTCTGGTAGTTCTTCACATGCTGATCACGATTCTGAAGTTTATTTTGGAATTGGGTGTTGTGTGGGGGCGTTAGGAGGAAAAAATCACTGGGGCGGGAACCCGAAATTTGGTGTTTTCAAAACGAACGAATTACACCTCATCTGGTGCTACTTGGGGCGCTGAATATGGATCTGGGATTATTTTGACGGTTCAGAGGCGTGGGGAGTGGTGGGGGTATTTAAAGGCACACTCTCAGGTAGGAAATTGCTAAAATCAAAAATCTTGTCTCAACGTATTCCCCGATTAAAAAATAAAAACAATGCTGCCCTCTTCTCACAGCGGCAACATATTCATTTCTTTAATATGGCATTCTCATCCTTAGCTATAAACAGCATACGCAAATGGGTACCGTTACCGCGAAGGTATCAGATTTCCGAGATTGTAATCTGCCTCTCAGTGTTGCGTAACCTATAGGCACACTGTGTAATTGTACTGTGTGCTATTCGAGTTACGCAATTTTTCGATTTGCTATATGTAACAGTGCATATTGTACTGCTGGGAAAACGCTATACCAGCTCGTAGCAGCATATAAACATGTCACTGAATGTGTGCTGCTTATGTATTGTTATTTGACGAAACGACTTGCTTCTGGCCTAACGTTCTTCAATACTTGAGTTCAAAATCAAATAAAACAGTGAGCAAACAGCTTATCCACTAGAGAGCCTGTGTATAAAAAACACGCACATAATACAGGTTAATGAGCATGGTGAACACAAAGAGATAGATGTAAGGGGATTAGTAGACAAGGGATGGAGAGAAGAATGAAAGATAAAAACCAACAGGGGAAGAGGATAGATAGGAGATAAACAGTGGAGGGACAAAGAGAGGATTAAGGGAAGGGGTAGGGAATAAACTGGAGAAGGACAACGACAGAAAAGTGTGGAGAAAAAAGGGGTGGAAAAAGCTATGAGAAGAGAGTAATGGGGGAGGGGGGTAAGGGGAGAAGGAGGGGGAATGAAGAAAAGTTAGTCATGTCCTTCCTGAATGTTGAGCCCATGAGGTTGAATGGTGCGAAGGCGTAGCATCCACAACCTCTCTCTGCTGATTCGCACTAGCTCAGGACGGCTACCTAAGGATTCAATCCCCTGGGCCTATAGAGACATGTCGTTAATGGTATGGTTGCATAGCTCCCAACTCTTGAGAAGGCAAATGCTGGTCCATGCCACGAATTGCCGTCCTGGGGGAGGGGTATATGGGGGGTGTCTCCCTCCCCTTTTTATTTTTTTTTTGGAATCCTGGTGATGCCTACATGTAAACTGGTGGCACCTACAAAGGCTTTTGTCACCCACAATTTTCGGAGAAATATGCCTTTTTTTGGTGTGTTACATCAATAAATTGAGTAGTAGATGATAATTAATTCTTGACCGTGGCATGAAAATGTTCGCTGATCGCCCCAATGAAATGAAATATAGCCTAATTTCAGGTTCAAATGATGATGTAAAGGAGGTTTTATACTCTATTATGCTAAATGCTAAAGAAATGACGGTTGCTAAGTCCAAATTTGATGCAATTTTTTTATGTATACTTGTCAATTACAATGCAGGTTTTTGGGATGCTTGAGCGGGTCAGGGGCTTTGGGTGTTACAATGCGGGTCCAACCCGCGAATTGTGGGTCAGTTGGGAGCTCTGTGGTTGGGAAGGTTAAAGTGTTCTCCAAAAAAACCTAAAAGATGAATGACCTTCGGCACAGGGGTAAACTGGACTCCTCCAGCTGCCTTTACTACATTTTACTGCATTACTACAAACATATGGTGGCTTCCACGCGAACTCTCGACCAGAGTATGCTGTATTGGCCCCAAATAAATCAGATATTCAAATATGGTTACCTTTGGTGAAAGTTTTGAAACTGGTTTTATTACCACCTTCCAGGAAATTTACCTCACTGGGACATTCAGGCATCTTATGCTTTCAATTAGAATGCCTTAGAACAATTTGGAAAGTAAATACCTCTAGGAACATATTAAATATTCTAGCAATTATAGCATGCTAAATTGGGGACAATACTACATAGCCCACCTTGAAAATATCCTGTAACCTACTACTATCTAATATGGAAGAAATGCTTTGGTTAAAGTATGAATATGGTCACTTGAACATTAAGAAATGCAACTGAGATAGTGGTAAGATTTTCCTGCTCATGGTTATGGTATATAGTTTAACTCAATGTAAGAACTGTACAGATGCAATCAATGTGTTAAAAATAAAAACATGTTACAATACTGACTTACCTAACTTTAGAATAAGCAATACAAACAATAGTAGGGCAGTGTTCCAAATACGGAATGCAAGGACATATACCCAAATAAGGCTAGGAGACGCCATGCCTCCATTGTGGAACTTCTCCATGATACAGTAAGTATAGCAGCTTTACAAGGAAAAGAACTTTGGCGAAAACTTCAAAAGACCCTATAATGTCCACTGCATTTCAAACATCTCCATCTGCCACTATCTCCATCTGCCACTGGGCCCGACTGGGGTTATCATGAGAGCACTGAATGAACTGTTTTATCACTACTAGCTGCAAGTTACAGTACCTCTTCAACACTCTATGACATCACAAAATATGTTATGTTAAATTGATCTCACACAGTACAAATTAAAGACAAGTTATTCTGTACCAACAATAAATAACCCAAGATCAATGTCACATTAGAACTACTGGTATGACTGAACAGGCTAGAGTAATTAAAAAGATGTAGTGAAACCAATAATTCAATCATTTACTTATTTAATATGACACAGTTGTAACTTTGATGACATCAATTATGTAGTTTACTTACACTATGAATGATCATGCAAATCAATGCTAAATACTACAGAAAGGAGAAGGATACATAACGCACTGAATGCAACAATCAATGTTTGACACCATGGAGAAGATAAATTCTTATGATACATTGCATTAGCTTAGTAACTTCATTTTACTGAGACACCATGTTTGTTGTTGTCTGTTATGGTACAGTTTGTTAAATTGTCTTGAAGCCTTGTGATATCTGCATTCTGGATACTTGTTACTCCCATTGTCCACTCTTGTGTCCTTGATGTATGGTATTTAAATAAGCTGAGAAACTGCTTTGACATCAGCTATTTCAAAATTGTCCGTATCCATGTTAACAACGTTCACTATGCAAATCCATAGCTTTCACTGGAGAACAAGAAATATGACAATCATCTTACGTAAAGTAGAGAAGCACACATTTATTAATGAAACAATCCAACACAAATACTTCCAGTTCCAACCCTTATATCTGCTTGCAAAACATCCATCATGCCATAACGCTATGCTGTGCTGTACTGTTCCTCTAAAGGATGTTCTGTACATCTGTAATGTGAAATGAAAATGGACAAAAGACATATTTATGGCATTGTGTGAGGACAGAAGTGTCACAAAGATATACCTGTTCAAATGATTTTCCAAGATATGATTTATTTGATTTTAATTGCAAAAGAGACATTCAGGCTAATAGCCAAGGTAACTGGGTTGGAGCCAGCATAAATGTTATGTTTGTTTATTCACTGAGATTGTAACTTGCACTCATTGTAATAAATAAAAATAAAAATTCAAATCTGGGTGAAAGTAGACCCCTTAATGATGCCCCTAACACGTTAAACTAGAAATATAGCTCACACTAAAAATTTGCCAAAAATGTCAATGTCTTTGCTGATATGAAACTATATGCACATGACAACCTGATCAGGTGACAACTACAGTATAGGCAGTTAAGAGTAAATTTCTTTAAGCAGTGCAAGTACTGTACTGTATGTACGAATGATGCCACATCATCATGAACATAAAAAGAAAACATAAAGAGAAAAGAATAAATGTCCAATTTTTGAACACAAACTGCTTCAGACAGGTAGGTAGCACATTCTACAAGATTGGTAAATGTCTTTATTTTTCAGAGATAAGGAAAAATACTACAGGTACTGTTATCATTAACTTGTGGGGTTTGAACATTTTTGGGTCCCTCACATTTACAGACCTCCAGTGGCTGTATTAGCACCATATTTAGCACTACTTGTCTATGTCATTAATATAACATAATACAATAAATGAATAAATGTGTCCAATGTCCTAAATCTGGTTAGTCATATACAGTCCTACAGTAGTAGACTGCAGACCTACTGTAGTTAAAATGTAGACTTATTTACAGCATGGAATGGTTACAGTATGTACATAAAAAAATTACCAGTCTGCACTGGGGTATAGCTGCTGGAGAGCATTGCTGTGAGGAACTGGTGTTATCTTTTCTGGTTGATCAATTTGGATACCAACCTCTCGAGTTTCTTAATTGGGCACACACCTTCAACTGAAAAAGACAAATACTACCGGGATGTGCAAAGTTAATAATATATCAGAATGCATACTGTACGCATAGCAGGGAAGTGCTCATGAATATTTGAGTGCCAGGCAGATTGGGCGGTAGTGTGATCCACACCCTGGGAGAGGGATTTCATGGGTGGGGTACCCCCCCCCCCCAAATGGACAAATTTTGCACATGAAGTATGCTTAGGTGGTGCTATATTCCTATTCTGTGCCATATATTCTACCAGATTTTGGTTATGGTAAAACTTATTAAATTATCATCAAAAAGTGCTGGGCGAAAAAGGTTAAATACTGTTTGTGCGGGGCGGCATTCAGAACTGCTGGGCGTACAGTAGGTGCCCAGTGTGAGCAAATCCCTGACATAGTGAATTATATAACTTCCAACATAAATTACTGAATACCACATTTTGCCCTTCACTAAATAGTCAAAAATTCAAATCAATTTTGCAAACACAGAACAGTAATAAGACTACTAGTTAATACAGAACTTTGCTATTGGCAGCATAAATTCATCACATCTGCTTTATGATTTACAGTATGTATAGTGTCAACTCTTCAAGTATTCAACAATGGTCCATTTACTAATATAGTGCAAACCTAAACTAGTGATGTGCAACAATTTCTATTATATTTCTTATTTCTATGTTAGTAGTATACACCTGCAGTATTATAACTCATCTACTAATACCTTACATACACTAAATGTCATAACGTTTGATGTTACAATGGCAATGTCCCAGTAGGCTTGCTCATACACTAATATGTCACCAAATTTCATCATGTTCAGGGATGCATAATTGCTTTCAAAAATATAGCTAGGCGCTTATTTCCAAGACTAAAAATTACGGAATATTCTACAGGTGTGCCCTAAACAATGAAGTGTTTAAAAGATATATACTATAGAAACATGATATGGTATATAATGGGTGACCATTCTAGTCCTCTCACAAATCAGTAGTATCATTTTGTATAATTTTTGGAACTGCATGATCAGATTATGTGTAGAGCTATGAAGCCTATGATGTTGTTATATTTTGGCAAATGTCTTTAATTTCTATCTCATGATGAAATTAGCAAGTATTGTGAGACGGACTCAACGACCCCGGAATGGTGCGTCATGTCCGATGTAGCGCATATTTGGTGCGTTATTACAAGTACAATATGTGCTTCAGTGTCCGTCAATGTGCCATGCATGGTGTATCCTTTAAATGAAATGTGATAAATTTTGTCGAACATAAAATGCTGGCATTCACAATTATTGGTGACATTGATTTGTTTATGTTGTCCTTGATTTTATGATTAAACAACGATGATAGCAAACTATCATGTTATGAATGCATAAACATGTGAACAATATCTACTATCCTTCACTAATTCAACAAAGGAGCCTGTAGAGCTAGTGTAGCTTCTTTCTGAAAAGGCTTTTGAGTTTTGAATTAATTTGGAAAACTTAGTACTTCAGTTATCACTTTACACTACAGTTACAGGAAAAGCCGCTACCGTTTTTTTAAGTTACTATACCAAGTTGGGAGTATTATAGGCAAACTCTAATTTGGGTGAAAGAGTTTAAATTACAAAGTGGCTATTCTTACGACTAGTCGTAACAATAATTCCCTTTTACGCATGCTCAGTTGCTTTAACGTGGCTCTTTTTACGACTAGGAGTAACAATATTTTCCGGTTAAGGGTTGGGTTAGGTTTACCCCTACTACATGCGCAGTTGCTTTATTTACTTTACTGCGCATGAATTCGTCGATGTTGTAATTGTTGTAATTGTTACGACTAGTCGTAAGAATAGCCACGGCCTTTAAATGAATGCGTAAATTTTTTCTTTGCAAGTGGAGAATCATCCACAGCTAAAGTGGCTATGCGGATTGACAAACAAGTGAAGCAAAGTAAATATCCTACCCTATGCATATTAGACTTAAAAAAGTAAAAGAACCCAATGCCTTAGTAACTTAATTCATCTTGGAGTTGCTCAGCAGATTCGAGGTTATTTCACCACTTAAGAACCCATTCTCAGACACACAAAAAAGACAAAACTGAAATGGCTACACAAATTAGTACTCTATAACTGACAATGTCACCATGCATGCAAATATGCAGTAAATTTTCAAGTTATCAGACTAATTTATTTGTTGCTAGCAACTCTATAATTGTGCTGGTAAAGTAGAGTAGGAAATGAAAACAGTTACGTGAGGGACGGGCCTATACGCAATAAAGTCTCATTGCATACTAGACTTACAGTTACAAAATAAATATGCCCATATTAAAAATGCTCTTGACAGGAATAACCATCAAATTGAGGCAGGCCCTCCATGGTGCATAATTTTATAAATCTGGGCCTGGAGCTAGGCTACAGTAGTCCTACTTTTGCTATTGCTCCGCTCATGAGAAGTTGCATTTCTTTCGAGTTGAATTTTCTTGTCGGGAGATCTCCCTACCAAATCCATATTACACTAATGTAGGCTAAGTCCTATTCATATTTGCAAAGCTACCGAATCATAAACCAAACACATGATACCGCACACTTCCATACTGATCATGCTTAGTAGGCGAATATAAGTAGAAAAGCATAAATAACACTTCATGAAATGTTCGGCCTAGGCTAGGCTACAGTTTGTACAGCAGCCTGCACTGCAGTAGCATGGGCACTGCGGAGTTCGGACACCTAAGCCTTAAAACACCCCAAAACTATATCTCATGGTATAAATCACCTGAAACTATACTTGATATGGTTGGGTCATTTTGGAGAGAAAATAACTGTAGCTTCGTAGTTTTTCGTGCAATTGGCTCTTGCTGTAGGTTGTCTCATCGTGAAATCGCGTATTTCTTAGGGGTGTCCGAACTTCGCAGTGTTCCAAACTTCGCAAAACTGACTACAGGTATACTACTACTGTATTAGCCTATGTCTCTCGGTGTATTAGTTGCCTTAGTTTGTAGTACTCGTAGTAGTAGGCCTAGCTAGCATGATCTATTGAAGAATATAACAATGAAGCCTACGGCAGACCAAACACTTCGGCTGGAAAACAGTATGCAGTAGCCTAAATAGTGAATATATAACGTTAGTCGTTAGCATAATTTGCTGCCTACCTTCTCGTATGATCTGCCATGCCAGTAAATGCTCCGCGAAGGTAGCATTGGTCATTTTGTCGATCCCCGATCTCTGCTGCAGTAGATCGTTTTGGAGACCCAGTCCACGTACGTAGCACCAGCTCAAGTACACTTTTCTTTTCATGTCCGTTTTGTCGCTCACTGCCTTTGGCATTGGGACCCACAATAAAGCAACATGTGCCTTCCACCTCAACAGCGCGGCGACGCGGCCGCAATATACACGTTACGTGTGTTATGCTACGACTGCATGAAACTGTGCTATATATTACGTATATTTACATACACTGTACGCTGGCAGTATATTACAAATACCGTGTCACGTGATTAACGGTTAACCATCGAAACATGAAATTGGCCCGCCCTCTAAAAATTTCCTACCTCAGAGTGTGCTTTTAATGCCTTCATGGCACATGCTACTGAGACTCTGTGCTGGATGTTTGGCCTTTTTGATTCAAAATTACCCCCTTACCACCCGGAGAAGTGCCACACCTAGGAGTTTCATTCTATTTTGGGAAGGGGACACCCTAGCGGTGGAACCCTAAAAAGATGGCCGTAGTGGGACCACCCCAGTAACTATGGTAACGCTCCAAAGTAAGAAGGGTCAGGATTTCGTAGCACATAGTAACACTAATTATTATGACCCATGCGGATTTTTTACAAAAAGACTAGTATAGTCATAGAAAGACCTGACTAACCACTGCTGTTTTCCCATAAACTGCAATCGTTCTAACCTAGAGCCTTTCAGAACGTCTCCGAAAGCTTTTAAATGTCTAAGATAACAAACGATATCCTGTTTCAATAAAACTCAACTTAGAGATGTATGATATGGTAACTAGAAAGAAATAAGAATAGAGATTTCAAACATAACAAAAACTCCTGGTTAGTATCATGCATTGAACAACCATAACAAAGGACTGGCCATCTCAGAATGATCCTAGTAAACCCTTCAGCTGTATGGAATAACCTGTAAGCAATATTTCAACACATTAGGATGTAGGAAACACATAAATTCCACATGCAACAAAGAATTAAATACAATGTGTATCAAACATTCTTCACATATTTGGATATTAAATGGTGCAATGAAGTGAACAGATGCTTGTGTTTCCCTTTATTTAGCCCCCCCCCCCCCCCAGTCATTGACATATTGACCCAAGTTCAGAACTGTTATATTAGATTTTACTTTGGTTTCAATTTCATAATAAAAGTCACTAACAGGAAGGGGAATGACTTGAAAGATTTAAGTTTAATCTGTCATTTCTGTACTTTATAATTAGGATAATAACTAACGAACTATGTTCGTACCCATAAAGCACTAGTAATCAGGCGGTCTGCTGATTTTTATACGCGTTGAAAGCTATCAATGAGCGATGGTGGCACAGACTGCAGAAGAGAATTACAGTTATCTAATTTTGAGGGTTACAAGTGTCTGGACAAGCAATGCGCATGTGTCTTCAGTAATGTAATGATGTATGCGACCAATATTCCTAATGGAGAGATAACAGCCTTTGCAAATAGTATATATATAGATAGTATTTATACTGATTTTGATACACCTATTCTTCCTTTGGAGTAATGAAAGAGAGAAAGACAGAAAGCAATTCTTCCTATGCTTGGTTGAATTAGACATGAACATCACTTATAGTTAATGTCCTGTTTATGTACTAGCCAACCATAGTTTAAGATGTTTATTCCAGTATATTTTACTGTCATTTACTAATACAAATGGCAGTGACCCATACATGTTGTGTAGTGTCTGTGACTCACTGTTAGGACTCTCATCTTGAAGCCTACATTAATTGATAATTTATGCAGTCCACTCACAAACGCAACCACTGTCAGTGAGAAGAAGCATTCTCATTAATGTTTTCATTGTATGAGCTCCATCAAACCCAGGCTACTGTTGGACACACTAATTTTACAATTTTAGTAACTACCTTTTCATTGTATCAAAAGAATGTATTCCAAATATCCATGTCGTTCTACGCATACTCAATGGTCATCTCTATGTGAACTCTCTCTATCTTGGCCCATTTTCATGCTCTGTGTTATTGCCATTTATGGCCTGCATCTGTAAATTTGGTAGGAGATGTGGTGAAAAGGGTGAGTGTAATGTTTACAATTACAATTATAAAATTATTACTACATCTTTATGCTGAGGAGACACATATGCAAGTATGCAAGGTATCGCTTTAAATATACTTCTCAAAAAAGCTGTTTGTACCGATTCATTACCAATTTCATTTTCTGATATCCTGTCACATCTACTGCCAGCATCGTCAACATAATTAAGATAAGCGAGACTTTCTATTTTTCTATAGATCGACTCTAAGTGCACTGCCACCTTGCACAATGTTACCAATTTAGTAGGGTCTTGTGAATTGCAACTAGTAGTCAAGACCTGCTGACTACAAATTAAGATATTATATTATTAGTTACTTTCTTTTGTTGTTGAAGAGTTGGCGAATAAACTATTTGGTTACCTCCTCCCTCTCTTCCCACGGCACTTGCTATAACGTTATTTTGACTGTACTATGTACACTCACCATACACAGTTGTTCTGGTCAACTGTGTGTAGCATTTTGTACTAACGGAACAGTAGCTGGACACCACGTAAGATATCTGATCATCTGTGTGGATACCATTCTGTATGACAGGAACAGTACCTTGGGACTATAAATGCCATCATCATCAAGTTCAATCACCTGTTGCAAAAGATATTTAACACTGTTGATAAATAAATAAATATGATATGGAATTAGCAAAATGTATGAAAGGTACTGTACACACTATGATTTGCAGAAGCAGCTTGTCTGGCTTTTTTCTGACAGATTTTTTTCATGTTTAAAAGCATACGAACAGTATATACTGGAAATCCTCTACTGAAGCAACCACACAGTGCCAAACATGACCTTCAAGTTGCTCTTCACATTACTTAAAATTAAATCATGACATTGACAAACTTTTGTATCCTCTGTCATTAAGTTATCCATATAACATAATATGCTAGGCCTACAATGACTGTACAACTTAACCTCCAAAGGGGCACCGACTTGTTAAGTAGAAATATATACTTGAGCCAAGCCTAGGGTAGAAGTCTGCTAACTTAGAGAATAAGGTCTAACTTAAGGGCCAACCTAAGGCCCCATGCAAGGTGGAAAATTTGAACTTAAGCATAACATATAACGAAATTGCAAAAAGATATATTGCTATGGGATAAGCATAAAGATAAGAGAGTGAAAAGTTAGTATGCTTAACTGTAGGAGGCTTATTAATGTTACTATAGGCGTCAATGAAAGGCTAAATAATATATGTGGTAAACCCTGGTGTCATGAATGCAACAGGGGGCTTATTGTTCTCACTTGCCAGTTGGGGCAATTTTTTGTACCTGGTTTGATATTCAGTAGGCCTATACTCAGTCAGCACACTTTGGTACACCGTAGCCTTAAGTAATTAGGTCGAGGCCTATGTAGATTCACACCTCCTGTACAGAGTCATGTGAGAGTAATTGTGGAACTTCATCTTGTGTTACGGTAACCTGTTTTGGAAGTTATTGTTCAAATGTCACATTAATGAGTGTGTTTTAAGTATTTCAATGTAACTTTTGTATTTCTTGCCATGGATATATCTTATGCATCTCTCTTTCCCAAAATTGGGTTGGACACATGGTGTCATTCATGGTAGACCTAGGCCTCCATTTTGTGTGCTTGTATCAACCTAGGCCTAGATTGTCAATTTGTGTAAAACTTAGACTCAGTAGTTGTTTAACAATAACCAGCATTGAACCACATAGACCTGGAAACAAGGCTTAGGCTACTCCCCCTGTTCGAAATATTTTTGACACATCGTCTTAATTTCCTTGACTCTTGAGGCTTGACACAATTGGGAGGAGAGTTAGGCCTACAGCTTGTTTTGAAAAGACTGCAGTACATTATACACATAAAATTTCTAAAAGATTATACTTTCATATCTCGGCAAGATATCATGATTGCGTACATTTTGCTTCATCTAAACTAAAGACCAAAAGTTATACACCAAGCCCAAGTTACGCTAGGCCTATATATAAGCGTATCCTATGCGAATCACTGTCTTGTCAGGCCATGGGAAAACGTTAGGCACCACCTTTACAAAGGCATGATGAATGACTTATTTCTTGACATGATATCATGATTTGGCCGAAGAAAATGTCTATTTTCTTTACTTAACTAACAGACGAAAACCCCGAACCTATGCTTAAGCATAACCGGAATCAGTATGCGAAGTACCATGTAGGCCTACAGTACATACGGCTATAGTAACACGTAAGGCGTCCTATGCCACGGCATAGGTCTCACGCTAACTTGATATCAAATTCAAAGTAACTTTGGTAAATAGAAAGAAAAGTTTATTTCTACTTCACCCACCAAGAAAGAAGCCGCTTATCCACACATCATCCCACAAAGAATCCATAATATCTTCCGGTAAGTAGGAAATACGGTGAAATATCGCGTTCAACAACGTTGAGTTGAACTGGTCGCGCAGCACGTTTTATTTATTGTAATTTACAAATAATCATCGCGGACGAGCCTGTTTGTCTACAACGATGAACCAAACGGACCACATCACCAAACTAACCAACATCACCAAAAGCGTTTGATGCCCGTCTGCGCATTTGCTGGATGAAACGGACCAAAAACGCAGCCATGAAACTGCATCTCTCTCTCCCTCTCTCTCCCTTTCCGGCCCTTTCATGGCCTCTCTCCACTTCAACTCCCGCCAACTCTCTTACTTCCTCTTTATCTCCTGTCTCTCCTGCGACTCCCTCCTCTCTAGGGGAACCGTTTGGGTTCGGGGATTAGGTCTTACCTGTCCTGAAGCTTAGATCTCTGGCCTGCTACCCAGGTGTCGATGTCCTGCCATTGTGCTGGCGTGAACACGATGCAGACCAGGCAAGGGTCTCTGCGACTGCAAGTCCTGCATCTTGGGCAAAGGTCATGATCATCCCACGCCCGACCCGGGCGGAACAACAAACAGTTCGCACATTTAAGGTGGTTCCGAGACATGTCTGAAAAACCCACGTTAAGGAGAGACTAACGGGAATAGTCTAACGTATATGAACGTAAGAAACTATAGGAGGAGGAAGTAGGGTGGGACGTTAGCTAACAAAGAGTAGAGTTACGTTACAAAACATCGCAGATTCCATCTCCCCCCATTTCCCTCCATCTCCCACCAACTTTAGGCTAATTGGTTGTGCGTTGAACAGTTGGTCGTCTGCCAGTTTTTGCAGTGAGCGCGAGGTGAAATTGACATACGAAGGCGGGGGAAACTTTTCAGTGACATAAGGAGCTAGCGCTGTATCCCCTGATTAAAAATGCTACAAAGTGCAAATGATACTATGGAGTTGTGTAGTGGCCTTCGCGGTGGGCCGTGTGGAAAGAGTGATGTGTTTAAAGCAAATTCAATGATCGAATGCTTTCAATCGATTGCAATTAAGAGGGAAAGACAGGCTTTTGGACGTTCCATGCATTAAATACTTTATTGTCAATGATTCAAACTCGTAATTATGGAAGGGAGTATAAAATATCCCCAAAGTCAGGGTATAGCCTAACTCTCATTATCACGGTATAGCCAAATTCCAGCTGTAAATTATCAGCGAAAAGCGTAAGTTTCGGGTTAAAGATAACATATTTGGAAACAAATCTTAATGGGAAACATGCAGAAGGGTGGGGTGAACGTTATACCTGACATTATACTCTACCGAAGTATGCCATCAACCTTGAGGGACGATGTCGGGCAGGGGGTTATTAACAATTAACTCGGCAACTGAAAGTCAAACATAGCGTATATATACCGTTTTTCAACATTTTGGCTAAAATCAAATCTGTAACTCGGTATCATTCGGGTGCCCGTTGTAGCTGACATCACCCTCTATCACACCATACGAATAAACCTCGGGGGACGGTATCATTTAGGGTGTTATTAACACCCAAACGGGAAGCAAATTCTCGTGTACCGTTTATATACGGTTTTTCAACCAATTTTTGGCTAACAAATCAAATCTGTAACTCCGTGTCATTTGGGCTCCACAAAGCAGACCCCGTCTATTTAGAGAGTTTGGCCAATTGGGGACCGATTTTGATTGGTCGAGAGGTCAAACGCCCTGATAGGACGCCATGATAGTTCCAAATCAAAAACTTTAAACGATGAGCAGATCACACTAACAATGCAATACATACATGTAGCCAGCGAAGTGAAGTTTATTTTCCAACCAACGTCCAAGACGAAAGATTTGGGAAACAAAAGTTGGTCGGACAGGCTGGCGGTCTAAAGGGAATTTTAGTACCAAGCTGTGTGAGGTGAGGATAGGCATATAGCCTAGGCCTCATCATCGAAGACTAGGATCGTCATGTTTTGTTTCTAAAAGGCAAGAATTTCCTGTCAACTTCCATTTTAGATGAAAGCCAACAAGCATATGCCTTGCTAATTCGAGGTTAAGACTGAGTTATAAATAGCCTGGCTTTTAGGCCAATGCTAGTCTAGGAAGTAGGACAGGAGTTAGACCAATGCTAGCCTACTTAGTCCTAACTTACCTATATACAGACAATTAGCTGCGTCACTCGATCATACGACTTGAGCTATCGGGCCAAAAAGTATAAGAATAATTTTCTAATTTTAGGTTTACAGTCTTGTTCAGGGCCAAGGCCTTCTCACACGACTTTACAACTTAACCCTGGTCATTGGTAAGTTGTCACACCTACACACCAAAGTGTGCACAATCAATCTCTCCTGGGGCACCACAAGCACGTGTCCCCGGGGGACTTCCCATAGGGTGCAGCCACAAACCGGCGCAAACAACAATATTTACAACTTACCTCCGAAATCACCATTTGTACACCTGGATGAAGAGAGGCAATGGAGATAAAGCGCCTTGCCCAAGGACACAACGTAATGATCTGGCCAGGGCTCGAACCGGTAATCCTTAGATCACAAGTCCACTGCCTAAACCACTTGACCACAATGCCCTCCAAAAAAAAGTACTAGCGTAGGCCACCTACAGTCTAATTACGGAGGGCATAACAATACAAATGGCGATGCTTATAGCCTCAGATAGGACTAGGATAAACACCTAGACTATGAAAGTGCGCTTTGAATGAAGAATTGTAATGTTAACAGACTTAACAGTTATACAGCATAGTTCTAAATTACCCAGGCCTTACAGTTTCAGTCGGAAACTCCATTAGAAAGAGAACTCCAAAACTCGTTTGGCCTTCAGGCTTAACGTTAGGGTTGAGCCTAGAAAAGGCCCAGTCCATCTCCAACTAACTTATCCTACAAAAGACAAAAATACTTGGCTAGGCCTCCTTGTACCTGTGAACTGTTATAGTTTATTGTCAAATTCTCAGAGTTTGTAATACCTTTCAGTTTGGCATCAGCATGTATCTTCAAAATTTCTTACTTTGCTCACTTTCATGACCAGGTAATTTCCTACGTTTTGGTTCCAAACTTGCAATCTCCAAGTTCATTTTGTCATTTGTGGGCCTTGCCTATTGACTTGGAAACTGGGAGCCCAGAAGGGAAACCCTGACGCCACCCTGATTTATAGGATTTTCGTGAAGAATGGGCTTTAAATATTACTTAATTACTCTCTTGTTATAAAACTTTACTCTCATTTAAAGGCTGACTTTGAAAATACCCTATTTGAAAGGTGTCTAAAGTGAAGGCAAGCGGAAGCTTAAGAAAGATGCCATCCCTACACTATTTTAGCATAGGACTCATCCCAAAGGAGATGTTCTGTGCCACCAGTGCTACGAAATGTATTAGTATTACCAATTGAAGAACTGAAACTACAGTTTAATGATAAACTTCTTATCTTAATCTTAAATCTGTCTGTGCCAGAAGGCACACAAGTCCAGGAGATCAATCCTCCACTGGGTCCGGTTTGCAGCTGCGTGGCGTGCAGAATTCCATGTACTCCAGCCTGCGCAGTTCCGCTCCGCCTCCACCATTCTTCGCCACGTGGTTTTCGGGCGGCCTCTTTCTAAAGGAAGTCCATCCGAGGGCCACAGCACAGTCGTCGTTTTGGTCTTTTCTCAGCACATGGCCGATCCATTTCCATCTCCGTCCCCTCACCTCCTCGCTGATCTTCTCTGCCCCTGCCATCTCTAGAACTGTCTTATTTGAGACGTGCTGTTGCCATCTGATCTTGTAAATCCTCCTTAGACATTTGGTCTGGAAGATGTCAAGTTTCTTTTCCTCTCCTTTTGTCAGTTTCCAAGTCTCGCATCCATAAAGTAGGACTGACAAGACAAGGCTCATGAAAAGGGAGGCTTTTGTTTTTCTGCTGATGTCGCTGGCCTGTCAGATGCTTGATAGTCGCTTCATCTGTGCGCTGGCCAAGGCTATTCTATTCTTGACATCTGCTGTGCCTCCACCGTCCTTTGAAACACTTGCACCAAGATAGCTAAAGCTCTCTACCTCTTCCACTTCGTTCACTCTGACCTTCACTTTGTCACCAGTCTTGCTGTTGGCTTTCATGACTTTGCATTTCTTGCTATTCAGTTTAAGTCCAATTTTGGCTGCATTGTCTTCCGGTTTGGTTGTCTTGTGCTGAAGGTGATTCATTGCTGAGGATAGAAGGGCGAGATCATCTGCGAAGTCGAGGTCCTCCAGCATGGTTGTGAAGTTCCATCGGATCCCAGTCTTATCACCCTCTACAGTTTTCCTCATGACCCAGTCAATTACCAGTAGGAAGAGGAAACCTGACATGTAGCAGCCCTGTTTCACTCCCGTCATCACTGGGAACCAGTCTGTTCTTTGATTTTCATCGATGACAGAGCACTGGAAGTCCTCATAAAGGGTCTTGACCATCTGGATCAGTTTCTGGGGGATTCCATACTGGTGCATGATGTTCCAAAGGCTCTCTCGATGTATGGAATTGAAGGCTTCTTCAAAGTCCACGAAGTGGATGTACAGTGTAGCATTCCATTCGTTAACTTGCTCCACAATATTCCTGAGGATGAATATGTGGTTGACAGTTCCTCTTCCAGTCCTAAAGCCGGCTTGTTCCCTAAGTGATGAATCCACACCTGTCTGTATCCTGGTGATAAGGATCTTGCTGAGCACTTTGCTGGCCATAGGCGTAACTCCTCGCCAGTTGTTACACTCTTGAAGGTTACCTTTTTTCGGAATTTTGCATATGAGTCCTTTTGTCCATTGTGTAGGAACCGTCTCTTTCTCCCAAATGAGGTCAGAAATCCGCTTTAATTCTAGGCTGGTTTGCTCAATGTCTGCTTTGAGCATTTCTGCTGAAATTTGGTCTGCTCCAGGGGTTTTTACCGTCTCTGAGGGCCTTCAGTGCAGTTTTTATTTCTCGGATAGTTGGTGCTTCCACTGAGATGTCAAGCTCTTCTGTCTCTTCCTCTTCTTCTTGTGGTGGTTCCTCTGGTGCATCTCTGTTGAGCACCTCCTGGAAATGTTCTTTCCACCTCCCTAACCTCGCCACTTTATTCTTTAGCAGCTCTCCATTCTTGTTCTTCACTGCTGCTGCTTGTCTGGTGTTTTGTCTTGTCAGCTGTTTCACACTATGCTCTCCGCTGCATTCTGTGCTCTTTCTGCTTTCTCCGATATCCACCTCCTCTTGTCCTCTTCTTTGTAACCCTCCTTCATTCTGCTTCTTATTCTTTCTGAGCGGGTACTTTCGATCTTAGTCTTGATGCCTTTCCTGTCATCTATCAATTTCCAGGTGTTGTCACTTATCCATGGCTTGCTTTTCCCCTTTCTAAAACCGAGCACTTCCGCAGACTTGACGTTATGTATTCATTTGCTGCGCCAACACCTCCTCTATATCTTCGCTCTCGTTCCTGGTCTCTTCCAGCTTGGTCTTTACAGTACTTTTTCCTCGTCTCTTGATTTTTACAGACGTTCCACGTTTAATCTCGGCTTGGCCTTCTTGTTGTATGAGCTGAGACGTAGCTTGATGCGAGTCCTCACCAGATAGTGGTCGCTGTTGGCGTCAGCTCCCCTCTTTACTCGAGAGTCCAGGACAGACGACCTCCGTTGTCCGCTGATCAAAAGATGGTCAATTTGGTTTTTGTTCTACCATCTGCCCATACCTATGTTGCCTTATGGATGTCTACGTGGGGAAATAGTGTTCCTGTTATTACAAGCCCATTCAGCACAGTCTTTCCCCATTGTCATTCTGTGTACCAAGCCCATGTACACCCATTGTCCTCTCATACCCGGTGTTATCCTTGCCGACCTTAGCGTTGAGATCCCCCATAACGATGATGGTAATGATAAACTTGGAAAGTATTGTTCAAGCAAATGATTATTGAAAACAATCCCACTTCATTAGTTCATTTACAGCTTTGCACTTGGAGCTGGGAAGTCCAGTGTTCAAACTCCATGGCTACTAAGACCATGGCTCTGGTACTCATTTCGTAAGTCAACTCTTCATCATTTACTTAATCTACAGTATGCATTGTTCTTCCAAATCCCTTCATCATGCTTCTGAACTTGTCATTTCATTCCGTATTTATTTTTTTGGCTTGCTTGACTTGAGGTTTGTTTGTCAGAGTGGGGTAGTTCCGTTTGGCCGTGACGTTTATGATCCCACATGGCGGGTCACGTAAAAAGCACTTGTCATTTCATTCCTGTTTTCCTCGACACAAATTTCGAAATTTACCTGTCGAAGGTTAACATGCTGTAAATACATTTGTAATCATACTTACTATTCATGCAGTAGAGACAAATATTTTCTGCCACCCAGCTGATGAAAGCTTTTGCATTTTCTGTAAATTTGTTACATGATATACAGTAGCAAGTTTACAGAAGGTCCCGGGCACAAAACTGGTCTCACAAATAACCAAGGAGGGACTGAAACTGGAAGGAAGGGTCATGATTATATTGAAATAAGTGATACGACCCAGAAATGCTCGGTGATAATACGCTGCATATAAGAGTTTTGTAGATGCCATAACTTTATTTTAGCAGAAAAAAAGTGTTATTTTTTCTTCTTATTGGCAAGTCTTATGATCTTTTCCTGCTTCCAGTCCTGGGGAATGGTTTGATTCCTCTGTGTACTAACATTTTATATAACAAGAGCCCAAGGGCACTGTGGTTCCTTGCTTGGGGTATATGACAATACACATATTATCAAGCAAGATTGGGCTCAAATAGTCCAAGCAATTGTGGCCCTACATGTACGCATAAAGTAACCAACACTATAGCCAACACTTTTGTGATCACAAAATGTGATCGGATTTTTGATCAAAAGGCACTTTTGAGATCTAAATATGGCGTCGAAAATGTAAGAAGTATAAGGTCACCTACAAGCGGGTCAACAGATATGATAACATTGGTGACCACAGATGACATGACCTTTAAGTTTGAAAATGTTCCACCACCCCATTCACAACTTGTCCCAAATTATCAACCGTGTCACACCTTGGTATTGTGATTTAATTGCATTAAATGTCTAAAAATTAACTTTGAACTTGTATACATAACTTCACACACAAAGGTCACCCGTAGGTCAACCAATTGACATTTTTGATCGGTGAGACCTAAACGGAGCATCAAAACTCTAAAAATTCAAACATGTTTTCTTTGCCCATTTTCTAAATAAAAAATACTAGTTTTTTAACATTAGCTGACCTTTGGTGACCTTGGATAACATGACCGCTAAGTTGGAAAATATTCCCCTATACCATTCGCAACTTGTCCAAAAAAATCAACCTTGTCACACCTTGGCACTGGGAGTTATTGCCTGAAATGTCTGAAAATTAACTTTGACCTCGTATAACTTCACACACAAAGCTCATCGAGGGGTCAACCTGTTGACATTTATGACCAGAAGGTACCTTTAACATCTGAAAATAGCATCGAAACTGTAAAAATCCCCAAAACACGAAAAGGTCACCAGAGGTCAAATTGAGGTCAAGGGTCACCGAGATGTGGGTGGACAATTGGATTACGTAGAAGCAACTCCCAACCCTAACTGACAATTCGTTCTCAAGTTATCGCAAAAATACTAGTTTTTTATCATTAATTGACCTTTGGTGACCTTGGATCACATGACCGTTAAGTTTGAAAATATTACCCTATACCATTTGCAACTACTCCAAAAATATCAACCGTGTCACACCTTGGAACTGGGAGTTATTGCATTAAATGTCTGAAAATTCACTTTGACCTCGTATAACTTCGCACACAAAGGTCACACGGGGGTCAACCCATTGACATTTATGATCAGAAGGTACCTTTAACATCTGAAAATAGCATCGAAACTATAAAAATCCACAAAACACAAAAAGGTCACCAGAGGTCAAATTGAGGTCAAGGGTCACCCAGATGCGGGTCGACAATTGGATTACATTGAAGCAACTCACAACCCTAACGGACAATTTGTTCTCAAGTTATCGCAAAAATACTAGTTTTTTATCATTAATTGACCTTTGGTGACCTTGGATCACATGACCGTTAAGTTTGAAAATATTACCCTATACCATTTGCAACTACTCCAAAAATATCAACCACGTCACACCTTGGAACTGGGAGTTATTGCATTACATGTCTGAAAATTAACTTTGACCTCGTATAACTTCGCACACAAAGGTCACACGGGGGTAAACCCATTGACATTTTTGATCGGAAGGTACCTTTGGTATCCAAATCTAGCATCAAAACCAAACATTTTCTTTTTTGCTCGTTTCCTCCCAAAATAAGCACATTTTTTCTAATGTGACCTTTGACCTTTTGACCTTGGTTTCAGATGTAGTTTAATCTCCTGATTCCAAAAAACAAAACGACAAGTCTGTGCAACCATCCTAACTCCGACCGAAAAACTTTGACCCCATATAACTTCGCACATAAAGGTCACACGGGGTCAACCTATTGACATTTATGTTCAGAAGGTACCTTTGACATCTGAAAATAGCATCAAAACTGTAAAAATCCCCAAAAACATGTAAAGGTCACCAAAGGTCAAATTGAGGTCAAGGGTCACCCAGGTGCGGGTCGACAATTGGATTACATTGAAGCAACTCCCAACCCTAACGGACATTTCGTTCTCAAGTTATCGCAAAAATACTAGTTTTTTATCATTAATTGACCTTTGTTGACCTTCGATCACATTACCGTTATGTTTGGAAACGATGCCTTACCCCATTCACAACTACTCCCAAAATATCAACCATGTCGGACCCTGTCAATGGGAGTTATTGCTGTTTTTAATATATTGGTTTTTGGCATCTAACTGACCTTTGGTGACCTTTGCGGGCACCAAAAACAATAGGGATCTTCCTCTTACTATGGGCTATCCACCCAACAAGTTTCATCATGATACATCATTTCCTTATTGAGATATCGTGTACACAAGCCAAGCGTCACATACACACACACACACACACACACACATACACACACACACACACACGCCAAGTTGAACGCATAGGTTCCTTGCTTTGCAAAAAGCAAGGAACCAATAATAAGAACACTAAAATTTAACTTTCAATGCAGAAATATGCTACTCTATATTGATCAGCAAAAGGAATAATCATATTGCAGTAACTTATGTATTTATTTAGACTTTGCATTCTATTCAAGATCGTGACACCAAATCAGCAAAATAAGAACAGTCAATGTAATCAACCATGAAGGTCTCAAGTACACCTTTCACAAAATGAACCATTGCCATCATTAAGAACACTGCGAAGGAACATGGAAACAGTTAAATTTGAGCCAGGTGTTCTGAATGAGGTGTTCCAGAAGTTGGCCATAAAGGTAGGAGCAATGAAGGAGCAAGAGCGAGAATGTGTCTAAAACGAAGACCTCAAACACGAACATAGAAGACAGAAGACTGGTGAAATCTCTACAACAAAGACATCTGAAACGAAGACTTCGTTTTCGAGAATCGCAATATAGGCAAATCTCGAAATGGCCGTGTCAGCCCTAGGGACGGGGAGTGGGGATTATGAAACCATTGGTAACGTGGTATGGAGCAAGTCATTAAAGCTTATCAGCATCTGTACAACTGTGATCTATTACGGCTTTTTCAAAATTACCATTGACTTTATCTGTCAGGGTTCCTGATATCTTTTTCTTCATATTGTCTGTCTCATTTTCTTTGGAAAATAAACATCTAATAAGCATTTTACCAATAGGTTCACATACCAAACAAAGTTAGCTTGAAATATCGAAGTCGTCCTTATTCGGTCTCCCTTTTCGAGATTTGCCTGTACTGCGAAGATCGAAAACGAAGATCGAAAAACAAGGACTTCGATATTTCAACCTAAATTCGTTTTGTATCTGCAACTATTGGTAGAAACGGACATTTCGTTCTCAAGTTATCGCAAAAATACTAGTTTTTTATCATTAATTGACCTTTGTTGACCTTCGATCACATTACCGTTATGTTTGGAAACGATGCCTTACCCCATTCACAACTACTCCCAAAATATCAACCATGTCGGACCCTGTCAATGGGAGTTATTGCTGTTTTTAATATATTGGTTTTTGGCATCTAACTGACCTTTGGTGACCTTTGCGGGCACCAAAAACAATAGGGATCTTCCTCTTACTATGGGCTATCCACCCAACAAGTTTCATCATGATACATCATTTCCTTATTGAGATATCGTGTACACAAGCCAAGCGTCACATACACACACACACACACACACACACATACACACACACACACACACGCCAAGTTGAACGCATAGGTTCCTTGCTTTGCAAAAAGCAAGGAACCAATAATAAGAACACTAATTTAACTTTCAATGCAGAAATATGCTACTCTATATTGATCAGCAAAAGGAATAATCATATTGCAGTAACTTATGTATTTATTTAGACTTTGCATTCTATTCAAGATCGTGACACCAAATCAGCAAAATAAGAACAGTCAATGTAATCAACCATGAAGGTCTCAAGTACACCTTTCACAAAATGAACCATTGCCATCATTAAGAACACTGCGAAGGAACATGGAAACAGTTAAATTTGAGCCAGGTGTTCTGAATGAGGTGTTCCAGAAGTTGGCCATAAAGGTAGGAGCAATGAAGGAGCAAGAGCGAGAATGTTGCCTGAAACTAGGGTGTGTCTAAAACGAAGACCTCAAACACGAACATAGAAGACAGAAGACTGGTGAAATCTCTACAACAAAGACATCTGAAACGAAGACTTCGTTTTCGAGAATCGCAATATAGGCAAATCTCGAAATGGCCGTGTCAGCCCTAGGGACGGGGAGTGGGGATTATGAAACCATTGGTAACGTGGTATGGAGCAAGTCATTAAAGCTTATCAGCATCTGTACAACTGTGATCTATTACGGCTTTTTCAAAATTACCATTGACTTTATCTGTCAGGGTTCCTGATATCTTTTTCTTCATATTGTCTGTCTCATTTTCTTTGGAAAATAAACATCTAATAAGCATTTTACCAATAGGTTCACATACCAAACAAAGTTAGCTTGAAATATCGAAGTCGTCCTTATTCGGTCTCCCTTTTCGAGATTTGCCTGTACTGCGAAGATCGAAAACGAAGATCGAAAAACAAGGACTTCGATATTTCAACCTAAATTCGTTTTGTATCTGCAACTATTGGTAGAAACGGACATTTCGTTCTCAAGTTATCGCAAAAATACTAGTTTTTTATCATTAATTGACCTTTGTTGACCTTCGATCACATTACCGTTATGTTTGGAAACGATGCCTTACCCCATTCACAACTACTCCCAAAATATCAACCATGTCGGACCCTGTCAATGGGAGTTATTGCTGTTTTTAATATATTGGTTTTTGGCATCTAACTGACCTTTGGTGACCTTTGCGGGCACCAAAAACAATAGGGATCTTCCTCTTACTATGGGCTATCCACCCAACAAGTTTCATCATGATACATCATTTCCTTATTGAGATATCGTGTACACAAGCCAAGCGTCACATACACACACACACACACACACACACATACACACACACACACACACGCCAAGTTGAACGCATAGGTTCCTTGCTTTGCAAAAAGCAAGGAACCAATAATAAGAACACTAATTTAACTTTCAATGCAGAAATATGCTACTCTATATTGATCAGCAAAAGGAATAATCATATTGCAGTAACTTATGTATTTATTTAGACTTTGCATTCTATTCAAGATCGTGACACCAAATCAGCAAAATAAGAACAGTCAATGTAATCAACCATGAAGGTCTCAAGTACACCTTTCACAAAATGAACCATTGCCATCATTAAGAACACTGCGAAGGAACATGGAAATAGTTAAATTTGAGCCAGGTGTTCTGAATGAGGTGTTCCAGAAGTTGGCCATAAAGGTAGGAGCAATGAAGGAGCAAGAGCGAGAATGTTGCCTGAAACTAGGGTGTGTCTAAAACGAAGACCTCAAACACGAACATAGAAGACAGAAGACTGGTGAAATCTCTACAACAAAGACATCTGAAACGAAGACTTCGTTTTCGAGAATCGCAATATAGGCAAATCTCGAAATGGCCGTGTCAGCCCTAGGGACGGGGAGTGGGGATTATGAAACCATTGGTAACGTGGTATGGAGCAAGTCATTAAAGCTTATCAGCATCTGTACAACTGTGATCTATTACGGCTTTTTCAAAATTACCATTGACTTTATCTGTCAGGGTTCCTGATATCTTTTTCTTCATATTGTCTGTCTCATTTTCTTTGGAAAATAAACATCTAATAAGCATTTTACCAATAGGTTCACATACCAAACAAAGTTAGCTTGAAATATCGAAGTCGTCCTTATTCGGTCTCCCTTTTCGAGATTTGCCTGTACTGCGAAGATCGAAAACGAAGATCGAAAAACAAGGACTTCGATATTTCAACCTAAATTCGTTTTGTATCTGCAACTATTGGTAGAATGCTTATTGGATGTTCATTTTCCAATGAAGATGAGACAGACAATATGAAGAAAAGGAGGGAAGGAAACCTGACAAATAAAGTCAATCGTGACCGCAATTATGAAAAAGCCGTAATAGAGTATAGTTGTACGGATGCCCATAAGCTTACCTGACTTGCGCCTTACCACCATGGAGGTAAAAACAGCTGTTTTTACCTCCATGTTACCACGTAACCGATGGTTTCATAATCCCCACTCCCCGTTCCTAGGGCTGACACGGCCATTAAACCTTATATGATCTACTCCGAGAGTTTCATGACGATTGTATCTGTTTTAAATGATTATTATTGCAGGTCTTCGTTATTCGGTCTTCCTTTCCGAGATTTGCCTATACTGCTAATCTCGAAAACGAAGATCGAAAAACGAAGACATCTTTATTTGTTTTCGATTTTTGCAGTCTTCTATCTTCGGTCTTCGTTTCAGAGGTCTTCGTTTTACACACACCCTGAAACTAGACGAGATATCAACAACCCCAAGTGTTCAGGACATGTTGGCAATGCTTCTCATGCCCTAGTGTCATGTTGAGTGGGATAATCAGTCGTTGGAAGCAAGTGGTAGCCTACCACTACACAGGCTGTTCTTATGACGGTGCTGCTGTGAAGCTTTTAATAAATAAAAGAAATAACGAAGATCGGTATACACGTGGCTGCAGTTAACAGTGACATGGGAATCATCAATCAAGCAACCCTCCCATCAATCAAGCAACCCAATCAAAAGGCTTTCCAATACCTCAAGACCACTGAAATGACCTTCAGGAAGTATAGCAGTTATGACCTCATCAACATGGGGAATGCCAAGAAACAGTTAACCTTGGCTATCGATTCAACTGCAACCTGCCAATTTCCACAGTGTCACAACATCAAAGGGAAACTGCTTTCAAAATACCTGACTGTCCATCTCCACAAAGGTAAGGGCTGAAAATAAGACAGAAATTCATCGAAAAAAAGTCTGGTGGAGATTTAGGTACAGTAGTAAAAGCATGTAAATGAGGCATTTGGTTAATAAAATCAAGTAAATAAAGGACATAAGTTTGTCATAGTATTTTAAACCCAAATAGATTTATTTTCAGTATGCTGTTCTGCATTGAAGTACACTTCAATGATTTGTCATTAACTCGGCTACTCACATCAATTTATACTGTACACAATGGTCACCAGCACAAGCCTACTTGTGCACTCTTTGAAAGCTTTGTTTAACTACTGTACACGTTGAATGCACCCGGTTGATTTTTGTTATATGTGATTAAACGTGTCACTTAAGAAAATGAAAACCCCATGAAATAATATCACCCTCTCAAGTAGATACACTAAAGAAGCTAAACTCTCATCCTCATCCAGAGAAGTCAGCAAACTCTCGAGATATTAACACGAACACCATGAGATTGGTTTTTCAAAAGTAGATCTTTTACCTCATAAGAAGTTTGATGTCATAATATTGCAATGAGTTTACTTAATTATTTTCCAGCAGATCTGGAAGGTAGCATGAATTTTGTTGTTAAAAGTATGTGAAAATAACGGTGACCCCACCTACAAATATGGCCAAACCTGATTACTACCGTGATCATAAATATTGCAGAATACCATACAGTACTACACATTGTGTGTTTTTAGCTGTGAGATGATCTCACCTTCAGACAATTATAGCTGAAGCTGTGTCTATTGCTTGCTGATGTACTTTCGTGCTTCTGACTGGAAGAATAGCACTAATGCATCCCACTGTTGTAAGATGCGTGGGATAACTTGTCACCGAGACAACCATCGGGTTTGGCAGAGTTTAAGAATGTTGTGCTGGGGAGTCTGAAGTACGTCCTGAATGTGGCTAAACTGATGCTTGCGTTTGCTGCTTCGAGAGAAGTAACAGCATATGTCTTTGACAAGCGACTCTAGCCATGACGGGAGGAACTTGCTGCCGTGGTTAGCACAGAGAGCAAACGAATGGCATACACACCCCATGACGAAAACGCCTTGCACATCTGCTTTAACACGCGCTTGAAACCCCGATTGTGCTCCCATCATTGTAGAACAGTTGTCACTTCCGAACACTTTCTTTACAGCGTTGTATAGTCCCGGGGCGCTACTATCCTCCTCTTCAACATTCGTTAGTAAGGCGTCGGCTACTTGTCGGTTGTGAAAGAACCTCACAACGACAGCAACAAATTGGGTGGCAGAAATATCAGTAGACTCATCTATTAGCAGAGAAAATTTATTTTCCCTGCAATGAGCATATAATGCTTCGCTCTCCTCATACGCTACACCTACCTGCATTACATATGATGCCTTGCTCCTTTTCATCTTCATTGTGCAATTTTACAGTACGGGAACATACGCTTCAAATGGTCAGCCTGAAGGAATGGCGTTTTGTGGTCTGCCATGAATGCCACGAACAAAGCTTCAGCTGTTGCATCCGCCTTTTCTGCTGGGTCCGTTCCGTTGGGTCGTTTAAAGCAATCGCCGATGCTTGGCAGTGAAATTGATGGCATGTTCATTAGACTTTTTGTGCCTTAGTAGCCCTGTCTTGTTCGCGTCCAGCAACTTACAATTGCACACTGTGCAAATGGTGGCAAGAGATTCAACAACAATAAAAAAGGTGTTTACCCCTGTTCGACCTCGCTGGAGGTCCTACGGGGATAATAATAAGGTTTTGTATAAGACACTTTTTTTCCTAAGGAAACTTGTCTATTATTCAGTCAGGGACGATGTTGAGAAGTGAAGAATTTTTCAATTACATTGTACAAAAGCCAGAAATAAGCAAGAGGTCGGAACTGAAGAGCCAATTAGGGTAGGGATTACTGTTATGAAATAGTAATACCATCTCTTTGATGTTACCGAAAAACTCCATCGAGACACCTTTACAGGCCTCTTATGTATTTATGTAGGTCATGGATTCAGTTTTCCCACGAGAAGTTTTTAACTATCTTATTGAATCTTGGTACAGGGCCTTTTCCCAAAATAGATTCCATTATGTCTGTGGAACATTCGAGAAGGTTCTCTCACGTGGTATGGAAGTTTCCATAGAAAGGGGATGGACTTCCAAACTCCCAACCAATCAGGGCGGATCAGTGCCAGCGCACTTATTTTTATATCGTTAAGTTAATACAGGATGGTCAGGTTATTGGCTGCCTACTGATTGTGCGCAGAGGGATTTTTATAGAAGTAAGGTATAAAAGGAAAAGGGGGCCGAAAGTTTATCACTCCGCCGAAAGTTCATCACTGCCTCTAATTGCTTAATTGACGGAGTCAAGTCAAGTCAAATCATTGTAATTTAGTTTTATTTGTAAAGAGAATCGACAGAAAAGAAATTATACCGAATCACTAATCAAATCCGATCTTGTCAAATTGTTTTTCTGTGAACTCATTGTTTTCGCCCGTTCGAGACATCTCCTGAAGAAGCATAAATACGGCATCAAGATATCCCAGTACCTTTCTATCGCGAGTCCCGATATAGTTTTACTATCGGAGGAGCGGGCTCGTCACAATATTACATTACTACAGATGGCAAGAGATTCAGTGGCATCTCTTGCAACCCAGTCTTTCAGGATCACAAAGCCACGCTTCTCTGAAATTTTGTTTATACCACTTCCCTTTTAAGGCGGTGGTGATGCTTGACTGCAGCCCGCAGCTGGCTTATTGATATTCCTATGTGAGCTCATTTTTGCAGTCTCGATCCCGAAACTCAGGGAACAAATACTTATCGATAACACGTCATTGCATCAAAACCCCAGGTCCCGGTAACACAGTGCTATTGAATCCGCGGTAAGGATATGTATGTAGTGTGTACATTACTCACAAAATAGCTCCCACAGTCCCGCTACATGCACACGTGCGCCTCAGCTGTATTATTATTTATTAACATTAAAGGGTATACTCGGTTAGCGTAAAGCTATCTCCCCGAGGCCCTGAAATAAAATGAAAAGATATAAATTAAGAGCATAGAACGTTTCAAAGTATTTCAAGGCTTGGCATTGTTACACTTATTTGATAATTCCTTCCATTCCTTAGCAGCAACATATCAAAATGTTTTCTGGTGATACTGGGTATTACCAGCCTCTACAAATAAATTATTTCGTGTGGTGGACCTTACAGAGTGGTTATGTATATTATTTGTGTGGCGGAACATTTCCACAACATACTGTGGAGCCAGACCATTAAAAGAGCTATACACCATTGTCAATCTTTTACATTTTAATTGTTTTTCAAGTGAGGACCAGTTTAAAGTTTTAAAAAGGTCTTCAGATCTATCATGAAATGTTGCATTGAGAATGGTTCTTGCTGCAGCTTTCTGTAAACGACTAAGTCTGAGAACATTTCTGGCATTACTATTTCCCCATACTAAACTACAGTACTGAACCATCGGTCAAATATATCCATTATATCAGGGAGTTGTTTTCATAACATCTCACTGGCTGTACGTACACGTTGTGCATTATTCCTAATAAATTTTCGACCGCGATAAAATTGTGTAACAGTAACATATAAATAGTTTCATGCAGTGTGTTGCCAAGCGGTAATTTCACCTCGAATGTTTCGGATACGTCGAATTTGTTTCTGAACCATAAATTTCTGGCAAAAAACGCTAGATTTGTCCAATTTGTAAAACACCTACGCTAGAAAGACCAAAAACGCTAAATGTAGTGTGAAAACGCTGACGCTGGTAACACTGGTTACAACTTTGTGCTTTAGGGTTCTCGACCGGTTTGAAAAGTTGAGCGCCCGGTTTGAAAAGTTGAGTGCACGGTTTGCGAGTTAAGCTCCTGGTTTTATAATTGTTATGAATAATCAACGTTAACAAGTGCTGCTGCTTTTTTAAAGTCAATAAAAGCAGCGAATAAATATTTAGGTCAAACTACGCTACGCGCCACAATGGTTTGCGCGTAGCGTAATGGATAAAATTTTGAAAAAATGCCTGCAGGAAATGGCACTTCCTGAGCTTGAAAACAACACCTTGTCATGCCAGAGTAGTCACATTTAGCCTACTTGCCGTCATCATTATTGAAAATTATTGAAAAATATACCTTCCAGATTGCATGAAATAGCAGTTCACATGTGTGATATGAAAAAACAAGATTTGAAGGCTAACGAGTTTTAATTTACATATCAGAGGTCCCAAAATGGTGCAATCGATGTTCATTACCTCGAACAGATTCATTCCCAATATCATGTAATTTAATTCGAACAAGTTTCTCGCGGTTCAAGTTCAGTTGCATCACATGATTTAATCTTGCCTGGCTCATGGTGCTTCTGAGATACGACAAGAATGAGGTGGACAACACGCCAGATTTCACTGAAGAATGTCTTTTGGTCTGGTGTAATAGCTCCAACTTGGACACACACTCTTGCAGTGTGACCTTTTCTTGAAATAGAAAATTTAACATTTCAAGTTTAGAGGAGAGACAAATGGGCATCAAAGTCATCCCTGTAGAATGATGTCACTTCTTGGAAGTAGCTTGTGTAGTCTGAGTTGTTGGCGACATTGACAAGAGGATACTCCAAGTTACGGTAAACGGCATATCCGGGCTGGTCAAATCGGCTACACTAGAACTGTGATCCCATCCCATCCCAACTTCGTAACGGCGAGGTGCTTTACGTTTCCGCAGTTTAGCAGTTTAGTTTAGTTTACTTTAGTAGAAAAAAGGATCAGGAGGGACACTTAAGTCCCCATCAAGGACCCTATAGAGAGAGAGGGAAAAAACTGAAGACACAAACACTCAGACCCGATTACAATGCTTAAAGTGCTTGTCCAAAGCATTGTTAAACCCATTGACACTACTTGCAAGTACAACTTTCTCAGGCAAACCATTCCACTCATTCACAACCCTATTAGAAAAAAAGTTATGTCGAATATTTATGCGACTTTTGGAGTTTAAGACAATGACCTCTAGTACAACTACTGTTAAGAAACGTGAAGAAGTCGGTAAAGGATAAATTGTCAAAACCATACACAATTGCGGTTTCTCCATATTGCTCAACTTTAGCATAGAAAAGATGATAGCATTCTTCGGTGCGCATATTCTTGATTGTGGTAACCGTGAGTTCGGCAAGTGCTTGGCCTTCGGCTGCTGACATGTCTTGTTTCTGCAATGTGCGACTCATATATCATATGCGTATATAGGGTATTAACAAGGGATCGGTGGCAGTATATTGCAGCCAACATGGGTAGTATTCAAACAGGCTAACAGTTCTCGTGTTGCCTCCATCCTCTGGCCCCAGAAAACATGATTCGTTGATGGTAAGTGCCTATTTTGTCACTTTCAAAGTATTTACAGCTTTGTTGTTTCGATGCAACGAAAGGCGACAACACTTGCTGCAAGCCCGGCCTTCCAAGTAGATAATAACGTAGAGTAAACTACAAAGGGTTAGTCAGGCATATCTGGTCACAAATTGTCCATTACATTTCAATTATTTCAATACCAAAACTTGCGTAAATTGGTAATAGGCCTAATAAGTACTCGTAAAATACTCGAGTATATTAAACTGTGAAAATGGTCCCCTAACTCCCCATTGTTAATGGCCTGCTTAGGATTGTAAGGTGTTTAAGAAATAAAGTGCAACCAGGAGGCTTTTACTGGGGAATAAACAATCGAGACTCTAAATTTAGTATGAAAACGAACGAGGCAAAGCCGAGTTTTAGCTGAATTTACAGTCTCTACTGTTTATTAACCATTCAAAGGCGATCTGTTGTAGGTTATATATATATATATATATAATATTTATATAAATATATATATGTATATATAAATCGGGCCATCAACGGTATTAGAGTCGGTACTAGCGAATTCAAAATTTCCCAATATGCTGATGATAGTGTTATAATAACTGATGGTAGCAGAGACACTTTTAATGAAGTCATGACAGTATTAGCAACTTTTTCCAAGTGCTCAGGATTGCAGGTTAATATGAGTAAGTCATACTTTTTCTAATGGGGTCTGTTCTGAAGGATTTAAAAACGAGAGTAGAGGGCGCTAGGTTTGGAATTGAGATATAAAAAAGTTGTGATTAAGGGTGAAAGGTGAATGGGAGTAAGAAAACAAGTTTAAAGATGTTGTTTGAATCCGTGAGATGATCGACGAAATACAGTAGAGAGAATCCAAAAAATCCTTCTTCAGATTGATTGTTTACGTAAAAACAGGGTCCCTAGTCCCCAATTACCCGGGTTATTTCAATGAATTTAATTTTCCTATTACACATGGTCCGGTCAACTATCTTGGTATTATTTGCACGCATCACTCGGAAGATTTCTTCAAGTTAAATTACTTGCCAAAGCTATCTCGTATAAACAATCCTATTCATCAATGGTCGAAGCCAGATTTAACTCCTATAGGCAAAATTATTATTATTAAAACGCAGTGTCCCAATTGGTGTATATCCTTACAGTGTTGCCGTCTCCTCCTGTGAATTTTCTTCAAGAGATAAATATGTTGTTTCATAAATTTATCTGGGATAATAAGCCAGACAAAATACGGAGAAGCGGTCTCTTGAATAATAAACAAGATGGTGGGCTACGTATGATTGACGTCGCCTTGTTTGCAACAAGTTTAAAAACATCTTCGGTTAAAATGTATGAAGATGATAATCATCGACCGTGGAAGGATCTGTTTGATTACTGCTTGAAGGCCCATGGCTGTAGATTCTTGTTTAATTGTCATTTTCAGAACACAGATGTTAATGATATTTCAAATGTATTTGTAAAAGAGGTCTGTCAAGCTTGGGCTCATTATAATTACAATATTCCTGTAGTTAATTATGGCAATCAAATAATCCTAAATAATTCTTTTATCAAGATTGATAAACAGATCATTTACAATGAAAGACTTTTTAGAGCCGGTGCGTACTATGTTAGTAATTTTTGTTAATGAGGATGGTACCATACTACAGTATAGGGACTTCGTGGAAAAGCACGACATTGAACATTTTTCCTATCTTAATTACTTGAGTATTGTTTTGGCAATCCCGAGGTATTGGAGAAATAATTTGGGTGATCAAGCTAATTTAAATATTAATTGTCAACGTATGACAAAGTTCATATTCACACCGAAAACCAATAGATGTGTATACGAGAACTTAAAATACGGATGAAAAAAAAAAATTAAATAAATATATATATATATGTGTATGTGTATGTATGTATATGTATATATATATATATATATATCTAGGGTTATATATATATATATGTGTACAGTACCAGGACTCCGTCAAAAAAACCACCTTGGATGGACTTTCCATATAAAGCCACATATAAGTCTTAATGCAAATGCGTCGTTAAGGATAAATTCACCGCAGACTGGAGGGATTGATAGCAGTACATGGAACTTGGATCGCATCTTTTATGCAATTCATTGACAGATATATCAGAAAAGCGATAGTAACTGTGTCTTCTTTACGTACTTCAAACAATTTTTAGTACGATAGAGAGACACTTGCATATGTCCCTCTATTAACAGTTAAGAGTACAGTACATATGTTCACATAATGTATGCATTGATACAACTCTCCGATCGGTATACGGTTTAAGTGTGTGTGCCATTCATTCATTGCATGTTATAGGAAAGAATCTTAATATAAAAAAGTTGACTGAATTATCGGCAATTTTAAGCAATAAATTTGCTCAAAATATAACCAGCTAATGTAGAACTTTCAATTCAGTATACACATTTCATTAGTTTATAACAACACTATTTTCCAATGTTACGGTGTGACAAAAACCCAAATTATGGTAAAGATTTCTTGATTAGAGTACGACCGACATGATAATCAGCTTAACCGAGTACCGATTAGTTTCTGTGACAATCGGGCCGATGCCTATAACCTTTAGTGGATAGGCAGTTTTATTTTAATATTTTATTGAAAAAGATAACACGATCCCGAACGTTTGCTTCAAGTTTTGCCATATGCGAGGGAAACCTTCCGATGGAACGTTCTTTAAACGAGCATACACAGTAAGTCAATGGCGCTTCTCCATTGACATAACTACACGTGGGAAAACCACACACTAAAGTCCCTGGAAATCAGACATGCTTTAGTCGGTGAGTTTAATTACTGCAAAGGTGATATTTTAGCACGTATAGTACATTAGGTCAGGGAAAAAAAGTTGCTTCGGATTTTTCGCAAAAATATGCGTAAGAATATTTGCCTAATCAGTGATTGGTAATCACAAATGGTAATGCAGTAGAACTACCGAGGACTGTCGCCAAACCTTTCTAGGGAATTTTAGGAGTATTTGGGCCCTTGATTGCATAATTTTATGGCATTTGTAGAAAATTGGGCGTATTTTCAAACTAAACAGTTAGCTCAACAGTTCTCTAGCCAGACTAGCCTAATGTACGTAGAACTCACAATGAACAAAGCGTAATGCCACTCTCACTTTCCAGTTTTCACCTACGGTGAAATGGCCAAAGTGGTTTAAAAGTATATTGATTTGGTTTTACATTTACTCGAAACAAATAATCTTTCATATCAATCGTTGAACCTGATAACAGGAGGTTTCGTTAGATGCAAGAAGCGAAGTGAAAAAATAATAATAACGTCGTCCCTCTAAGCTTATCGCGAGTATACTGTATGATGTTAACTGCTAAAACTGGATAGTATATTGAACAGCATTAGTACAAACTCGCGTGAGGGACTTGCGATACCGCTTCACGGTAGATTAGCAGCGCACCTTCGCCGGCTATGAATAGCGCTGAATGGAACTTCTCCCGTTGTAGTTGTGGTGAATCAAAAGCGCGTAAAAATACAATCCTTGATGTGGAACCTAATAATCGGTTCCAAATAATCGGTAGCGCAATGGATTTTGCCGATGCCGGTTACCGATTGTCTGATAATCGGCCCGATGCCGATTATCTAACCTTTTATCGGTCGAACACTATTCTTGATCAGAAAATGCTGTCAATGTATAATTAGCAAAAGTCGGTCAGATTCCCTCGGAGTAGCTATTTTGATAAGTACGGTGCTTTCCTTCTCGTCTTTTACGAAGTTCTAGTCTTAGCAGTCTGTTTGTAGTGTTCATGGCACACTTCTACCTCTCTTATCTGTGTAGCTTTAACCTCAGACATAGCTTGCTCAAATTTTTCCACCGAGGAAAACCTAATTAGCTTGGTCTTTTACAAAGCCAGTATACTTCAGGCATACTGTGGTCACCACATGACATTAAATGAGGGTACGCGTTGCATTATAAGAGGCATTCTTGTGTTGGTGGGGGGGGTGGGGGTGTGGGCGGCTGTATTTATGGGTGTGAAGGTTTTTTGCCACTGATTTTATTCAGTAAACTCTTGGCTCTATTGTTGAACCACTAGCGTGCATAGCGAGTAAAATGTTGGGGTTGTGTGAGTGGGGGGGGGGGGGCAGACTTGTGACTAGCTTGACGGATATGGCTTTAATCCATTTGGCTAGATGGAAGATCCATGTCTAGCATATTCAATGACATTGGTCAGCAATTCATCAATCATACATCCTTTCCCTCCCCCATCACAGCCTATGTTCCCTAAGCCTTTTTCAATGTTACCAGAAACACAATACATATGATCACATTACTTCACAAACCAAGCCAGAAAGCATAAATACTAAGAAAGGAAACATTCAAGCACAAAGATATTTTTCATTTAATTTTAATAAAATCCTTATGGCAAGTGAACAACAAAAATAAATGAAAATCAGCAGCTTTGAAATTAATGTACATTAAAACTGATCATTGGGTGCAGAGTATACTATATGCAATTGACACTATCTCCATAGTATGAACCATTCCAAAGGTCATCAATTACTCATACACACTCTTGAAAATACAAGTTAAATGCATATTTTGTGTTGTTTACAGGAGTACACTATACTAGTCAACTTGTGAACATTTGGAATGAGAACATAATACAAAAGTACACCACATGAGAAGTGTGGATCCCTTTCTGTTAACATTGCTGGTTATTAAATGAAGGAAACATAAGGCCTTGAAATCTTGAATAAAACATACATAGTAAACTAGATTTTAGCAGTAGTGTTGACAAGAGTCATAGTATAGCAAAGTATTCATATCTTATGTGAATTCTTTGTGAGTGCTCCGTGAGAAGTTTCAATGACCAATAAAATTACATAGTATTTTTGAAAAACAATACACAATACAATAAGCTTGAAAATCTGCTGAATTGAAAAAAAAAAGTTTCTGTGATTACGTAATCGATTGTCAATTGTGGTATAATTCTTGAGTTACTTGCTGGAACTACACCTGCCTGCTTGCATCTTGTTCAGAGCTTTGTGTACAGGTTCTCACAAGCAATGTATCCTTGTCTGCATGTGTGTTGGTTTATACCAATGATTGACTTTAAGCAGATCAGTGAGTGATCTTTAGTAAGTATTAGCATGCTTTATCAGGATGAGATAAAAAAGAATAGAATAGACAGGTGACCAGAAATGCTTTTAATATACAGCAAAAGAAAGGTACAACTACCTCAACATCTCTCAAATATTTTAAACAGTGAACTAACATTTAATAATCACATGAACAGATCTATAGTAGGAAAACTTGACCTATCTTGATGAAAAAAAGGAAAATTAGCCATGTCATAAACATGAGGCAACAGATACTGGGCTGTCAATACTGATTGAGCAGCAGTGAAAATGCACCATTACATACAGCTTTTAAACATGTTGACCTCTGCATTCACTTCTAAGAGGTTCCCTTTGCGAAACAAGGTACTGTTTATTTACATTTTCCCTGTATGCAAACTAGCAATTTATGCATCAAACTATTTGAGCAAAGAAGTACATTCCCATAAGAAAATAGTAATGAAAATGTAATTGGTGTTCAACGTAGTATTTTAAGTTTGTCTATGTTATCAAACATACAGCCAACCATAACCTCCTTCTCATAACTTGGCTGTCAACTGAGAACCCTTTTTAAACAGGCAAATTTTGCTTTTAGTATTAACTTCTATCATTGCGCATTCAAAGTGCTCATTTAGGCAGAAAACACCAAACAATGCTAATTTGGCAACTCACTGTCACATATGTTGCTATAACTTGTTCTGTTCCCGCTAATGCAGGTAAAGATTGTTGCAGATTGAAACATATGAGTTCACGATATTAAGTATCAGCAACACATTGGTAATGCTCACTGTACATAACTCTGAGAGTTTATCAAGTGATGTTACCTCTTGTGCATTACTTTAATTTAAAATGGCACATATAGGATGTTTAACCACTCATTAAAAAAAATATGTATTCAGTTAAAACTGGAAGAAACTCTTAATTTGCAGCCGCTTCTCACTTCTGTCTTTGTTTTAACACACTTGAACAGCTGAACATTGATACCACTCAATATAAACTTGAACAGGTTAATATTCACATCACTCATAAAAAGTTAAAAACATACATACAGGTATGCTTGATCTCTATCGATAGTGTCTTACCATCAAAGAATATTCCTTCAATGGATCAGATTACCTTTATTATGCTATATAACAATGAATAATCTTATAAAGTACATGATTAAACTGAAAAAAAAAAAAATCAAGGGCTTTATCCCTTTAATCTTTGAAGCTCCTTTTTGTTATTCTTGTTTACAACTTTGTAAGTATCTTTTCTTTTACCATTACGTTGTGTTTCAATAATGCAAATAACATACCCATCAATTGTAAACACTTAAAGTTTAAATTAGAATACTTTCAGTAGCCTAGCTACCCAAGTTATGAGAAAATAGAGAAAATGAGATCAAGTTGGAACACAGAAGCTCTTCATTAGCAGGTTTCTCTTCCTTCTCTCTACTTTTTTATAACACTAGAACAGCTAAACATATGTGCCCACACTGCAGTGGCAGGGACCTTGCTCGAGAGGGGTTCTGGGAGTGTCTCAACCCCCCCCCCCCCAAATCTTGGTAAAACTGACATTGGAAAATTTGAGTGCGACAATCAGAATTTCTGACTGTCGCACTCCAATTTACCTAGGCCTATTCATATATTCTTGTGATTGTGAATGACCTAAATATTTCGGTTAAAATTGACCTTTAATCAGTCATATTTACCACATTTTCCTTGCCACTTTGAGAAATTGTATCTCGCGACCCTTATACTCCACCATACAAAACTCTGTATGTTTCTGAATGCTCTAAAAACAAATGCCTAATAGAACAACTGTACAAGGTTCGCCAGCTTCAATTCGGTTTATATAAGTACTAATTTTGCTATTGGTTGGGTTGACCCTTCAAGTAAGTTCAGGATATATAGTCTCTATGGAATACAATAAAACACTCAAATGATAATCTACAGAAGCTTAAAAGTGCCATCAACATAAGAAAACTCTTGCCCCATAAGTTGGCATTTTTAGTAAACTGTTTTAGATAACAAGATAAAACCTTATCAAAAATCAGGAAAATGTTGGATTGCTCAGTTGCTTTAACTGAGCAATTGAACAATTTTCTGCAAATTGTTTCATTGACAACTTATCATATCTTGTCAATTGGACATTTGCTGCAAAATGTTCAATTGCTCACTTCATTCCATCTGAGCAATTGAAAAATGTTCTGCAAAATGTTTAATTGTTCACTTCATTCCAAATACTCAGTTGGAATAAAGTGAACAATTGAAAAATTGTTCATGTGAGTAGTCCCCCCCCCCCCCTAATCATCAGGCCTTAGCTACGTCCCTTGTCAGTGTTTATTATATCCATTACAGTCAACACAGTAAACGTAGAACACACTTAATCTATAACATCTTCATCTCTACTGATCTCGCCCTTTCCCTAAATCTATGTTTATTAGTCTCGTTGAATATTTTTGTTCTGACGGTCCACCAATCAAACATATGGTCTATTGCTCCTTCCTCCAGAAAATCTTCAATCTCATTGCGACCTAGTTGGGAAAAAAATCACTCTACAAATTAGAAATGATTTTGTTTTGCTTATAAAATTTTATGAGGGTTAGGATCATGAAAGGTAACTCCAGTGGTACTTTTTGACAGGAACACAACCAGAATGAAAACACAGTTCCTTGCTGATGTTCACTGATTAGTTTCATAAGGATTTTTTCAAAAAGCTCTATAGAAACAAGAGCAAAATTTGTGTTTGCAAATACTGCTAAGACTTGTCCCTCGTGCTTGATATAAGTTGTACAGCACATATCAGCAGGTTTCCAAATATCTGCCAATGTCAACATAACAAAGTTTGAAGAACCTCCAACATTTGGTAGCTGTACTTTTGCAATTGGAATATGTTTGAAGAAATTACACCTTACGGTTGCCTGATTTCCCAATTTAAAGATATTAACATTAAGTGTTTTGATCTCATCAATATTCATGAGATAAAGCAAACATGTGTTATATAATTTAATCAGGCCTTAACTTAGGCATGCATACTTACTTTGGAGCTTCTTTTCTGCAAGTCCTTTGGTGTAACAGTCAAAATTTTCCACCACACACTTTGAAGCCTTTTCACTCCATTTAATGTATTTCCTACCTGAAACAAATGAGGAAAATAAAAAGTGAAATCCATGTTAATTGATCTTGAACATGACTTCAAAAATGAGAAAGAACTATATATGAAATCATGTTTGATGATACAGTTATACACCATGGAAGGTACCTGACGCCTGACATACAACACTAGGTAAAGCAACCAGAGGAAGTGTTGTCTTGCGAATGCTCATTAATATTCAGCAGATTTGAAACTATTGCAGTCATAATGTCTGAATATATGTGTACAAAAAACATCTAATACCCAATTTGTCTGGTGTTGGAAATGATTGCTGCAGCAGCTAGCTGTAGAGGCAATTAGGAAACTTGGGAATCCTCCACATGTACCTTATTCTGGTCAGGGTATGTGAAGTTGTATAACTTGTTAATAGGAATAAACCTTTTCTTCATTATATAAAGGTGCACCAGTAATAACAACCTTCCTTTCATCACATACGAATTGATAAAAACAAGGTACTGGAAGAGTGTCTCCAGTCCTTAAATAAAACTTTACTCTGTCATTTCAAATCCAGAAAAAGTGCCAACTAAATTTAGCCTGCTTTCTTACTAAGGTGCATCATTATGCTCAAGTAATATTTATACAAGCAAAGCCTAAAGTCATCTGTGTAAACAAAGCATAAAAACATCTTCTTTATTATGGGAGCACTTCTGCAAACATTTCCTTGGTTCAGTTGATTCCCACAAAGAATTGTACGCATTTCTTGTTTTTACTTTTTTCAAATAAACTCCAGCTGTTTGCATGCCAAATGAGCTCATCTAATGGTGTTTCTTTCACAATAGCTGTCCGTCCTTGCTTTGACTCATTTGCCAGATTTCCACATGATTTGATTATTGCATTTACCCAAAATAAAAACTAACAAAACTAAAGCATAAACAATATTATTGTTTTAAACAGATTTCCATAGCACAATAAGAGCAATTGCCACCTTTAACTGCAACTGATTAATTTTT
Source organism: Apostichopus japonicus (assembly GCF_037975245.1). Classification (NCBI taxonomy): domain Eukaryota; kingdom Metazoa; phylum Echinodermata; class Holothuroidea; order Aspidochirotida; family Stichopodidae; genus Apostichopus; species Apostichopus japonicus. The sequence continues at coordinate 19,403,109 of NC_092577.1, forward strand.
GCCCAAAAGTAAACTAATGGAGCATATATAACCAAGTGTGTCCTGTCTACCGAAATCAGTTTACCCTAGCTGCTTCCTGCCGATCCTTGTGAGTATGCAAGGAGGATCTGATCCCACGCACAAGGGCGATTAAGTTGTATTGTGAAGAAAAGTAAATATTAATTCTTATTTGATCAGCATTTTGTCACCATTCCAATACTGCAGTGATTGGTATATTCCTTTTGCCTGAATGCAGGCCAAATTGACATGCTCAGTGAAGAATACGACATAACAGCCGATGAAGAAACTTGAATCAAATTTGAGAGTTACAAGGCAATCATGTTAATGCTGCGATCAATACCCACAGCATAGTGTAAAAACCAATACAGCGATGGACATCTCAGGTCCAGCTAAAGATAACAAGGTATCGCATTTCATTACTGAACTGTCTGCATTTTGTAGTCACACGAACAAAAGGTCACTTACAAGCAACAGAAAGTTAACTTTTTTTCAGATGGCCTCACGCGGTTTGGGGCGAGTGTTCAATGCCTTTTAAAATTTCTATGCTTCAAGACTAATTGATAATTCCAGTAGCTGCATAGTCATCTTGAAGCAAACGTCACAGATTTTTCATCTCTCCTAAAACATGCAACTACTTTATCTTATTCAACCAAATGATAACAGACACCAGGAAATAAGTAGAACTGATGGCACCAAATTATATCCATCCCTTGACTCAACTAGCAATTACATGTAAAATTACAGTATATTACTGTAACTTATTAAATTTAGTGGCCCAATTGCTCTCATAATGATAATTTATATCAATTGAATGATCCATCCAACCAAATTTACAAAACACAAGCATTATGAGGTCAAAGTCTGCAGGGTTATCTTCCTTCTGTTATTGTGTAAAGTAACCACTTGTTAACCATTGCATGTGTCAGGGAGATTAAGACTGTCAGTATAATTCATTTGGAATGCAATTACATTTGCCTGAGAAAGAAAAGGAACTGGAATTAGGGAAAACATAGTTCTGACTTGTATGCCACATGCATATGAGAGTCCTTCTGTACAAGAAATAAATATTTGGGGTATATTTATTAGTTATTAAGTTACACTCTATATTCTTCAATTTGATTGCTGATTTATAGTTTTGGTAAGACTGCATGACAAAAGTCAAACAGCCAGTTGCTACTGTTAACTAATACCTCTTTTGATATCGAGTAGGTCAATGATGTAGCATAGGTATTTTATTATAGGGTCTGGTAAGTTTACTACAGTTCTGTAGTTCTTTGTTTCGAGGTAGGAAATGTATTTCATAAAGGATATAATGCAGATGTTTGAGTCTTGAGAGTAATGAACAGCTAAAGCAGATACAAAATACAAAAGTTTTAATACAATGTCAAGCTGATAACTGTTTCTCACATGGAACATGACTTGTAGCTTTCAAAATCTACAGCATAGCTAGAGGAATATAAGCCTCACCAGTTATTACATTAATACATCTAGTTCTACCATGTTCTACTTCAGTATATTATAGGTCAGTGCAGGTAATTGTCTCAGTTAAGATTAATAACTTTTTCTGTGTCCCTCTAATATCTTTTTTTTTTCTCGACAAAATCAGTTATGTTATGTTTGAACTGACTTGATAACAAACTGCAATAACATCACTTTATTTATTAGGCAATGATCTAGTCTGCAAAATGCAAAGGAGCTGATTGACTTCCCTCATTTAAGTCTGACTTTATTCTCAATTTGCTGAAGATTAATCTAATAACATTTCATATTTTTCGACATCATCTCTTGCCATTTTATCCCTCTTCCCATAATTCTTGGTGCCCCTACATATCCAGTATAATAAACTGTCATACTTACATACAGGTGACTTGTTGGTCATGGATGGGGATTCTCTTCTTGCTCTCTTTTTTCTCTGTTGAACATCAGCCACCTGTTCTGCTGGACACAGCAAGAAATGAACTAACAACATTAATACATGAGTCACCATATTAGAACTACTGACTGGCTGGGAGAAACTTCTATGAAATTTGAAATATACAAAGAAACTGAGGCTTAGATAGGATATTCGAACCATCACCCCTCACCCCTCCCCCAGGACTACCAGTCCTCCACTCTATGGTGGTCAATGGTGCATCCAAACACTAATAATATTTTAGGTGGTTACAACTTCGCTGGGGTTGTTTTCCATGAGGAATACGTTTCAGTGAAAGTTGTCTACCATTGCATGCATGTGCCCAGAGAAAAACATGGAGGAATAATCGCAAAATCCACATGAAAAGTTGTGTGATTGCACATTCCTTACATACCTAGCTATTAAGGACACCAAATAGTATATCCACAAAACAAACACTTACGGCTGAGCCTCTAAAATTTCTTACATGAAGCTTTTCAATTGCGCTATTACTGGGTCCTTTTGTTTCCATCATTCAATTGACAAAGCTTTTATCCAAACACAATGAAATGGTTTCCTTTCTCTTACAAGTATAATTTTTGATCTTACCCATTGCCTCTTCTCGGTCTTCATTCGCAACCTGCCCTGTAAAATTTTAGAAAGAAGTATGTTCCATGATCTGTTTAATAAAGTTATCACCACCTTAATACCACACTCTCACAAGGAGCTAAAATATTTGTCACTTTTTGTGTTGTAACTTTATTATCTCATCCTTGTATACATTTAGAGACAGGGAGATGTTTTATTCCATTGGGTCACCTGTTTTTGAACAAACCAATGGTCTGTAAACAGACAAGTAGCCTAATTTCCATCCCTTGTGGTATAGAACTGTAAGCTGGTGGGCTAGTGGGCACTTAATGGGGTACCTTATGATAACCGTATGCCATTGGCTGGCAAGTACCAACTGGGCTGGGGGAATAAAAAAATGTTTGATGTCTGTGTATGAGTGGGGGTCAATTTTGACTTCACCATATAGCATATATGTGAAATAGCCTATATCAGACAGAAAACTTTTATGTTGTCATAAGTTAGCTAAAGGGTCAAAGGTCAGGAGGCCACAGGTAAAATAAGCAAAATGTTGCTGAAAGTTGCACAACAAACACCTCATCAGCGAAACAGCTCTGACTCCTAATTTTTGGTCAACCGTCCCCCTCCCGCATGTTAATAAGCACTTGTGTCCTAACTATCCTTGGTTTATAGTAACAGGCTTAGGCCCATCATTGACTTGGAACCTTAATTGAGGTGCCTCCATATTTATCAGAGTACCACCCCAGGAACAGTAGGCCAGCATATCTAACCCTATTAAAGAAAGCAGAAATATGTACTCCTTAAACTTGAACCTTAAACCTTGAACCTCCTTAAACTATAATCTATTAAAAGAAAAAAATGCAATTTAAAACTGGACAAACTGATGCTAAGTTTGTCAATCATGAATATCTGTATAGGCCAAGCATATGGGCAATTTTGTGATGGAAAAGCGACATCTTGAGGTCAAAGTTCGCCCAATTCTACACATTATGTATGCAGTGAACAATATATTTGGAGGAAATACTATTTGGTCTAACATGAAAAATGCTTGCAGATGATTGTTGTGGATTATCTTTCATTAGGATCATTGATCTAATCCTTAAAATCCTCAATAACAAGCCCACTATGCTACTGGATTATTCTAATAATGTGCCCCTCCTAACTTTGTGCGTACATTTGCCCACCTCTACGGGCACAGCATGGAAGTGAAATGTCAAGGCCAGGGTCGGAAATAAGCAGGGCGAAGGACGATTCGCCCTTATGAAAATCGCCCTCGTTATATCAGGTGTCTGTGTAAAATTAATTGTGACATGCTTTTGTTTTAGCTAGGCATTGCAGTAGCATCGCGAATCGCGCAAACAGTTCTCACAATACCGCATAAAACTTGAAGCAGTGCCGGAGGGTCACGCACAATCTCCGCATACAGTAGTTACTGCGGTTACGGCCTCCACTAAGCAATTTCAGTGCCAATAACCTAAAATCCCCACAAATCTCAGACCACATAGTAGCCTAACTTCATAGGTGAAGAAGGTCAACATGGTAATCTTACCTATCCATCTGTTTACTCGCTGAAGTTGTGTTGAAAATAAAAATTAAAAATATCCATTAAAACTTGCAATTTTTAACCAAATATTAGCCTAACAACCACACTAAGTCAATGGGAAATGTAGCCTAACCATCAGTTTGCAAAAACAAAACAAAAACTGCATAGCTTTGTTTACAACTTTAAATTTGCTGGAAATTGGCAGTTGTTTGGAAGGTATGTGATTTTATCCACACACGAAAACATACATGCCTTAGGAAAAGTCACCAGTGGAAGTAAACCTGTGTTTTCTATTTCAGTTCATGGGTTATTGGTTTTCGTCATATATTCGGTGGATTGACATTATTTGCTAAATGCTCGCAAATTTTGCTATCAAACTTTGAATGAACTTGCTATACAGTCGCAACACTATTTAGGGCAATTATGCTGACTTTATCCTGTTGAATGCTTACAACCATTTCCATAAACAGCATATATTGAACTTTGGAAAAGAGCCCCCCTAAACCTTAAAAAAGCCCTCGTAAATACATTAAGGGGGCGTTTCAACTTTTCTATATCCAAACTAGGCTAGTCCCCTAAAGCCAAATATTAATTCCTACCCTGCTTAAGGCTAGCTGTTATAAATTAAATTTTTGGGCAGAATTGAAAATTGGCTTTGTATTTTAAGTTAATTGTGGGCAAAAAAATCACAATAGCTCTAGACAATAAGGCATTTTACTAATGTAGGCTAAGCATTGTCCAGCCTTGCCTGTCTTCAGCAATAGGCTACTGTTGGCTAAGGCTTAACTTAGGCCTAGGGTATATTTACTGTATCATTTGCATCAAAAAACGGTGCTATGTAAGCATCATTCATCACTATTTGTGTTTTTGTAGAGTTTTTGGGGCAAAGGTCATGTAATTAAAATGAAGTTTAGCCTATCTAGGGCAAAACTAACATTACTGTAACTTAGGCTAGATCTTGTTAATGTTAGGCTTACACTGAGTGAGACAAGTGAGAGCTGAGCTATAATTTGCACAAATTGTGATTGATAATCAGCCAGCTGCACAGGGAACTGAGGCCTACTTTATACTATTACTAATCCTAGGCTAGTCAATAAAGCATTTGGTAAAGGAATTAATATCTAGCAATTGCAAGAAAGTATTACGGTATTACCTAGGCTTCCAAAGTCAATCTCGACGGCTCTCATTTTGATAGTGTAACATGGATACCGCGCCGATTCGCGAACAAAAGTTAGGTTTACCGTTCTTGCTTGCATACAGTGTGAACACTTGCGGCCACACGGACAACACGTTTACCACACTGTACATACGTCCATATGAGCTCTACATTACACTTAGCGACATTGCGCGGTGATGACGTCACAAGGTTTGTATACCAAATGAAAATGCGTCAATATGAACATGGATATCAGTATATGTATCACCGAAAGGGATAGGGATCGAAATTGTGACTTTCAAGGTAACAGTTCCATTGGTCAGTTTTACCAGGATTAAAAGAGCATCGATAGTAAAACATATATCGATAGGACGATAAAATAAACGAGATATATCTTGATGGGTCCCTAATAGCTAAATTTTGCACAGGTCAAATATACTACTACAAAATTTGCCAAGCTATATACATGTGTATATATATATATGTATATATATATATCTACATATGTATATGTATATATATATATCTACATATGTATATATATATATCTACATATGTATATATATATATATATCTACATATGTATATATATATATCTACATATATTTATATCAGCTCCAATTTGTGTGTACTGATGCCAAACAGTCAATTGTTAATGCAAAAAGTAGCAAACTTGTTCAAACGTTACTAAAAGTCCAAATTTACGCTTAGAAGGGGGAACCCCCTAAATTGTGATCCTAGCACTAACACTGCATGGTCATGAAACTCGTCAAATGACAAAATTCAGTAAAGATACTTTTAGCAAGATGAACCACTCATGAAAACGAAAGTATTGACAAATTTGACAAAATGCCAAAGTCCAAAAAAATGACGTAATTAGCGAGATGCACAAATTTTGACGAAATGCATCACGTCAAAACGTCTATTTTCACGTTACCTTTGTCATTTAGACGACTGGTTGCAATCTCGACAAAACGTTTAGGGTTAAAAAAAGAGTTAGGGTAAGAGTTTGGAGCATGGTCTTTCATAAACCGGAGTCAAAATTAGGGAAAGCATTTAGATTTTTTTTAAACCGTCACGTACATGATTGGATTCAACAATTTAATTGGTCATTGCCCTTTACCACTCTGTGATTTGGGAAAAAATCTCGCGGATTTGATAGAGCTTGGTAGCACTGGTCCCTTGTACCCTGAATTCAGCTGGGATGTCACGTCAAGGTCACGTGGTGTGCATGTATAATGTTATTAGTTAAAAAAGTATGATCCATGGGATGCGGGTCAGAGTTTGAGATAATCATACAATGATACAATAATATGTTATTATTTACCCTACAGGTAATCGGAGTTGCAAACTATACGTAACTATGCCAGCGCCACTAGAATACACAGCTGCAGATTTAGGAGCAATTGGCCGCGGGTTGAGAATGCCTTTAATCGAACATAACTTCATGCAAGGGTTCCAGTGGCAGGAAATTGTTGCACTACTGGGGTTGTCTCATAACATTAGTATCAGTCATTCGGCACTTAAAGCGGTTACTGCGACAGTTGAACTTAAGAAGACTCCGGCAAGAGTCTTCCGTTGAGGACATAGCCCAAGTTATTCTTCGTGAATTAGAAGGCAGTGGTCGTAATATCGGCTATAGACTTATGTGGCATCGATTGAATTATATTTATGGGTTGAAAGTTACACAAGATACTACCAGAAGCATGCTTAACATCATCGACCCAGATGGCGTATCGAGACGATCTGCTCATCGATTGCAACGTCGTGTGTATATGTGTCCTGGACCAAACCATACAATTCACATTGATGGCTATGATAAGTTAAAGCCTTTCGGCATCGCAATACACGGAGCCGTTGACGGGTTCTCGAGACGATTACTGTGGCTTAAAGCTGGTCATAGCAATAACAACCCAAGATTAGTTGCAAATTATTACAGATTTCATTCGTCGTTCCCAGGGTGTCCCCAAAATCGTTCGTGCAGGTCCAGGAAGTGAGAACACCATAGTTCATAGATTGCAAGTCGCACTGCGGTGGCACCATGAAGACGGAAGGGCAAAAGAAAATAGTTTCCTATATGGTCGCTCAACTGCTAATCAACGAACTGAATGCATGTGGTCTCAACTGAGAAGAATGCAACCCGATACAAGTGGAATGTTTACGGTTTTGTTTTGTCACACTCATTCAAAAGGATCTGGACAGCATTGTTATTCAATGGAATCAGCACTGTAACAGACAGCAAAGACAACATGCGTGTCCTTCTGGTAAGCCTGATCTGATGTACTTACATCCCTGAAGCTTTCGAAGCTACAGACCACAAGATGAGCCTCGATAAATCTGACGAAGACTTGACACAATTCCAACGAGAGTACTGTGAAACATTGCCACGGTACGGTTGCCATGATTTCTTTGCGAAAGCACTAACGGAATTAGTTGGTGACTTGGACCAGTTTTAAATGTCTGAAAATGTGACAGAAGCAATTGGACTATATGTGGCTCTTAATGAAATTTTCGAAGAGTTTGAAGTCTAGCAAAGATATAGCTCTAACAGAAATCGTACGTCGGATCCGGTATCTTGACATATTGAACATATTCATTTTTATAAGATTTTATCTTACACGTTTTTCGTTCTCTCTCTATGTTTACCCGTCCGTCCATCCATCCGACCAACCCATGTGTAATAGATAATAACATTTAGAGTCAACTCGTACCCCTACTAAATTTAATCATGGCAATGGATTATACCAATTAATTACCATTAGTGTGAAATATAATTGGGACTGATTATATTTGTTATAAATTATTAATATCATAATTCATATAATCGGTATAATGAATGACTCTTAAATTCATTTTCGGGAATGTTCCATGAAAGGTAGGTATCCAAATTCCCTGAATAGTGAATGCACTACATAACACAGGCTATGGTATTATTATGTGGAGGGGACGTTATCGCACACCAACACATAGATGAAATATATTTAAAACAAATACTGGACTCGAATGGGCTCGGCCAAGTCCGAGTCCAGGGTGCCTGAGTCCAAGGTGCCTGAGTCCAAGTCCGAGATGCCCAAATCCGAGTTCAGGGTGCCAAAATCCAAGTCCGATTCCAGGGTGCCCAAATCCAGTCCAGGAAAAATGGACTCGAGCCTCAAACACATGCAAACAGGGCATATTCTCCAGCCAATAATTTGAAGAATATTGCATTATGGGAAATATTTCGAGCCAAATATTAGTACGGCCAATTAGTTAGGGTAACGCCTAACGTTAGGCGCTCGTGTAATGGGCGGTCATGCCGTACGTACACAGAGCGCCTCTGAGTTTGATATTTCTCAAGCTAACAGCCGATGTCCGTAACATTGTGACATTGCAAACAGCTAGGGAACACACAGCTAGGGAAATTACCTTCCGTCGGGGGGGAAATAGGGGCTTTACCGTATACAATGTGTACAAGAACATTTTTTGTCGGGGAATTTTGTCGGGGAACTCGGGCCCCCTCGTCGGGAAAATCCTGACAAGCCACACCTCACAGGGTATCCAATAACCACTTGGGTGGAGAGCAGCAGTGGATGTGAAGTGCATGTCTTCAAGTGCCCAAGACAACGGGAAAAATTTCCGGCTCTTTTGCGAGGATTGGAACTTTGGAATTCGAGTTAATATGCGTACGAGATTCGGGCAGAATAGCTTCCCCAATTCGGGCGCAACTACTTTACTGGCATTTTGACGGTAGTCAGTGTATTCAATGAAAGTTATACTTTAATGTTTGCCCGAATCTGGTTTGCCCAACTGTGCTGCCCGAATCTGGTATAAAGATTGCCCCTAAATTTTTGCACGTCAAGAGCATGAAAACCATTATTCTATTTGTTAGACAAATTTTAGGCCGACTAAAGTTTCCGGAGACAAAAACAAAAAGCGCGCTCCGCCCTAGTATTTTGCGTACGTATATATGCTAAACAACGGCGTAAAATTTATAAAGTAGGTTATGAAAACCTTTCACCGACTGCGAAAAATTTTGGCTGACTAATAAGTGTATGTGCATTTTCAACATTAGCCTTCGATTTATTCATTATATAAAATATTCCCAATTTAACCCCATTTTCTCTTCTTTTTTTTTTGGGGGGGGGGGGGGTTACTGGAATAATCAGCCATATATACCTCGCCGTGTGATGCGTGTTGTTTCATTCATAATATGCAGTGCAACTTCTTACAAGTTAGTTGAAGTACATGGATAGGAAATTTCCATATAGGCTACTTAAAATTACCGGATTACAGTAATAACCATTAAAATTATACTCGATATCATTCCAGATTTTCTAAGGTGCAGAGAATGTTTTGTCTAAATTTTCAACCACAATGTCAAGCTACGTATAAGCTCTGGAGAGTGCTATTTCCGGCAATCTAGGGGTGTCATTTTTTCCAACCATGGAAGATTGGCGATTCTCCACATGTACACCCCTTCCCCTTAGGCCCCCCCCCCCAGGACGGCCATCGAAATTTCGGACAGCAATCAAATATTCGGGCAAGAAAAGTTTCTCCAAATTCAAATGGTCCCGTACGCTTATGCAGGAGCTCCACCAACTAAGCCATCCGTCCTCCTTAAAAGCTATTTAGGGTTCACCATCATATTTCATTTGTATTGTTTTTGTCTTGCCGGATTTATCAGAAAGAGACTTTGGGATAACTTTGGCGTGTGTGTGTGCATAAACTTGTAACATGCATGCTTAGCCCTGTACCTAAAGAGCTATAATGATGGAACTTGGTAGGGTAATTAATTTTGATCAATAAGCTTCTGACATGCTTTTATATCTCCTTAACCGTGGAAGCTATTATGACGAAACTTGGTAGGATGTACTAGAGGCATGAGTTCTCGAACTGATTATACTTCCAGTGCAGTGTTCGATTTTTCCGGTATCGCATCGCAAAATGCGATCCAAAACGACAAACTTGCGAGACGTTTCCAAATCAGCATCGCACATTGTGCCAAATTGTGCGATACAAATTCCTAGTCAGATTTGGGAGCAAACACTCAAACCTTAACTTACGAACTGTCGATCACAATGTAGAAGTTATAATTTATTGAGTTTATACTCAATGTACAACTTATTCACTTGACCGTATAGCGAAAAAAAAGCTGAAAAAATAATATCCTACCATAGTTTAAGTGTAAAGCAAATAGCCTAACCACCTCGGCGGTTACGGATCTCACGTAACTAAAAGGTTCCCTGGCAACGCGCCAAAAAAATGTTAACAAACAGGTGTTACACAGGGGATGAGCTCACAGTTGTTGGGAAGGTACCTGGGCAAATTCGCAGCACATGTACCGTGGTACAGTAGTTGGGTATAGGGTTAAACATTGCAGTTGTAAAAATGTACGCATAGTGCACGCTATTCATTGTTAGGCAGTCTAGAAACGGGGCTTTGCTGAACGTTGTTTGTTTCATAATATCGGAAGTTTTGTAAGTTGCACTTTTTAAAGATTGAAACTTGTCATTTAAAAATTTTCATCAGTTTCGTGACAATTGAAATAAAAAAAGTTGTCAGTATTTTGCATCCTCAACTGCGAATTTTTTCATCGCCAGACATCGCAAAAAAATGACAATTTTCGGGGGCTTTCGCCCCCAGGATCCCCACGAGGGGTTCTACCCCATGACCCCACCATAGCCCTAAGACGGGCCCCTGGACACCACGCCTTTATGCTCGCACGTTACGCGTGCTAGGCAGGCGAACAACGGCGGGAAATCGGCAGTGTGTTCGCGGGAAATTGAACAGGGTTTTCCAACACTGCTGAACTGTGCAGTTACTGTATGCATCATGTTCAAGGTTTTCACGAAGGCCTTTGAGGAAATGAATGGTTAGTACAGTGTATATATGCTGCACTAATGCTGTGTGTAGGCCAATCATTGCAAGTATAAATAAGTACAGGTAGCTCTGCTGTTAAAAAGAAAAGTTCAATATCGGTTTGCTGTTATCGGCAATTAGGCAAAATTTTACCGATACCGATATGCTGCCGATATTGCAAATATCGGCCGATACCGATATTGAAAATGGTTATCGTAGCAACACTAGTATAAATAATAATAATAAACAAACATTTTCTAGTTAATACATTGATCGCCAACATTTGGTCCGTTTGTGGTAATTTAAAAACTACTATTCAATATTGGGGAACTGCTATGCAACAAAAATATTGTATAGCAATTGTCGAAATTTGTTGCTATGCAATTTTTTGGCCATAAGTCGAACACTGTTCCAGTGTCATATATGCTAATTAAGTAAATTTAGTAATTTAGATGAAATAAGCTTGTAATATGAATACCTCCAGCCCGCGATCTCCTGAACCGACGTAGGAGCTATTATGATGAAACTTGGTAGCGTGCACGAGGGGCATGGGTTCTCAAACTGATTTCATTGTCCTATAAGGTAATTAATGTGGATTAATGATGAATGTGGATTAATTAGGTTTGTGAACACGATATGTCCAGAACCATTGAAGCTATATTGACCATTGAAGCTATATTGACCATTGAAGCTATATTGACCAAATCTGGTAAGAAGTAGGATATACATGGATACTTGAACTAATTAGATTTTTGGCACCACACATGCTAATTAATTATGCTAATTAGGATAAGATTAATGATACTACTAATAATTACATTATCTAAAAATCTGTAAGTTTTGATATTCATACTTAGGGGGATATAGTCGAGACTTATTGCCCAAATTTATGCAGGTCATTTGGGGTCAAAGTATCAGTTCATTGTTCGATTTACATGTAATGTGGTACATTTAGTAAACATTTGTTGGCAACAATTTTGAAAGTCATTTGAAGGTCTTCAGAACAATTCCAGATTGATGTTTTATATACAAAAAAATCTCCCAATTTACCATGCGTATATCATAGCATGTTGACAATCACAGTGAAAACCTCCGTCTCATAAACAGGTGAGCGAGACTGGAGGTTCGAGAACAACCTTGTTTGTTATTGCAATTGCTATCATGTTGTTAACATTATTGTTATAGCACCAGTTAATATTTTTGATAGCACCAATATTTTATATATTTTAATACAGCATCTGGTAACACCAATATGTGTGATATCATCTGGGCAGAATGGTCGATTTTTTTTACCTTCATGAACTATCCTTCAGAGAACATCCACATTGAACTTTCTGTTGGGGGTGGGGAGGGGAGGGGATGTTTGATTCTTTGTATTAAAGGTTTTGTTAACTTTTGAAACAAAAAAATTGATTTCTAAATAAATATAAAAAGAAAATTTTGTTATAAACTGCCTTGATGACATCACACCTGCTTTGAGAGATGACAATAATCTGAATTTTGACATTTTACTGGGCAAAATGAAAAAAAAATCAAAATGGAAAATTCAGCACATTTTGACGAGACTCGACAACTTGTCAAATTTCATAAAATTGGCATTTTGCTGAGTTCTATCCTTTTGACGAGTTTTGTACCAAGCATTACCATGTTAAACTTATATATAAATTATTCATAAAATAAAAAGAGAATGTTTAAGTCTTTAAATAAAATGCCAAGGCAGTACCAAAAGCCCATAAAAAAACAAGTGTTTTAATCAAGCTTCCAGTAAGATGTGGGAAGATAAGGTGTAATCACCAAAGCTCCGTGTACCATGCACAACTCCATTTAATGCCACAGCCTGCATTGCAAGAAGCATATAATACACGTGTTCAACTTGTAACAACAAGAAAGTATGTCGAAAAAAATGTATGAAATGTGCAACTAAAAGTGTTAAAGATAATCACAACACGATCCATAAATGGACCGAATAGAACTAAGCTGCTAGTTCAAATTTCAACTACTTTGGAAAGTACAACTAAGGTCACAGTTGCACGGACCTGTTTAAGACAGGCATCATTGTGACTGCAAGTAACTTTCAAAAAGTGCAGAATCCATACCACAGATGATATAATATATAAGAGGGATATAAAAAGCATTTAAAATTCTCGAACAACAACAAGAAACTTGACAACTCAACAATTCAACAACAAACAAGACAACTGAACGGTATTTTAAATTTCAGCATCAATTAATAATAAGGTAGATCATAGGCTTCCTGATTCCTTGCCTTTGGAACAATTAGAGAGCACCAATGTTCTGCTATCTGCTATCTTGTTCAGGTGAACTCAAAAGCAAAGTAGGTGTTTCAAGAATGACTTAAAAATGATAGATGATCCTCTATGCACCCCAAATTCCTGAACATCGAATAAGTCAGTGATGAATGATCACTATACTATGACCAACTATCATGAATGCTAAAATACTGTTGCTGAAAAAAGGCATAAGTGTTTCAAGAATTAACCCAAATTGATCTGTAAGTGACCTTCAAGCTCCAATTTCTGAACATGGCATTAAAGTTATTACAATGATTAGAAATCATATGGCCATCCAAAATATAATACCTGATTTTATACCAGATGTGAAGAAAGATGAGGTCCCATAAAACTAATGTTTAAAAATGCCACACTCCACATTCGAGATGGCTCACTGATAAATCACTCTTGCATGAATGTATTACTGAAAGAGATGACCAATCCTGTCAACTGTCCCTTTACAGTAAGGGCATCCTTCCTTTTCTAAAAACACCGCACATGGCATACATGCTGTATGCCCACAGGGCATGAAAAAACGGTCTTTTGGCCGATCAGCACAGATCTCGCAAATCCCATTGGAAGCCTTAAATGACACCTGCTGCTACGACGAGATGGGGGAACCCTCTCTTAAAAGGTCGGCTTCAAGTGACGACTCGGACGACGTCGTCTAGGGCGCGCTTGAAGCTTACGGAATCGTCGTCGGCGTAGTTTTGCCCCATTGCCCTCTCATGGCCCATACTTTTTCAGTTGCCATTTTCAACGTGAATGGCATGAGGGATCATCGCAAGCGCAGTCGCATTTTCCAGTATTGTAAATCAATGGAGGTCGACTGCGTTTCCTGCAAGAGACACATTTTGGAAGAAGATGTCCCTCTATGGGCTTATGAGTGGGGTGGTGAGCTGCATGCTTCGTTTGGTTCGTCTGCATCCTGTGGCACTGTCATCCTTCTGTCACCTCGTCAGGCGGGTTGTGCCACTAGGGTGGAGACGGATCACGAGGGCCGATTGGCTTGCATTTTATTCAAGTATCCACAGGGTAACATCTCCCTTTGCAATGTGTATGGACCCAATCGGCCTTCTGCTAGACGATATTTTTTTTAACACGCTACCTTCCTTTGTTCCTGGTAGTGCACCATGTGTCATGGTCGGAGACTTTAACTGTGTCCCAGAGTCGGGTCTTGACAGACGCTGGGATCACAGAGCTGGGCAGATTTACTTCGGCACACCTTTTGGCCGATGTATGGAGGCATATGCACCCGTGCAGTACGGGGTATACGTGGGTGAGGCCTAACGGAGAAGATGCCTCCGTGTATGCGCCCGTGAGTTTGAAATTTTCGGGTTGCGAGACGCTCAGCTGTCCGCTCTCTGACCATGACACTGTAGTAGCACGTTGTTTTGCCTTCCATTTTCCCGATCGGGCGGGGCCTATGGAAGCTTAACTGTCGGATTCTTGGCGAGGTGTCGAGACCAGGTACAAAGGATGGCAAACATTGAAGCCGGCCTTTGCCTGTACTGCTCCGCATGCCACTCCGCTAATACCATCTCCGCCGTTTTGTCCTGCTCCGCCTCAGTGGGCAGGCTGGCAGTCTCGGCAACTTCCTCCAGGGACGAGGTGGAACACGAAGGGGAGTTGAGGCCCGGACGGGGACCGCTTCAACCACGCACGTAGCCACTCTCGCGGCGTATGAGCGGTCTGGACATAAACGAGCGAGATGGCCCGTTTTCCCACACGAATTACATACGATATCCCCTTTACAGTCGGCCAGGGTATGCCCAGCCTGTAAACAGCGGCTACACCGTTTGTTCGAGCACAACCTGGCCCCATGCCCTTCTAGCCCACACCTCCAACAAGTGCGAGGCTGGCCCGGGTATGCAATGTGGGCCCTGTGCACATTAGCCCACAAGGTAGAGGGGATATCGGACTTGAGTTGTACTCGTCTGGTCCCGGTCTTTACACCCTTACATTGAAGGAATTCCGGCTCCTCGTAGCAGGTTACTTTCCCAAAACGCCCCGGTGTCCGCACAACAATCTGTTCAGACATGTCCAGAGGGAGATGAAGGACTGTCACCCACACCGAACTGTCATACTGTGTGACCTTCAGTCCCTCGACTCCCTCCAACACATGGAATCCTCGGACGAGGGCAGCCTCCGAGGTAAAGCGTACATCAAAACAATTCATACCCGGAGAGGTTTACGCTGAAGCGCGCCAACCTCTCCAGGGACCTTTAAACCGACAGAACGCAAAAGCAAAACAAAGTTGTCCGGGGACGACCTTAACCTCCCCCGAAAAACTGAACAATACCATTTTGCCGTCACGGCGAGCCGCCATGATAGCTAGGGGTGTGGCAAAGCCACGCACCTATACAAAAACCAAAACGAAACAAACCCAAAACACACAAACTACACTGAACAAACTGCAAACTAATGAAAGGCCAACGTAGAAACACAAAAAAAGGTGTGGTGAACGAAAAGTCGAGAGCAGCCGAAAAACACGTCCGCACTCCACGAAAGCAAACTACGCAGACTGCGAACACAGTCTAAGAACCCAAGCAAACTACGAACCTAATCGTTGTTTGGTGTTGGTTTGTTCTCAAATGTTTTCGCCACTGCGACTACGACTGAGCCTCTACTCCAAGACAGAACTTGGTCGATGCTTATACACGACTCATCTTGTAAAGAGTGATGAATGTGAGGTAAAACTGCAAAACCAGACAAATGTTATTGAAATAAGTCTGTACGTGCCCTAATGATGCACCAATATCATAATCTCAGCTTAATGGCAACTAGGTGCATTCAGGTATGGTTTTACAATAGACATGACTTACTTATCTTTAATATTAATGCTTAAATAGCATGTTTTACCTACATCAATTTATGAAGCTGCGGCCAACTTTAACAACTCCCATGACAGCAGGAGGTGCCTGATAGACATTTTCGTTGATGGTGGAGGAGTGCCCCATATGTTTGAAGAACAATGCTCTTTCTGATGCTGGAATCTCCATAGCTGCGTATAGAGTGCTTATTCTATGGCGATTCTTGGTAGCACTCAGTCTTGCCTTGTTGGTTACATCTGCATCACCGCAAACGCAATTCAATGCATGCCCAGCCAGTGACATGATTTGGGGATGACAGGATACAAGCAAAGACGTACTCATTAGCTTCCAATACCCCAGGTGATGATCTTACATCTGTTTTGGTGAGCACCTCCATACACTTTATGCAGTCCTCTGGGAAGAGAACAGGCACAAGGTGGTTGTTTCCCTTCCAGGTCTGATATGTGACCTTTAACTTCTTCAGCATGTGATTATCGAGAGGATCATAAATTTCGTCAGCTTTTTGTTGATCAATCCATGCATTACTGATTGCCTCTTTTCACTCTGAAAGTATGCATGGCTCACCACCACGCCTTGCATTAAACAAAGCCAGTCTTGAAAATAGCACATTATGTAACTTCCTGAAGTTATGAGAATCCCAGATGAGGAATTCGTCATGCTTCTGATTGTGGACAGCATGAATTTTCTCAACTTGTGGATATCCTCAACTTAAAGAGCTGCTGGCTTTCTGAGATTACTTTGCCTATTCTTGTTGATTTGGTATGTTGCATCTCCAAATACAAAGTTAGACAAATTTGTTGCTGTCCTGCTTCTTAATCTTCATGGGAAGCAATTCTTCTCATGTCAGACGTAACAGACTTTTGACTTATCTGCTTTGTTTCAACCCTTATCCCACAGTCTCTGCCCAATAGAAACGATTACAGGATCTTTGCGGCATATTTTGCCAACTTCATCACTTGTGAATCTTCAAAGTATCTCTTCGTGAAATTCAGAGGATTTTGACCAGGTGTTAGGTCAGGTTTAGTCATTGATAATGGCATGAATCTCCTTGACAAATGCTTTGGTGTCTGGTGACGAACTTGGAGCTATAAAAGCCCTGACATAAACCACACATCACTAGTGGGTTTTCAGCTTCTGTTCTTCTTTCTCTTTCATATTTAGGAGTATCCGCTTTCATCTGCAGTTGGTGCATGACGTGACCCGCCATGCGGGATACCAGATGTCACGGCCAAACGGCACTACCGAACTATCCCATTCGTATAAACGAAATTGAGGTCAAGCGAGCCAAAAAAGTACATAGGCCCACCGACCTGCAGAGACAAAACGCCCAACCACCCACTGGAACATTAAAAAAAACTACAAAGGGAAACACCCCTCCCCAGCACACCACCGTCCAAAAAAAAGCGGCCCCAGATAAACGCCGAAAATCGCCTTCAACCTCAAGGCGAATGTCAGACTTGAACGCCTCCAGGAAAACAACATGACATCTATTTCTCCACACAAGTTTTTTCACAACAGAAAAAACACATAATACGCTGCAACACAGCAACAGAACAAACTTTAGGGTGTACCCCATATAAAAGAAAACCCTGTCCTACCGACTAGGAACGGTATCCAGTTAAACGGTCGGTGCAGGTCTCCCTCTCCTGTGCCTAGATGCAAAATGGTGCAATCTTAATCGCTCTTATAGGGACTCAGGGAGGTCCACAACTTGAGTCAGGTATGGTTTGGCTCCAAGTCTAGTAAAAAATGAACAAAAAGTGTACTGTGCTACAGGGCAGATTAGAGTCCAAAAAATCTATGGACCTATGCATACTTCTCTGAGGATCTGATTTTCCTCAGTACAGGTACCATTTCTGGTGGGCAAGGGCGTCTCTGAAGTCCACATCCTGTGCCTTGTTCTTGCAGAATGTCTGAAGATTGCAGAGCTCGTCGAAGCATTTGGCATCTGTCTTCCCCAGACCGATCCTCTTCAGGTACATCACAGTGGCCTCCACGTTGTCCCATTCTGGCATCTCGGACAGTGACATCCATTTGAACGTTGACAGCTCTCCATCTTACATGTCCTGGGTCCAGGCCTCCAAGTACTGGATACAGGTCGTGTACAGGTCACTTGCTTCGTCCCGGAACATCATACACTCCTGTTCGAATCCAGCATCAGTTTTCTGGGCGAGGATCTCCTTCACTTTGACGAGCATGAAGGCCTGCTCCTTGACTGCACAAGCCTGGAGATGACCCAGAAGATGCGGCATAGCCAGTGCAAGGCGTTTGCACAAAGCCTTAGCCAGCAACTTGTGCACGTTAAAGAAGGTTATCGGACGCTTGTTATGAGGATCCAAGGTGTCCCCAGACTTGGGCAGCAAAGTAATCATGCCCAGACGTTGACTTTGGTTTAACAGTGCCTTTTTGGAAGGCGTCTTCAAAGACGGCTCTGATGCCGGTTCGAGTATTGCCCAGAAGGTTCGGTACAACTCCCTCGGAAGCCCGTCCGAACCCGGGGAATTTCCATTCTTCATCTTCGAAAGCGCCTTCCAAAGGCTGAACAGTGGTTATTCCGCCCCCCCCCCAAAAAAATTGCATTGACCTCGTGGGGAACAGTTTTTGAGATTCCCCTCAATAAATCGGCCTGTGCCGTCAAGTCGACATTGCCACGCGTACAAAAACTCCCATCAGTAACGCGCACAGATGGGACGTGTCTCTCCCCTGCCGATGAGCTAACGGACTGGTAAAACCTCAGTGAAGGGCGCTCCTCGGCTTCCACCGCTTCGACACGGGCCCTGACGCGGGCACCATGGTACTTTTCATCGAGATAAGTCTGCAAAGCGATGACAGCCGAGGGGTCTCTACTCCAACTCCGCGCACAGCTTCGAGAATTTTTCTCTTGGACGCCGTGCGCGGGTCACGCAATACTTAATTGCGCGGCGTTTGATGCGCAACTTGACATCATCCCACCATTGGGTTGTAGAGGCAAAGGCCGGCTTCAAGGTTTGCCATCCTCTGTACCTGGTTTCGAAACCTTGGCGGAACTCTTCCTCGCCAAGTATCTGACAGTTAAGCTTCCATAGGCCTTGCCCGATCGGAAAAATGGAAGGCAAAGCAAACCGTGCTACAACGGTGTCGTGGTCAGAGAGCGGACAGCTCAGTGTGACGCAACCAGAACATTTAAAACTAACGGGCACATACACTCGATCTATCTTCGAGGCATCTTCCCTGTTAGGCCTCACCCACGTGTTCCCCGTACTACACGGGTGCATATGCCTCCAGACATCGGCTTAAAGGTGTGCCGAAGTAAATAGCAGACACAGAAGACCCGAGTCTGGGACACAGATAAAGTCTCCGCAGCGTGTTAAAAGAATCTCGTCTAGCAGAAGGCCGATTGGGAGCATACACTGTGCAAAGGGAGATGTTACCCTGTGGATACTTGAATAAAATGCAAACCAATCGACCCTCGTGATCCGTCTCCACCCTAGTGGCACAACCCCCCAGGTGAAAATTCCACTTAATACCTGTTGAACTGGTATTTGGTGACAGGTAATGTGACCAAATTTGATTTCTAGTTTACTCTTTACTCCTTCAATTGGTTAATAGCGCCCTCGTTTTCGGTAAGTGAAACTTAGATTTACTTCAGCCATCTTGTTTGGACTGTTTTTCAGATGGTGTTTCGGCAGCTTGGGTATGCAATTTTAAGGTTTAGGTGGGTAAATAGTTTCCTTTGTTTATTTTATTGTCTATTGACAGCTTTCTTGGGATATGGGTTTTTCTGTGAGGTTGCTAGGTTTCTTTTTGGTACATGTGACTGCTCTTTCTTCATGGAGATACTTTATATATTAAATGTTTTTATTCTTAATTGTATTTTGTTTTTCCAGTTTACGGTTGTGAACTACAGTACGTCAGGTGCTTACGTTTCGGTTCTTACGTGGAGATGGGGAAATTGTTTCGGTGAGATGTTATTTCGTAATCGTTTGTTGCAGGAGTATACGTACTTTTATTGGGCTTGGGTTAATTTTAAGATTCTCGTTTAGTTTAGCTTCCCTGGGCAAGCAGTGGGGAAATTGGAGGTTTATCAAGTTTGTAGTTTAGACTTGGCTAGGGTTTATATCAAAGGTGATCTATTTGACAATGCATATTTTTCAGGGATGTTGTTATGTAGTTTATGTTATGTATATGCAGTTTCTTGGGAGTTTGGAAGTCCTATAGAGTTAAAGGGGTAGTGAGTTTGGAAGTCCTATATAGTTAAAGGGGTAGTGAGTTTGGAAGTCCTATAGAGTTAAAGGGGTAGTGAGTTTGGAAGTCCTCTAGAGTTTAAGGGGAAGTATATTGAGAAATTAGTAGCAATTTATTTTCTATGTCTTTTGCTTCATTTTTTACTCTCTTCAGTTAATCGCTACGCTGTCGAAATTGAGCGCATTAAACCAACAGATCTCCAAATTGCCCCCCGAGTTTTTTTTCTTAAGCTAAGGACCCAATAGGTAATAACAGGTATTAAATGGTATCAACTGTTTTCAACAGGCACAATAGCTTTTAACTGGTAATAACATACTGTATGAACAGGTTTCAACTGTTTTCAACAGGTCTTAACTGGTATTGAAAAGGTTTCAACAGGTTACAACATGTATTAAAGGTTTCAACTGGTTATGACAGGTTTTAACTGTTAACTACTAACTAGGATTTTCCACAGGTTCAATTGTTTTCAACAAGTTTATCTGGTGAAAACAGGTGGCGATGAGTTTCAACAGGTTTAAAATTACTCTTCACAGTGCTTTTTACGTGACCCGTCATACGGGATACAAAACGTCACGGCCAAACGGCACTACCAAACCCTCCCATTCTTACAAACGAACCTCAGGTCAAGCGAGCCAAAAAAAGTACATATGCTCACCGACCTGCAGAGACAAAACGCCCAACCCCCCACTGAAATATTAAAAAACTACAAAAGGACGACCAGCACGCAGCGAAACAAAACACCCTTCCCCAGCACACCACCGTCCAAAAAAGGCAGCCCTAGATAAACGGCGAAAATCGCCTTCGACCTGAAGGCGAATGTCAACTGGCAAATTTCCCCCTAAAAACAACATCACATCTATTCCTCCAAATAAGTTTTTTTACAACAGAACAAACATAAATAATACGCTGCGACACAGCAACGGAACAAACTGGAGGATCTAATCCATATAAAACAAAACCCTGTCCTACCGACCAAGAACGGTCTCCCGTTAAACGGTCGGTCCAGGACTGAAACCACTCCCACAAGTTCAAAACAAAGGGGCAATGCCAAAAAACATGGGCAGTACTCTCTAAGCTGTCACAGCCGGTCCTCGGGCACAGTCCATCACCCAATCGCCAGTGATACCTTTTCAGATTGGTCACCAAGGCACCGTGTGCAATTCTCCATGCAAGATCACGGAGCCTGCAACCATTCAGTCTTGAATGCACCGAACGCCATACTTCGACAGGATGACGTCCCTGTACAAAAATTGCATTCAAGGCCCTATCCCGCAAGGAACTGAGAACGAGGGCCGGCCGTGACAGGTCAACAGGGGGTAACTCAATAAGAGCGGAGCAAAAGACACGCACCACTCTGCTTGGTGTGCTACTATGCGGTTCTCTGTTGCTAAACAGCGCCGGAACCCATCGACGCAAGTGCAACCCGCCCCAAAAACGTACAAAATATGAAGAAGGCAACCCTGGGTCAGTTACCGCTAGAAACAATTGCTTAAATAACAAACAAGTTAACTTACTTCCCAGATGAACCACCCCTAGTCCCCCCTTCTCCATTTTTTGGTACAATATCGCCCTCTTGACCAGCTCTGTACCACCAGACAATATGAATGAAAAAATCGCCCTCTCCAACCGCACCAGGACGCGACGCGGAATTGGGTACACCGCGCCCGGGTACCACAAGATGGGCGAAACGAAACGATTAATAACGGTGACTTTCCCCAAGATCGAAAGCCAGCGGGTGCCAAAGGTTTCGAGTCTGCTCTCAAATACCTCAGCCCTCTCGCTCCAGGTGACATCACAAGGTGCATCGTAGCCGAACCATATACCATTAATGTTGATATTCTGATCCGACCACGACGCACCGAATGGTAAGTCTCTGTATCTCCAGCTACCAAGACGAAGGCCCTTTGTCTTTTCTGGATTCAACTTCGCCCCGGTAGCTCTCTCAAAAATAGATCAATCCTGCGAGAGTGCGCGAAAGAAGCCCAGACTCGAAACAACACATGTCACGTCATCTGCATATTGAGCGCATTTCACTTTGGCACCCCCTGGCACAACGAATGGAACAAGTCTGGAGTCCCTTTCCAAAAGACGAGAGAGGGACTCGCTAAACAAAACATAAAGTAATGGAGACAGAGGGCACCCCTGGCGCACCCCCCTCTCTACGTTAAAAACCTCCGAACAAAACCCATTTACGGTAACAGAACTGAAACTTTCCTGATACAAAACAGAAATCCATTTACGAAAAACCGGGTGCAACTGAAACGTCTCCAATACATTCATTAAAAAACCGCGATCCACCATGTCAAAGGCCTTCTGCTGGTCCAGAGACACCAATGCACATGGCAGATCACGCTCAATAACAAAGTCGGTCAAGTCGCGCATCAACCACAAGTTCTGCTGGATGCAATGACCCTTCACTGCACAAGTCTGGAGATCACCCACAAGATGCGGCATAGCCAGTGCAAGGCGGTTGCACAAAGCCTTAGCCAGCAACTTGTAGTCCACATTTAACAAGGTGATCGGACGCTTGTTACGGGGATCCAAGGGGTCCCCAGACTTGGGCAGCAAAGTAATCATGCCCAGACGTTGACTTTGGTTTAACAGTCCGTTTTGGAAGGCGTCCTCGAAGACGGCTCTGATGTCGGGTCCTATTATTGCCCAGAAGGTTCGGTAGAACTCCCTCGGAAGCCCGTCCGAACCCGGGGACTTGCCATTCTTCATCTTCGAAAGCGCCTTCCAAAGCTCAATTAACAGTGGTTATTTCGCCCCCCAAAATATCATTGACATCGTGGGGAACGGTTTTTGAGATTCCCCTCAATAAATCAGCCTGTGCCGACAAGTCGACATTGCCACGCGTAAACAAACTCGAATAGTACTCTTTATATACGCGGACAATGCCGTGAGGGTCACTGACCACGGTCCCATCAGTAGCGCGTACAGACGGGACGCGTCTGTCACCTGCCGATGAGCTAACGGACTGGTAAAACCTCAGTGAAGGGCGCTCCTCGGCTTCCACCGCTTCGACACGGGCCCTGACGCGGGCACCGTGGTACTTTTCATCGAGATAAGTCTGCAAAGCGATGACAGCCAAAGGGTCGCCAAACTTCACCTCCGCGCACAGCTTCGAGAATTTTTCTCTTCGACGCCGTGCGCGGGTCACGCAATACTGAATTGCGTAGCGTTTGATGCGCAACTTGACCTCATCCCACCATTGGGATGTAGAAGCAAAGGCCGGCTTCAATGTTTGCCATCCTTTGTACCTGGTCTCGAAACCCTGGCGGAACTCTGCCTCGCCAAGAATCCGACAGTTAAGCTTCCATAGGCCCCGCCCGATGGGGAAAATGGAAGGCAACAGTGTCATGGTCAGAGAGCGGACAGCTGAGCGTCTCGCAACCCGAAAATGTAAAACTTACGGGCGCATACACTCGATCTATCCTGGAGGCATCTTCTCCGTTAGGCCTCACCCACGTATACACCGTACTACACGGGTGCATATGCCTCCAGACATCGGCTAAAAGGTGTGCCGAAGTGAATCTGTCCAATTCTGTGATCCCAGCGTCGGGACTTGCAGACACAGAAGTTCCGAGTCTGTCAAGACCAGAGTCTGGGACACAGTTAAAGTCTCCGACCATGACACACGGCGCACTACCAGGAACAAAGGAAGGCAGCGTGTTAAAAAAATCTCGTCTAGCAGAAGGCCGATTGGGAGCATACACATTGCAAATGGCGATGTTACCCTGTGGATACTTGAATAGAATGCAAACCAATCGGCCCTCGTGATCCGTCTCCACCCTAGTGGCACAGCCCGCCTGACGAGCTGACAGAAGGATGACAGTGCCACAGGATGAAGACGAACCAAACGAAGCATGCAGCTCACCACCCCACTCATAAGCCCATAGAGGGACATCTTCTTCCAAAATATGTGTTTCTTGCAGGCAAACGCAGTCGACCTCCATTGATTTACAATATTGGAAAATGCGACTGCGCTTGCGATGATCCCTCATGCCATTCACGTTCAAAGTGGCAACTGAAAGTGTATGGCCATGAGAGGGCAGTGGGGCAACTACGAAGACGACGATTCCGTAAGCTTCAAGCGCGCCCTAGACGACATATCGTCGTCCGAGTCGTCACTTGAAGCCGACCTTTTAAGAGAGGGTTCCCCTATTTCGTCGTACCAGCTCGTCCCAGTGGCACGTTTCGGCTCGCCGATTCACCGGAGTCGCTGTCAGACAGAACCTCCGGAGAATCGATCACCACCGATTCTCCGTCAGACAAAGCCTCCGGATCTGGCGATACCGGCGGCGGACTGGGGACGGAACTGGACGAGTTGATGGGGGAAGCTGGTGGAGACTTTCTCGGTGCGGGCACGGGGTTGGGGTCTGCAACGACGGGGGAGGGTGAACCAGGTGCAGGGGAGGGTAAAATCCCACCAGATTCCCCCTCTTCTCGTGAAGTAGTAGGTGCGTCGGAACTTGACTTACCCCCACTCTTAGTCCTAGAGACATAAGAGGAGGGACAAGCTCGAAAGACATGTCCCTCCTTCCCACATAGTGAGCACACAACCTCGTTTGGGCAAGCGGTGCTATCATGCCCAAGACGAAGGCAGCGCCCACATTTCTTGTTTGGGCAGCCCTTGTCTTCGTGCCCGGTCTCCCCACACCTGAAGCAGGTACGGGGCTGACCGGGATACCGCACGTGGGCTTTATGCCCTGCTATAAACAGGAAGGAGGGAATGTCCTGTTTCAGGTCGATCCGAACCTGTCGGTGCCCGTTCAACACCCCAAGGGGCTTGTGCATAGGAGCACATTTTGGCAGCCTTGACAGCCCCGAACCGACCCAAAACCGTTACGACAAGTTCCTGCCGCACCTCTAGTCCTACGTATGGAGTAACTGTCATCCCCTCGACGTTACTCAGCAACGTGACACCTTTCTGACGGGCCACGTCACTGGTAAAACGTAAATCGTACGTATTACGAATTTACGACCCTGGAGAGCTTGCAAAGCATCAACCTCTCCAGGCACAACAACACCCTTGCTCTTCAAAATACTAAAAACTTGCACCGGTGGAACAGCTTGTTCACCGGTGAACGACAACTTAACTATCCGAGAATCACGGCGCGATGCCATGATACCGAAGGTGGCTAGGCCACAGGGGAGTAACACAAAACAAACAAAAGACAGGATAGTGAAACAACAAACGATATACGAACTGAGGAAAACACACAAACACAAGCTATCACACCCGCCTGGCGGGAAGTTTAGCACAGCACAGTACAATAACAGCTGTAACAGATAAAGAGCGAGAGCGAAAACACGTCCGCACTCCACGAAAGCCAACTTTCACAGTTGCACATGATGTAGGTCAAACACTTACCAAGCAAGTAAAGGCGAGGGACACTTTCAACAGATGGATTAAAAATCACTGTTAACAAAAATCTGAAAATATCATTTTACTCCAATAAAGTTAAGGCAAGTTAATGGATGAAACATGAATGGCAATATTATTAGTACCGCACAATAATTCAAAGTTAAGGGCAATGAAAAAGAAAACATAAATTTGAGTTTAAGAAGAAAGCAAACTTTTGAAGTAAACACTTTGATATTACGCATTCAAAAGAAATAGCTATATTATGATATACCAAGTAAACATGTTCATGAAAACAATGTTTTCATGTATTGCTGTGGCAAGTAAGAAAGGAACTTATATCTGTTAAAACAATATAAATGTTTGTTTTCTCAATAATTATAGGAAAATAAAAGTAACAGCTCAATAGAAAAAAGTTATTCAAAAGTTAGCATTACCAACTTTTGTAGTCTGCAATTCTGCATGCTAGGCAGACAGTAACCTTTTGGAGGGAATTAATCAGACTTCCAAAAAACCTATTTACCTACAAAACATGTATTTGTTAATGCATATTTATACTCGAACACATATGTGACGACAATATACTGTCTATTCTGGAGTTTGAATAAATATCTGAATACTGTTTAATGGCATTTATACATACTGATTACTAGAAATGTTAGTTCTTTAAAAGAAGCAAAATTGGAAAGATGACTTTGCCAAGTCCAAGTCAACATGAGTCTATAATAGTGTTGGTTAAACCACTTACAAGTCAAAACTGTCCAGAAGATCTCCATTGAAAACTTCAGTTGTAAGTGACAGCAACATACTTTCCATTTCCTGAATTTGAATAAAAAACTAAATACCATTTAATGGTAAACAATAACTGTTAAATACCAAATAATAATATGGGTTTAATCCCACTCTGAAAAAAGAACTGTCTGGAAACATTCCTCTGAAAAGTGAACTTGTAAGTGACAGCATTGCATATGCTGTCATTTTGAATGAAACTAAAGACTGCTTAATGGCAAGCAATAACCGTTGAAAACAAATAATATGATACTAATGTTTCAAGGCCTTTGTTTTACGATTGATGTCAGCTTCTCGCATATGTATTTGCTGAACCTTTCAGCTTCCTCAGTAAATTGCAGCATTCTTTCAAACGTTCCAAGAAGTGTGCTGCAAGAAACAAAGTGAATGAACACTTAAGAATTGATTTATCATGATTGACAGTAACAGTTTGATCCTTAGACTGAAAAAATCTCTTGTATTGCTAGATGAGTGCTTTCATGGTAAGTTAAGTTGAAACTTTCCAAGGGTTTAGAATGTCTCACGATATTTATCTCTGTTGGTATCCAACCTGAATGGACTGGCAATCACAGTGTAACCAAGAACATTCTTTTGTCTCAAATCCAAAGGGACAACCTTCCCACCTAATTGAAAGATGTACTTTCAAGTTGAACCAACAATGGATTCTTGAATTTTGACAATCACAAAGTTCTGAAACCCTCCAGGGGCAAAATATACACCATGATTTAAAGCAACTTTCTTTTTTGGAGTTATAGCATTGACAAGCATTGTGGAGTTACACCTCTAGTGACCATGAACTTATAACAACATAAAGGTAGTATGCTTACCAACAGCAATGAACATAATTGTACAAACTTGAAATTTCAAGTGAGGTTATGCATGCAATCTAATCAGTCATACTAAGTCATCAGCTTGTAATATAAATGGTTACTTGTTGGAAAGCTTTTCATAATGACTAACCTTTCATAGCATTAACCTTCGCGGGAGACAATGGCGGTTTTGCATCTCTGTCACTGTTGAATCTTGGGCAAGCTTTCCCAACGAGTTTCGTTTTAAAGTGTTGGTACCCCAAATCGACGTAAAGTCTTCACGAGTGTTTCTCTTAAATACATATGGCCTCCCACTTGTCTTCAGGAAGCCAAAAATCTTCACCATTA
Source organism: Apostichopus japonicus (assembly GCF_037975245.1). Lineage (NCBI taxonomy): Eukaryota > Metazoa > Echinodermata > Holothuroidea > Aspidochirotida > Stichopodidae > Apostichopus > Apostichopus japonicus. The sequence goes on from NC_092577.1 coordinate 19,430,785, forward strand.
TTGACCTGTGAACAGAAAATATAAAATATACACATGTAAGCATAGATACAGATATAGCACATGACATTATCATAAACATACATTTACATTTTATAACATAGTGGGAGGTTAACATTTAAATGTAGGTCCCTCAAATTATAAGCCAGGAATAGCAGCTTAACCAAATAATTATTACCTGTGACAGCTTAGAGAGTACTGCCCATGTTTTTTGGCATTGCCCCTTTGTTTTGAACTTGTGGGAGTGGTTTCAGTCCTGGACCGACCGTTTAACGGGAGACCGTTCCTGGTCGGTAGGACAGGGTTTTGTTTTGTATGGATTAGATCCTCCAGTTTGTTCTGTTGCTGTGTTGCAGCGTATTATTTATGTTTGTTCTGTTGTAAAAAAACTTATTTGGAGGAATAGATGTGATGTTGTTTTTAGGGGGAAATTTGCCAGTTGGCAGGCAGTCCTGGAGGCGGTGAAGTCTGACATTCGCCTTCAGGTTGAAGGCGATTTTCGCCGTCTATCTAGGGCTGCCTTTTTTGGACGGTGGTGTGCTGGGGAAGGGTGTTTTGTTTCGCTGCGTGCTGGTCGTCCTTTTGTAGTTTTTTAATATTTCAGTGGGGGGTGGGGCGTTTTGTCTCTGCAGGTCGGTGAGCGTATGTACTTTTTTTTTGGCTCGCTTGACCCGAGGTTCGTTTGTAAGAATGGGATGGTTTGGTAGTGCCGTTTGGCCGTGACGTTTTGTATCCCGTATGACGGGTCACGTAAAAAGCACAATAATTATTACCTTTGCACGGCAAAACACCAAGCTTAAAAATGTTAATAATCATCCCAAATCTACAATTTGGCCAAACTTATGAAGCTTGCACGTAAAAGATGTACCAGCCTATTTTTTTAAACAGGATATCAAAAGTACCTTTAATATCATTATACAATTGGGTACAATAGTTAAACTCACTCTTCCATCTTTTTTCTCTATGGCACTTGTTCCTTTGCTTTTTGGACTCTCGGATAAACTATTTTGTCCTACAAAGGATACAAATATATCATCTTAAAACATTGTCTTTAGGCTGTTCTCTTCTGTTGTTGCCTCCACACTGGTGTTGTACATCGCAGGAAACCACGCCCTTGACCTGGATATTCGGCTTTTCAATTCTTCCTGGAAATAGTAAACAGCAAAGCAGAAGTAATCATGATTTGAAGAAAATTAAATAATGTGGTTACCACAAAGTGATGTGAGATTTGCTTCCACAATAGTCTCAAAAAACAATCCCAAAGTTTGAAGCAGACTGTATAAAGCTGAACATTTGAACCATCGTGTCATCATCATTGCAACCACAATCAAATGCCCAGACTACAGACATAATAAAACATAGGCTACATCATTGTTTGTTTTTATGATGTAAAATGATAACATTTTAAACAAACACAAATGCACTAAGCCAACTTATTTGTGGGCCTAGTTGTTTTTAGTTGTTATTTTGCTTGCTCACTTAACAAGTCTCTTTAGACCTAGGCTAGAGAAGAAGATGAAGATGTCCCTCTATGGGCTTATGAGTGGGGTGGTGAGCTGCATGCTTCGTTTGGTTCGTCTTCATCCTGTGGCACTGTCATCCTTCTGTCAGCTCGTCAGGCGGGTTGTGCCACTAGGGTGGAGACGGATCACGAGGGCCGATTGGTTTGCATTCTATTCAAGTATCCACAGGGTAACATCGCCATTTGCAATGTGTATGCTCCCAATCGGCCTTCTGCTAGACGAGATTTTTTGAACACGCTGCCTTCCTTTGTTCCTGGTAGTGCGCCGTGTGTCATGGTCGGAGACTTTAACTGTGTCCCAGACTCGGGTCTTGACAGACTCGGAACTTCTGTGTCTGCAAGTCCCGACGCTGGGATCACAGAATTGGACAGATTCACTTCGGCACACCTTTTAGCCGATGTCTGGAGGCATATGCACCCGTGTAGTACGGTGTATACGTGGGTGAGGCCTAACGGAGAAGATGCCTCCAGGATAGATCGAGTGTATGCGCCCGTAAGTTTTACATTTTCGGGTTGCGAGACGCTCAGCTGTCCGCTCTCTGACCATGACACTGTAGTAGCACGTTTTGTTTTGCCTTCCATTTTCCCCATCGGGCGGGGCCTATGGAAGCTTAACTGTCGGATTCTTGGCGAGGCAGAGTTCCGCCAGGGTTTCGAGACCAGGTACAAAGGATGGCAAACATTGAAGCCGGCCTTTGTTTCTACATCCCAATGGTGGGATGAGGTCAAGTTGCGCATCAAACGCTACGCAATTCAGTATTGCGTGACCCGCGCACGGCGTCGAAGAGAAAAATTCTCGAAGCTGTGCGCGGAGGTGAAGTTTGGCGACCCTTCGGCAGTCATCGCTTTGCAGACTTATCTCGATGAAAAGTACCACGGTGCCCGCGTCAGGGCCCGTGTCGAAGCGGTGGAAGCCGAGGAGCGCCCTTCACTGAGGTTTTACCAGTCCGTTAGCTCATCGGCAGGTGACAGACGCGTCCCGTCTGTACGCGCTACTGATGGGACCGTGGTTAGTGACCCTCACGGCATTGTCCGCGTATATAAAGAGTACTATTCGAGTTTGTTTACGCGTGGCAATGTCGACTTGTCGGCACAGGCTGATTTATTGAGGGGAATCTCAAAAACCGTTCCCCACGATGTCAATGATATTTTGGGGGGCGAAATAACCACTGTTGAGCTTTGGAAGGCGCTTTCGAAGATGAAGAATGACAAGTCCCCGGGTTCGGACGGGCTTCCGAGGGAGTTCTACCGAACCTTCTGGGCAATAATAGGACCCGACATCAGAGCCGTCTTCGAGGACGCCTTCCAAAACGGACTGTTAAACCAAAGTCAACGTCTGGGCATGATTACTTTGCTGCCCAAGTCTGGGGACCCCTTGGATCCCCGTAACAAGCGTCCGATCACCTTGTTAAATGTGGACTACAAGTTGCTGGCTAAGGCTTTGTGCAACCGCCTTGCACTGGCTATGCCGCATCTTGTGGGTGATCTCCAGACTTGTGCAGTGAAGGGTCATTGCATCCAGCAGAACTTGTGGTTGATGCGCGACTTGACCGACTTTGTTATTGAGCGTGATTTGCCATGTGCATTGGTGTCTCTGGACCAGCAGAAGGCCTTTGACATGGTGGATCGCGGTTTTTTAATGAATGTATTGGAGACGTTTCAGTTGCACCCAAATTTTCGTAAATGGATTTCTGTTTTGTATCAGGAAAGTTTCAGTTCTGTTATCGTAAATGGGTTTTGTTCGGAGGTTTTTAACGTAGAGAGGGGGGTGCGCCAGGGGTGCCCTCTGTCTCCATTACTTTGTTTTGTTTAGCGAGTCCCTCTCTCGTCTTTTGGAAAGGGACTCCAGACTTGTTCCATTCGTTGTGCCAGGGGGTGCCAAAGTGAAATGCGCTCAATATGCAGATGACGTGACATGTGTTGTTTCGAGTCTGGGCTCCTTTCGCGCACTCTCGCAGGATTTATCTATTTTCGAGAGAGCTACCGGGGCGAAGTTGAATCCAGAAAAGACAAAGGGCCTTCGTCTTGGTAGCTGGAGATACAGAGACTTACCATTCGGTGCGTCGTGGTCGGATCAGAATATCAAAATTAATGGTATATGGTTCGGCTACGATGCACCTGGTGATGTCACCTGGAGCGAGAGGGCTGAGGTATTTGAGAGCAGGCTCGAAACCTTTGGCACCCGCTGGCTTTCGATCCTAGGGAAAGTCACCGTAGTTAATCGTTTTGTTTCGCCCATCTTGTGGTACCCGGGCGCGGTGTATCCAATTCCGCGTCGCGTCGTAGTGCGGTTGGAGAGAGCGATATTTTCATTTATTTGGTCGGGTGGTACAGAGCTTGTGAAAAGGGCGGTAATGTACCAAAAACTGGAGAAGGGTGGGTTAGGGGTTGTTCATCTGGGAAGTAAGTTAACTTGTTTGTTATTTAAGCAGTTGTTTGTAGCGGTAACTGACCCAGGGTTGCCTTGTTCATATTTTGTACGTTTTTGGGGCGGTTTGCACCTGCGTCGATGGGTCCCGGCGCTGTTTAGCAACAGAGAACCGCATAGTAGTACTCCAAACAGGGTGGTGCGTGTCTTTTGCTCCGCTCTGATTGAGTTGCCCCCTGTTGACCTGTCACAGCCGGCCCTCGTTCACAGTTCGTTGCGGGATAGGGCCTTGAATGCAATTTTTGTACAGGGACGTCATCCTGTCGAAGTATGGCGTTCGGTGCATTCAAGGCTGAATGGTTGCAGGCTCCGTGACCTTGCATGGAGAATTGCACACGGTGCCTTGGTGACCAATCTGAAAAGGTATCACTGGCGATTGGGTGATGGACTGTGCCCGAGGACCGGCTGTGACAGCTTAGAGAGTACTGCCCATGTTTTTTGGCATTGCCCCTTTGTTTTGAACTTGTGGGAGTGGTTTCAGTCCTGGACCGACCGTTTAACGGGAGACCGTTCCTGGTCGGTAGGACAGGGTTTTGTCTTGTATGGATTAGATCCTCCAGTTTGTTCCGTTGCTGTGTTGCAGCGTATTATTTATGTTTGTTCTGTTGTAAAAAAACTTATTTGGAGGAATAGATGTGATGTTGTTTTTAGGGGGAAATTTGCCAGTTGGCAGGCAGTCCTGGAGGCGGTGAAGTCTGACATTCGCCTTCAGGTTGAAGGCGATTTTCGCCGTTTATCTAGGGCTGCCTTTTTTGGACGCTGGTGTGCTGGGGAAGGGTGTTTTGTTTCGCTGCGTGCTGGTCGTCCTTTTGTAGTTTTTTAATATTTCAGTGGGGGGTTGGGCGTTTTGTCTCTGCAGGTCGGTGAGCGTATGTACTTTTTTTGGCTCGCTTGACCTGAGGTTCGTTTGTAAGAATGGGATGGTTTGGTAGTGCCGTTTGGCCGTGACGTTTTGTATCCCGTATGACGGGTCACGTAAAAAGCACCAGTACTTTGTCACACTAAGTTTGTCTTTTGGTCGTTTTGATTTAGTGTTACTAGTGGTAGTAAATAATACTGGTGACTAGCCAACATAATTTATTCAGCCTACTGTAACTGTAAGTTTGAAGGTCTAGCTTTGCTTTTTTTCAATATCACATACCCTACCCATTTAGATTCACATGGGAAATTACCAAAAAAATTACCAAATGAGTGTAGGCTTCAAGTAAACTATTGAGACTTAGTGCCAGCATTTGTTTGCAAATAAATTAGAACATCATGTGCCACTGTTCGATCTAGTCCAATACACACATAACACAATGTTAATTGGTGTTTGCACTGCAGAATGCACTGCAGTACCCAGTAGAAGCCTAGGCTACTCACTGTCATTGCAGTTGTGTATTGCGAATCGCCAGCCTAACAACGGTTACACGTACTGCGTAGCGTAACACTAACCATAATACTTGTGTAAATAACAATTAACTTAGTTTTACCTCCAAGTTTAAGGAATAACATGTAGGCCGTTGATGGCGGTTAATACTTCCATTCTTCTATAGACCTTCTTGGGTGAGTGAATATGGTGTTGAAGTCAAAGGTCAACTTAAACCTCGTGCAAAATGTGATTATCAGATTTGGAGAAAATTGTCTTTGGCCTCCCAGTTTCAGAGTTTCGTGTCAGTGAATATTGTAAATACAATTAATTAATAAATTTAAAATTGAAACAATAAATAAGAAGGTATTGAATCATCATAATATTTATACATTAATTGTTGTTATCTTTATCTTCATTTGGCAATATGCGTGTTACTTTCATAGACTATGAATCACTGATCTAAATATAGATGCGAGCTCGTCTCAATCACATAAAAATAATGCAGGTGTATGCTACGTATTAAATCATATACTATCTTAACCGGAAGGGTAACATCCCCATGTTCCGACGTCTCTATACAGTTCCGACGTCTCTATATTCCGACAATACCAAATAATTTTGGACTGATAATTTTTGATGGGGCTTGTGCGTAGGAGCACATTTTGGTAGCCCTGACAGCCCCAAACCGACCTAACACAGTTGCGACAAGTTCCTGACGCACCTCCTAGTCCTACGAGGATGACAGTTACCCATACGGAACGTTCGTATGGAGTAGCTGTCAAACCATCGACACCACTCAGCAACGTGACACCTTTCTGCCGGGTCGCGAATTTTGTTTTTCCCAAACAGGTTTGCAATTATGTGTAAATAGTCGCTCATGATTGGTCGGAGAAGTTATGTCATCACCATAGAAACCTTCACTTAGATATACCCGTTCGAAATTACCCGCAGCTTTTCGTAAAAATATGTACATGTGTTTGGATATACGGCGAAAATCACCTTCAATTTCAAGGCGAATGTCAGACTTCACCGCCTCCAGGACTGCCTGCCAACTGGCGAATTTCCCCCTAAAAACCGCATCACATCTGTTCCGCCAAACATGTTTATTTTCACAATAGACCAAATAAAAATAATGCGGTGCAACACAGCAACCGAACAAATTGGAGGGTCTACCCCATATAAAATAATACCCTGTCCTACACGGTCGGTCCAGGTCTGGAACCACTCCCATAAGTTTAAAACAAAGCAACAGTGCCCAAAAAACATGAGCGGTACTCTCTAAGCTGTCACAGCCAGTCCTTGGTCACAGTCCATCGCCCAATCGCTCACTAGTATTGTATGATCTACTTTGATCGAAGATTTCTGTGAAGGCATTAATCGATAGCATCGCACAGTGAAAGTTTCGTACAGGGGTAGTAAAACTGTGTATAGTAAAGGCTTCATAATTGACGCACCTTCAACTATTACTAGCAACGATACAGCAGGCCAGTTAAACTTTTTGCAGTCTAGCAGAATTAGATATTTCATGAGTTTGAATCCATTTCAGCTATTTGCCGGCCAAATTGTTGCACTTTCGAAACTTTTAAAACCCTCTCCCCTAGTTTTCCACGTTTTTTGGGCATTTGGAAATCTTACACCCTAAAAATAACCAACATTACCTCAATATGATAACACTACTCTCTTGGACCTGACCTGTCTGAGCTTAGATGCTCAGGGCATAACAAACAGCATATAAAGTCAATGGATGTATACTAAGGCCTACACTACAGTTAGCTTATCGACGAATGTGTCAATTTAGGGGTATGAAAGAACTTGACACGGCAGATATTTTGTGGTCAAATTCTGCTGAAGTGTATGTTGCATAAGCACAGAACCTTAAATATTTTGAGATCATAACATTTCTGAGGAACTACACATGAAAAACACATACGGTTGAGTGATCTTGATTTTTCCTTGATAGACATCGTTGATCAAATCCTTAAGTGCCTGCCTCAACTATGAGCCCACCATGCTACACAGTGCAGTGACGGTAATATATCATATTGTACACTATACTGTTTTGCGTATATTCATTCAAGACTACTCGCGTCGTGAAGTTGATTTTGGTGTAGGCCTACCCATTCCACGAAACGAATTCAATAGAACGGCTGACGAATCTTGGATGACGTAAACACGAACCCGATAGAATGTAGCGTATGATAGGTCAACATGTTATCCAAGCATTAAAAGTAAAGTTAGGGCGTTTGCAGGGAAATCAAGAGATTATTAAGTGTCAGCGTGTAACTCAGTGTATGCCTTTATTGATGCTGACGTCACGAGCAATCAGATTGGCTGAAAAAAATTGGGGAAAAAAATTTGCTGCCGGGTCACACTGGTCAAACGTAGATCATACGTATTACGACCCTGGAGAGCTTGCAAAGCATCAACCTCTCCAGGCACAACAACACCCTTACTCTTCAAAATACTAAAAACTTGCACCGGTGGAACCGCTTGTTCACCGGTGAAGGTGAACTTAACAATTTTCGAATGCCATGATACCGAAGGTGGCTAGGCCACAGAGGAGTAAGAAACAAACTAAAGATAGGTTGGTTAAACTACAAACGATAAACGATAACGATATACGAACTGGCGCACACACGAACACAAGCTGACGAGAAGTATAGCACAGTACAGTGATAATAACTACCAAAGTCCAGTTGGTTGGCATGGAGAATTCCTTTCTTCCTCAACATATCGAATGCCTTCTCCATTTCCTTTTTGGAAGCCTCAGAGCAGCTTTTACCTCATTTCTACAGAAGGGACACTTTCGATCAGGCTTCTTATATTTTGATGTTGCTTTCTTGGTTCTCATGTAAGCTGTATCCAATTCTTCGCTGTCGCTATCCTTGTAGTGATCATAACCCTTTTGCATAATGGACTTGCCCACATCCTTGCGTAATCAGCAGTACTCTTCTCGCTATGCATCTTCCAGCGTGACACCACTTGCATGTAAGATTTGATACCGGAGAGATGTACTAATCATCAGTCCGCGACTACGAGCCAGTATTCATCGTCGCCGCGAGCTACATAGCCGTTACAGTACTGTATACGCATCGGTAGCGAGCAAGTCAGACCCTAGCGTATTTACAGGGTTATTACTACTAGCGAGCAATTGATATAGGCCGGGAGTTCTAATAATTACATTTGGAGGTTGGATATTATTCAGCCTGTTGTTTAACAAGTCAATATTAGCTGTACTGCCTATGTAGTGATCCTCTCCTGCTGGACTACTGAACCACAGTTCCGCTAGTTGTCTTGTCACCCCCAACAAGCAGCAATGCATAAAATCTGGAGGAAAACCCCAAACGACAGGGAAGTGTGGAATATTTGCTAATGGTGTTTGTCCTTTTACACCCCTTACAATTCTATTCTCATCAACAGCTTTAATCATATCACTCAACATTTCATCCTCTTCTCTATCACTGTTGGCTACAACATCAACAGGGTATTTTACTACACCATTACAAATTTTCCCTGGGTGGTAACAAAGGGAACATCCATAATACCCATTGAACTGCATTGTGTTTTGCATTGAAGCTCTCGCAGGTGCATCAACACAACACAGACCAAATATTTTACTATGGGTTTCAACACCATTCTTTTTCCATTGAATTCCAGTTGTTGCTAGTTCCTTTGCCTCACTTACAAACTTTTGCCAAAATACTTCCATTTTTGCTTTAGATTTTCCACACCACACACCTGCTAATATAAGGTTCCCTTCCCTTAATTTGTGGGGTAGTTCATTTAGCATTACAAATATTGGGCACATAGAATACTTGGACGAGGAAAAGAGTGGAACCCAATCACTGTTGAAGGAATAGCTCAAATTGTTTACATTATTTAATGGGTTTCCTTCCTTTCTTAGTTCTTTGTAAATTTCACCATCATATATATCCTCGTAGCTGTCTTCATTGATTTTCTGACGTGTGAACCGGTAATCAATGTGCTTTGTAATATCTGGCCTCTCTAGTAAACATTTCAATTGAGGACCAACAGATGAAGTAATAAAATAATTATCACCAGAGAGCTTTCCAGTGTCACAAGGGGTACCACACTGAGGACATTCTATGTTCTCTTCTGCATGTCCATAATATGTACATAAAAATGAGAGACAGAATTGAGCAGTAAAAATGGAATGAAAGATGGACAGATTTCCTCCGAAACACTTTCTGGAATAAATACTTCGAAGCGGGTAGAACTGATCTTCCCATTATCTCATCGATAAGTTCTAGTAGGTGTACTATTCCCACCGATGACAAGCAATGTCTCATGGCATATGCCATTACCATCAGCAGAACTTCTCCTTTAGTAGTGCTGATGCCAGGTAATGTCTCTTCGTTTAAGGTATCGTCATGTCCAAACAGACCTAACCCATCATCAATATCGGACAAATCAAGTAACATTAAAGTACAGTACAGCATTGAAATTAAAAAAATTAAAACTTTGTCAGATTGTAATACTGTCAATTAGGGTGAATGTAGGCAAAGGTGTATTTTAATATATTGTAGACTATCCAATACAACTCCTAGTACAGGTATGACAATTAATATACATTAATGTACAAGAAAAAACCTTTTCAAGAGAGAAGGCTCATCAACACAATGATGAGATGTCATATTGGTTGGATATTCATAGAATGACTACAGAAACCTCAAATGAATGGTTTGCAAGCATATTGCATGATTTATTAAGCAAATGTGACTTAAATGACTTAAAAGATGCAGTTTGTTGAGTGCACAGGTTATAAATTTTTCCACTGGTAGTGTTAGGTATGGATGTGAGTAAGCACCAAAATAGCCACCATCTTAACTTTAATTTCATGAACCTTTATTTTTTGGGTGTCCATTTATCCTAGTCTTGTTGCAGACTGTACAATTTTATTACCAATTTACAATTAATTTAATCCTCACCTCTTCATAATACTCCATGAAATGACTTTGTTCATCCTCAACGTCTAAGGAAAAATCATCAGGTGGTTCATGATGAGACTCTTTCTCCAATATTTCTTGGCAAAATGAGTCATCACCATCGGATCCTCTTCGAGTAGCCTCAGAATTAGGAATAAATGTATAGAAACTAAATAATCAAGCACGTGCAAAATGTCTTCTATCATGCATCATACCGTATTATCGTTCCAGTGGCACTGTATAGGCACAGGTACAGTATGTATACAGATTACATAAAACACTTGTTTGTACAAATCTAACTTGGGTCTAAATGCTAAATTCCTCCAATTTAATCGTGTGGTGAATTATCAGCATCAAGTGTTTAGGCCTACTGTAGACAATAAGTATAAAATAATTTGAGTGTTCAGTATAATGATTAACTTTATTTCCTGTAACAAAGTCATAAGGCATGCATGTTAATATCTGGTTGCACCATTACATAATCAACAATACAGGAAACATGCTTTATAGGCCTATTTGTGTAACAACCAACATACATTTGTATTTTGTTGCTTACACTATGCCTACAATTTCATCCACTCTACTGATTAACATGTAAATCAGTTGTTGGGTATCACAGGCTGCAAAGGCATTCTGTATTGACCCCAAATATGCCAGATTTTCAACCTTTGATCAACATTTTCAAACTGTTTCACAACCTTACAGTACCACTCTTGATTGAGGAAATTTATCTCAATGGGATTTTCATTCATCTTGAGTGTTCATATAGAAAGTCTAGGAGCAACTTCAAGAATTAATACATCCATAAAAGAACTTTTTGAAACTTGCAGCAAATAGAAAACGTTATATATTACGAAATTGGGGCCTTTCAAGGCTACCGGCTTTAAATATGCTTAGATAGGCTAGGCCACATACGCTCATTAAGATTATATGCGTGAGTATAGTATAGTAATAAAACCCCTGTAGCCTACCAGGCTATTTACGTTACGAGAGCCTGTGGGTTAAGCATGGGCAGATGATCAGTATAGTACACTAGTATTATAGGTACCTCAAATGATTCAGCTCGACTTCCCATTTCATCGGAAGTTCCAGCACTCCAACGTGTCTTGGTTGAATAAGGTACATTAAACTCCTTTTCTGGTTCAAAATATGTCCGGTAATCCTTCTTTTTTGGTGGCATTCTTTTGACTTTGTCCAGGTATGACTGAGTTGCGGTTCTAATTGGTACGGTATGCGTTCACAACAATGATCTATATTGTGATCAGTGATTCACATGTGAAAGCAAGCCGCATATTGCCAAGTCAAGATCGAGATGAAAACTAAATAATGTATACATTAGATTGGGATTCAATCCTTACTCATTTATAATTTTTTCAAAGAAATAGTATTAATTAGTCATATCATTTATTTGAAATGAGACAAAACTTTAAAGTTTGGAGGCCTCACACTATTTACTCCATTTCTGATAATCACATTTTGTACGAGGCTGACCTTTGACATCAAGACCACGTTCAAATTTTGAAACCGCAAAACAACGCCAGCTTTCCGCACAGCGTTAGCATTACTTGGAACAGTCTTATACAATCATCCTAACAGTAACACAAGTGACTTCATTTACAAAATATTTTTTGGTGAAGGGTTCTTAGCTATCATTCATCAGAGAAGGTTTCTAGAAAAATGGAATGAACTGCCCCCATCGGTCTACCTGTAATACCAAAGTTTGTCTTCCAAAAACCAAACATAGGCAATGTCAAAACCATCGTCAAAATAGAAGACATCAAGCGGTTCAGGCCAAAGGATATTGAAGATTTCACTGAGGGAAAAGCCTACATGGTGAAATGGGGCGACGATAATGACGAAGACGAGTTCTATAAAGTCCAAATTCTCAAAATTACCGTGAACTAATGTTATTCGTTAGGCCTAGTATCTTAATTGTGTACGCAGTATGTGTAGGCCTAACCTTTCTAGGCTGGCGTTTCGTAATACACAATTGTCAAGACAGTGAGTAGCCTAGGCTTCTATGCCTAGTTCTATTGTGCACTCTCAACACCAAACTGCATTCTAAAAACAAGCTAACACTGGTTTTAGGGCTAGATTGCACAGTGTCACACAATCCCTTAATTTATTTCAAACAAATAATGAGAATTAGGGTTATAGAGTTTATTTAAAATCTACATTAATTTGGTAAAGATTTCCTGTACTTTCCCATGTGAATCTAATGTGTCTGTGATATTGCAAGCAAGGCTAGACTTTCAGACTTACATTACAGGTACTGTGGGCTGATCAAATTATATTGGCTAGTCAACAGTATTTAAGACGTAAGTATTATAGGAAGAAAAGAAGAAAACAACTGAAAACAAAATAATTAACAAAATGCTGGTTCTTCTCTAGGCCTAAACAGATTGTTTGAAAAGGAAGGGAATTTTGACAGTTGTCTCATCGAATTGAAAAGTGGATGCTCAGCCATCTACTAACAACTAGCCTTCTAACTTTGTTGTTTCTTTTTTCCAGGAACAATCAAAGAAGTGAAAGACCAACTATCGAAGTCAAGGGTGCGGTTCCCCGTGATGTATGACACCAGTGTAGATGCAACCACGGAAGAGGAGGATGATGATGCTGAAGTTGAGCGTTTGACTTTGGCAAAAGAAAAGGTACAATTTGAGAGCATATATGGAACTTTATTTGATGTACATTGTTTTACAGTGGTATTGAGGACAAACACTAATAGTCAGTTTACTAACCAGAGTCTAGTTTCAGTGTCATGTATATCTTTAGCTTTATATGATAGAAATCATAGAAAGCATGATAGAAAGCACCCCAAATATTTATAAAAGAAATGTCATGCTCCTTTTTCCAGCTCATTCAAATATATTGTAAATGGTATCTTAATTTCATGGTTCTTGTTTTGTGTGGTAAAGAACTGTTTCAAGTTAAACAAACTTGTAGCTCATGTATGCTGAAATGAAACATTACAATTTTCTTTAAAACCTTCCTTTGTTCCCCTTTTCTGCCATGAAGAAAGAGAAACGAAAGCAGACTTCCAAAGCAACAACGTCATTATTACGGTCTATGTTGGGGCAAAGATTGAAAGAGAAAGAAGATGCGCCGTTGTTCTCTTCAACACCCAAAAAAAGAGGACCCTAGACAGCAGAGATATCACTGCTAATCAAGAGGGAGTTCTGCAGCAGAAGTTACCCAATTTGAGGAAACAGTTACAGGCTTCTGTAGCTGAATCAGAAAAATTAAGGAGAAAACTTGGAGATTGCAGGAAAGAGGCTAATGAATACAAAGAGCTGAAGAAGAGATTGCAAGCTGCACTTCTGGACAAATTTGAAACTGAAGGTTTGTAAAAGTGACTATGATCTTTCTATATACTTATGATCGCTGAACAGTAATGTTTCTAATGATTATATGCAGGAGCTCAGGATAATCACATGACCAACTGGCAAAAATCTGCTACTTAATTAAGATTAAAGGGTCCATTGTATACTTTGAATTGATGTGATAACACCAAACCCTCACAAAACTTTAAGTTATTCCTCAATGTTTAAAGTAACACCAAACTACGCTAAATCAAACTATATAATATAATTGCCCCATCAAGATGGCTTGGGCAATTAGATTGTTCTTTAAAATACTAATAAGCTGCTTGATTTGGATGTTGTGTGTTTTACAATATAATAGTAGTATATAAATTTGAATAAAATATGTAGTATATCCAATTTATCTAACCTTGTCTAGCTAATCAGTTCATGCCTCTTTATAGACTTCTTAGTCTTCATTTTGTTCTTCAGTGTACCTTAATCTATCCATTTAATGAATAGTTTCGTTCTGGTAGTTTCTCTGACAGCTTGGGACCCCATCGCATTAAAATTGATAGGTTTTATGCCTCCAGATGTTTTTCAAATGATGAACTATATGTACCCTTTGCAGGACCACAGAGTTCCTCCGAGAGTCCAAAAAGGGCTAAAGTCTCTCTGACGCCTGTATACTCCAGCAGTCAAAAAAGCGAAGGAACAAGTGCCATGGAGAAAAAAGATGGAAAAGTGAGTTAAACTTTCGTACCCAACTATGTTATGATATTATACATGATACAATTCATAACCTGTTCTAAAACAAGTCTAGTATATCATTTATTTGCAAGCTTCACAAGTTTCATGAAATTGTTACTGATGATTGTTTGGGATGATTATGAACAATTTTGAAAAATTATTTAGGTTATACTGTGCAAAATTATAATTTTTTGGTAACTGTCGTATTCCTGGCTTATAATTTGAGGACCTATATTTAAATGTTTACCACCCAATAGGTTATAAAATTTTAATATGGACGTATGTTACATACATACATACATACAAGCATAGGTACAGATATAGCACACGATAATGTTATGAAATAGTAATACCATCTCTTTGATGTTACCGAAACACTCCATCGAGACACCTTACAGGCCTCTTATGTATTTATCTAGGTCATGGATTCAGTTTTCCCACGAGAAGTTTTTAACTATCTTATTGAATCTTGGTACAGGGCCTTTTCCCAAAATAGATTCCATTATGTCTGTGGAACATTCGAGAAGGTTCTCTCACGTGGTATGGAAGTTTCCATAGAAAGGGGATGGACTTCCAAACTCCCAACCAATCAGGGCAGATCAGTGCCAGCGCACTTATTTTTATATCGTTAAGTTAATACAGGATGGTCAGGTCATTGGCTGCCTACTGATTGTGCGCAGAGGATTTTTATGGAAGGTATAAAAGAAAAAGGAGGTCAGAAATTTAGGACTCTGTCAGCAAATTTATGACTTGATCAGAAAATTTATCACTCCGTCAGCGCTCCGTGATCAGTTCGTTGCTTCGTCACCATTTCATCACTCTTTCTAATTGTTTAATTGACGGAGTCAAGTCAAGTCAAATCATTGTAATTTAGTTTTATTTGTAAAGAGAATCGACAGAGAAGAAATTATACCGAATCAATAATCAAATCCGATCTTGTCAAATTGTTTTTCTGTGAACTCATTGTTTTCGCCCGTTCTGACATCTCCTGAAGAAGCATAAATACGGCATCAAGATATCCCAGTACCTTTCTATCGCGAGTCCCGATAAAGTATCACTATCGGAGGAGCCGGGCTCGACACAATATTACAATAACTCACATTATTATATCTGTACCTATGCTTGTATGTATGTCATATTTTCTGTTGACAGGTCAATATTGGTGCAAATGTTTGGCTTCCTGAAGACTTAGTCTTAGCCTTCAACATTGGTGATCCCGACGTGATACTTCTTCGATATTTACGTGTGATTTCGAACTGATAAATTACCTTGAGAAGGTGACATTTTTTTGGGTATAAGTAAAGACATCCTAGTACGGTAGCCTATGCTATACAGTAGTGCGCCTGTTCATAGTTATTAACTGTGCATTCTGTGCAGTACAGCCCAGACTAGTACAACGTTATTTTATAAACACTAGCATTTTATGATTTAGCACCGTAGCATATAGCAGCATATCCTACAGTGTGTAGTTACACACTTGTCGTATATAATTACATAGAGCCAATGCCGGGGCATGTACGTTGTTTGTTCGTAGCTGATTCGAGAGCTCATTCATTTGACAGTTATAGAAAGCCTGCTGAGCATAATTTCAGCATAGATTTTCTTATTCGTAGAGGTGCTAAAATACAGTATTTAGTCGCTCCAACTTTAGCAAAGCTCGGGACCTACAGTGCCCATGACTGGATAGTCGTAAAGATTGCTGCAGGCATCAATAATCTGACAGCCTTCGTATCGGACAGTAGATCGCATAAGCGCGTTCTCACTAGATCCTCTCTGAATGCGGATGGCCTCATCGCACTATTGACAGATTTGAAGCGACAGATTATTAGTAAACACCCAAGGACTGTTGTTACATTTGTGACTATACCTACAATTATTTCTGCGAAATTCCAAGAATCTAAACATGCTAAGATCCTGGTAGAGAGTGAGTTACATTCTATACAGCTTGAACTGGATGCAATTTTAGACGATTCAAATGAAAGAATCATTCAGCTCAACAAACCCACCCAACACGGAAGCTAACTTGGCATACCTTTATTCGTGGAATCAGCAAGCGTAAAAACAGGCAAAATCGAGTTGAAGCAGCGTTAGTTCATTGAGACTTATCGGGCATTCGCAGCGGAACGCCAGGCCCTCAAGGAATACATACATCGTAGTCGACAACGCTAGCACTGTAAACAATCCCTATCGTAACACTATCTGCGAACATTACTTTGTATACTATATATTATTATCATGTCTAAACCAGATGCAACCCCAGTAGACCCTTCGGGGGTAGTGCCAGTACCCTTCTTCATGCGGTCAGTATAAAGGTGCAAGCGACCCCACAGTCTGGTTTGTTCAGCTAGAAGCACAGTTTGCAACTAGGGGTATAACAACCGAGGCAACCAAATTTGCCATGTCATAGCAAGCCTGCAGCCAGACATTGCCTTGGAGGTTAGAGATTTGCTCATAACTCCGCCTACAACGAACCAATATACCACCTTAAAAAAGGAACTGATCAAACGTACGTAAATTTCAGAGCAGAAGCGTTTTACCAAGCTGCTCGTCACAGAAGAATTAGGGGATCGCAAACCCACACAGCTATTGCGCAGGATGCAGCAGTTACTTGCTGGGAAGCCGTTGGAGGATAGTCTTTTTAAACAGCTATTCCTTCAGCGCCTTCCTACCAATATGCAGCTGATTCTTGCCTCAACTAGTGAGACTGTCAAGTTGGAGGAGCTAGCACAGTTGGCTGACAAAATAGTAGAAGTAACGTTAACCCCCACCACGTGACATATCGCTGCCATAACCACGCCATCTCCACCACCTACAGCACATTACACACAACCACCTTCAGCACATTATGCGCCACCGACCCAGCATCACTCAGCTAGCCCAATCGCAACGCACCCATCAGCATCAGCGAACAGCGAAATAGCAGAGCTACGCAACATGATCGCCGAATTAAGCAATAGAGTTGAGTCGTTGACGTATCAAGTACGCAATCAAGGTAATTCTAGTGAACGAGGACGTACTTCTGGTGGTGATCGTAGACAGAGTCCCAATAGGAACTGGCGTCGATCTCCAAGCAATCAACGTTCCAAGTATAACGACCACGATCCAGAGGGACCTTGTTTCTATCATTACAAATATGGAGTTAAAGCTCACAAATGTGTACCTCCATGCTCATATACAAAAGGACAAGACCCCTACAGAGTCATCAAACAACAAGGCCTTTTGGCTAAGATCATGTGTAGTATCTGTTCCCTTAGGGAATGGTGATACACACCTGACGATGATCACACAGTCACAGTCTCGATGCAAGGGGACTGGGGCTGAGAGCGGATCAGTCGTTTGGTAGTTTGGTTTTCGTGCCCAGGTTCTTTCCTGGGTGACTTTTTCTTAAAAAGTATCAAACAACAAGGCCAGCGATTAGTGGCGACGTCATCGCCTGGCCGTAAAGACAGTCGTTTGTTCTATATTCATGACCGTAAAACAGGCCTTAAATTCCTAATAGACACTGGTGCAGATTATAGTGTTATTCCACCATCCAACTTAAAGAAGAAGAAACCATCATCTTTTGTATTGGAAGCTGCTAACAAACTACCTATTATTACTTATGGTGAGAAGTCTCTTATTTTAGACATAGGTTTGCGACGGCCATTTCCATGGATATTCACCATCGCCGATGTTCGTACAGCCATACTCGGTGCATATTTCCTGGATCATTACTCTTTTATCGTAGACGTCAAGCATCGCAGACTGATAGACAGTAAGACATCTCTCCATGCCACTGGTATGAAAGCTTCCATTATTTCACCTAGCCCTACATGTTCATTGAGCAATGAAACTGATGGTTACCATAGTTTATTGAAACAATTTCCAGGCATCACTAAGCCCAATTATAAAGCTACTGCCATTTAGCATGATGTTACACATCATATTATAACAGAGGGACCTCCCCGTAGCGCAAGACCGAGGAGATCACCAGGGAAGAAATTACAAATAGCAAAGGATGAGTTTGAACACATGGTATCTAAGAAGTCGGGCGATTGGCGCCCATGTGGAGACTACAGAGCTTTGAATAGTGCTACAGTACCCGATCGCTATCCTATACCCCATATTTTTGACTTCACAGCAGCATTAGAGGGAAAAACCATTTTTTCTAAAATAGATCTCGTTCGAGCTTATCACCAGATCCCAGTTGAACCAACAGATGTACATAAAACGGCAATTACCACTCCGTTCGGTCTCTTCGAGTTCATACGCATGCCATTTGGACTTCGCAATGCTGCCCAAACATTTCAACGTTTTATAGATCAGGTTTTGCGTGGACTAGCATTTGTATATGCATATATCGATGATCTCCTCATCGCTAGTACATCAACGGAAGAGCATATGTCACATCTTAAGCAATTATTTGAAAGACTTGATCAGTATGGAGTAGTCATCAACCCTAGCAAGTGTGTATTTGGTGCAGTTCTTAGGCCACCAAGTGGACAGTGAAGGTATAAGACCACTCGTGGACAAAGTTAAGGCTATAGTAGACTTTCCACAGCCCAACTCTTTGCGCAAGAGAATTCCTGGGATTCATCAACTGTTATAGACGTTTTATACCTCACTGTGCAGATATAGTACAACCGCTCACAGACATTCTTTCAACAATAAGCTCATTGAACTAACATTAGCCCAAATTCCTGCTTTTCAGCTCATCAAAGAGAAATTAGCAGAGGCAACATTATTAGTACATCCATCACCCAGCGACCCTTTATGTTTAATGGTCGATGCATCAGATGTAGCCATAGGAGGTGTACTCCAACAGCTAGTGAACAGTAAGTGGCAACCAATAGCATTTTTTTCGAAACGTTTAGCACCTGCAGAAACCAGGTATAGCACATCCGGGCGAGAGTTACTCGCGATTTATCTATCTATTCGTTATTTTCGGCATACGCTAGAAGGTAGACATTTCTTTGTTTTAACGGATCACAAGCCCCTGACCCGTTCATTTTCGGTCAATGCTGATCGGTATTCACCAAGAGAGATCAGACATTTAGATTATTTCCCAATTTACAACGGACATTCGTCATATTAAAGGGAAGGACAACGTTGTAGCGGATGCTTTATCTCGTTGTACAATCGACGCAATCACATCGCCATCTCCAGAAAGCATAGATTTTGATGTAATTGCATCGCTACAAAAGGACGACGACGACATTAACAAAGACATTAGAGATTGGACCAGAACATGTATGCAGTGTCAGAAAGCGAAAATTCATCGCCATGTTAGATTACCAGTAGGCACCTTCGCGACACCTGGTCCCCGTTTCTCTCACGTCCACATAGACATTGTTGGTCCAATACCACCTTCCAACGGTTTTTCTTATTTGTTAACTATCGTAGACAGATTTACTAGATGGCCAGAGGCCATACCTATATCTAACATTACTGCAGAGACTGTAGCGAAGGCATTCATAGAACGGTGGGTCTCCATATTTGGTGTCCCCATCAATCATCACGACAGATAGAGGTTCGCAATTTGAATCTGCCTAACCTAACCAGATTATTAGGATGTAAACGCATTAGGACAACCGCTTACCATCCCAAGTCTAACGGATTAGTAGAGCGTTTTCATCGACAACTGAAGAATGCATTAAAGGCGCAGTATCACCCTGATCGATGGACGGAAGCCTTACCATTAGTACTGTTAGGTATACGCTCTTCACTCAAAGCGGATTTGAACTGTAGTGCTGCTGACATGGTTTTTGGAACCCCTCTCAGTTAACCATGTGAGTTCAAAGAGCCACTCAAAAGCAAAGAAGTTCCAGACCCTTGGAACTACGCAGAACGCCTTAGGCAGCATATGGCACAGTTACAACCGGCTCTGACCAGGCCATCTGTCAGCAACAAAAGTAGTTATGTACATAAGGACCTTAACACATGTACACATGTTTGGGTTCGAACAGATGCAGTGAGGAAACCGTTGCAAGCCCCGTATAAAGGACCATTCAAAGTCATCAGGAAGACACCAAAATATTTTATATTAGACATCAACGGTGAGGAGGATTCAGTTAGTTTAGAACGATTAAAAGTAGCTTATCTTAGCGAGGACTTCGACAGGTTAGTAGCGCTAAAGTTTCTACTAGCCCCGAGTCGGACGCGACAGCTACGAAGTCCAAACAAATCATAAGCAAGCCGTCACCACCCGAGCGACCAGTATACAAAACTCGTTCAGGACGTCAGGTACATTGGCCAAAGAAATTTTTACAGGTCATCAGGTTTGACGTTTAATTTGCATAACTAACTATCACTATTTATTTGTTATCGATTGCTTCATCCTTCAGCTATGTAGGGGGGAGCTACTGTAGTGATCATCACCCTTTTGCATAATGGACTTGCGTAATCAGCAGTACTCTTCTCGCTATGCATCTTCTAGCGTGACACCACTTGCATGTAAGATTTGATACCGGAGAGACGTACTAATCAGCCTTTTTAATGACTACATATCAACGCTATATTCAGCAGTAGCTGGAGCGTAATTAGTGGAGATTTTATACAGTCAAGGGATCATCATTCATCTCTTCATATTCGAGCCTACATCTCGCAATTATCTAATACAAGTCCGCGACTACTAGCCAGTATTCATCGTCGCCGCGAGCTACATAGCCTTTACAGTACTGTATACGCAGCGGTAGCGAGCAAGTCAGACCCTAGCGTATTAACAGAGTTATTACTACTAGCGAGCAATTATTACGTTTCGGACAAGTAACCGAATTATTATATAAATAAACATTTCGGTTAGGAAGAGCAGTGAGTTACTACGAAGGACGGGCCTGGATTAAGTGTCAGTCTGAATGGAGGCTCCATTACGTGAGCCACGTTTTATTGTACACACGTGAAGATATCGTTAGGCGCCGCCATCTTTGTTTGGACCCGAACTTCGAGTGGACACTGCGAATTGCGGAATATCGAAGGAGCAAAGTAACATATGTTTGGGGGTGAGTTTATTATTAATCTTAGCCTTCAACATCCTCACTGTCGGAGGAGCATGCCATCCTCAGCCTCTTCCTGTAAAAATTCTGAAAACATTAACATCATTACATACCCTGTCTCTAGAGAGAAAAGAATTAATTGATTGCTTATGGTTCTATAACTGCAACAGGGTATACAATTGCCCCCCAAAATATCAACAAAGCTGGTAAGTTATTATACAGTATGTCTACTAAGCACACCTGCTAATTGGCTTTTTACGTCTAAAGAAAACAGACACGGACCAAAGGTCAACAGAACCAAAAACAATCTCAGTCTGTTAAACAAGCACCACAAACAAGCACCAGTAAAACAACCACCAAAAACCCAACTGAAACCCACGAACACAAATCTATCACTAACGTAGCGTTTAACGTGACGTGAAAAAGACACGGACCCAAAGGCCAACAGAAGAAGCAAAACCAAAAAACACTACAAACCGGCCCCAAAAACCCAACTCAAAACCACAAACAGAAAAAACCAACTTACTCCAAACCCTACCCGGGGAAGACCAGCAGAAGGCCTTTGACATGGTGGATCGTGGGTTTTCAATGAATGTATTGGAGACCTTTTACTCCATTACTTTATGTTTTGTTTAGCGAGTCCCTCTCTCGTCTTTTGGAAAGGGACTCAAGACTTGTTCCATTCGTTGTGCCAGGGGGTGCCAAAGTGAAATGCGTTCAATATGCAGATGACGTCACGTGTGTTGTCTCGAGTCTGGGCTCCTTTCGTGCCCTCTCGCAGGATTTATCTATCTTTGAGAGAGCTATCGGGGCGAAGTTGAATCCTGAAAAGACAAACGGCCTTCGCCTTGGTAGCTGGAGATACAGAGACTTACCATTCGCTGCGTCGTTGTCGGATCAGAATATCAACATTAATGGTATATGGTTCGGCTACGATGCACTTTGTGACGTCACCTGGAACGAGAGGGCTGAGGTATTTGAGAGCAGGCTCGAAGCCTTTGGCACCCGCTGGCTTTCGATCCTAGGGAAAGTGACCGTAATTAATCGTTTTGTTTCCCCCATCTTGTGGTACCCGGGCGCGGTGTATCCAATTCCGCGTCGCGTCCTGGTGCGGTTGGCAGTGGCGTCGCCAGGGGGGGTGGGCAGGGGGCATGTGCCCCCCTTGGAAAACCTAGTGCCCCCCATCTGAGATTTGGGTTACTAAAAAAATATATATATTTTGTTATATTCAACTCCCTTCATCTGAATTGGTTTTTCATAAGGACAAAGAAGCACAGTAATTCGTATTTTCTTGAAATGAGCTGCGAAAGAAATGAAAAAGTTTATCCTTGGCCGTCGGGTATCGAAGTCGTAATTCGTAACCCGCGCCATCGCAACAGGTGTCGATATTTACATTGAATGTGTCAGTGCTCACGCCATACCAGCGGATATACAAGTCCGCTTCGCGAGCTACATGACTCATCGTTCAAAACAATGAATTTCCCTGTTCTGGCTGTGCTGCAGCCGTGTTTTTATTTCCTAGGAAGTAGGACGAATATTCAGAAAATACCTAGGTGCAGTCCAATCAAATTCCTGAAAAGTAGGCCACCCCTACTCTCCAGAGAACACTATTTCTGGACCTTTCTCATGATTCTGACATCAGAATATGAAGGAACGCGCTTTATTTTTTCTGGACCGATGAGTAATATCGTTGCTCTGAAGTCTAACCTTGATTTCCAAACACATTTGACAATCCCTGAAAAAATTGATTAACCCTTATCCGTCCTATGAAATAAAATTTTGCGTGCTGCAGAATGTCGCGTTGCCGAATGTGGTGTAGCCTACGTACTAGCGATTTCGATGCGACTGTTTTGTCTTTTATTCTCCGAGTACAGACCCAGTCATACGGAGTTGATTAGAAAATATGCGCAATATATGCAACAAAGTTTCAGAAACCATTAGGGCGAGTTTACAATTGTTTTCTTAGCGATACTACCTTCAACTACAGTGGTCGAAAATCCTACTTTGAAACGAGTATTCGATCCGACAACATACTATGCATGTTGCACGTTCCCGGCCCATTCCAGAATTCTCAAACGAGCGAACTACGTCCACAATTTTCAACCTGTTTTCGACTTTTCGTTGTCCTAATCCAGTGTACTAAAATCATGTGTGTAATGTATTGAGTTTGATCATGGATAAATTCGTCAAGAGGAAATCGGACCTGCCGGCGATTACACCAACTAGTAAGCAAGATACCACGAACCGATGTGACCGATATCGAGAATGTTACTGAACCGCCTGCAGCTGCCGTTCATGAAGGCACGAGAGATGATAAGCATAATGAATGTAGCATAGGCTGGGCCTAGCCTACCACATCGTAGTACGGTCCTAGGCTAAACGTTATGGCGGACACATGGAAAGCGTTCGTCTTTGCGGCTTGAGTTGAAAATATTAAAGGGACTTTCGTTCTGAAAACATTTTTACAGATTGGTAAAGTGGTGAATTGTTATTCTAATAAGCTGTTGTTGATAACAATAATTGGTTTAGGGGACAATCATGAGGTTTAGGGTATAAAAACCCACGATCATAGGGTTAGGGAATGTACGAAAAACAGACTATTACAGATGGTCACTCTTTTTTTCAACTTGAGCCGGCTTTGCTGCGTCATACATGCCAAGATTGCGCTAGTATACGAGAAATTGAAGCACGGCCCTAATTTTGCGGAACTGGGCCTAGGCCTAGACTAGTCCATAACCAAGATTGTGGTTCCGTACCTCCACACACAGTCCTTATCTGCTGCATTGGAAAATAAGTCACACGCCGAACGTATGGCGTATGAAAACAACATGTTTAGCATTTGCATTAGCAATCACGGTTGTACATGGGTGGCGTTGAATATTATTAAATTCACTTTCCGCTCGTTGATACAGATACTACTGTAAAAGAGCTGATCTGGGAAGAATCTGGTGGTGAAGAGGATGTGGCTGAAGAGCATCTCGAGTTTGCAGAGGAGGAAGATGTCACAGGACAAGATACACCACAACAACCACGGTCCGATGCCAAGGAGACTGCCCCAAGACGGACACTACCAGACCCAGCTGATATAAACCAATCACCGGTGGAGGACCCACAACAGCCACATCTGAAGGACTTCCCTCAGACCACATACGGTGAAAAGAAACGGATTTTCAACAAGGAGTGGTACAGTGCATACTCCTGGATTGAGTACTCGGCTGAACGGGATGCAGTGTTCTGTGTGCTTTTTACGTGCAAAGAAAAAAACCGACACGGACCAAAGGTCAACAAAACCAAAAACAATTCCAGTCTGTTTAACAACCACCATAAACCCAACTGAAAACCCACAAACAGAAATCTCTCACTCACCCACAAATGTATTCAATGTAGCGTTGAACGTGACATGAAATGGACACGGACCCAAAGGCCAACAGAACCAAAACAATAACGCTACACAAACCAGCCCCAAAAAGCCAACTCCAAACCACAAACAGAACCCCCCAACCCATATTATGTAACGACCACACAACCCCCCCCCCCCACACACCTGAAAAAAAAACTCCAAAACTTCATCCGGGGTACGCCGTCCCGATGGTAGACAACAGGCCTGCGCATTACCTGCGAAGTTTTCCCAATATGGGTCTTTTCAGGCCCCTGGCAGTGTTCCCCTTTTCTTACGAGGGAGCAGAGTTCTTAACTTCTCGTCATTGATCGAGTGGACCTCCCTGTTAGGAACAGGAGGTCCACTAGCGACCATCGTGTCCGGTATAACGGAAGCGGCTGCGGGTAGGGTGGAAGGGCCACTCGAGTCAATGAGATCAGTGGCCTGTTTCGTCTCATCAAACCAATCGGAGGACTTCTTAGCCACAACTAATAAGGCTGTAGTGCAGTCCTCCATTGGCGAGTCAGATTCTGGGCCACTCAATGTCTCTTGGGCCGGTTGACTCGGGGCCCAACTAGTATCACCGATAGCGGGCGAAGCTACCGGTAAACCAGTACAAGCGGCATCCTGCGCCGCATGCCACTCCGTTAGTACCATCTCCGCCGTTTTGTCCTGCTCTGCCTTAGTGGGCAGGCTGGCAGTCTCGGCAAGTTCGATCAGGGGAGAGGTCGGACACGAAAGGGGGAACAAAGCCTCCACCGGGGCGCTAGTGTCGGACACTGGGGCGATGACAGGAGCATCAGGTGGTACGGTGTCAGAGGCCGGGAGGGGGACCGCTTCAAACACGCCCGTAGCCACTCTCGCGGCGTATGAGCGGTCCGGGCATAAACGGGCCAGATTCCCACACTCGGCCAGGGTATGCCTAACCTGTAAACAGCGGCTACACCGCTTGTTCGGGCACAACCTGGCCTCATGCCCTTCCAGCCCACACCTCCAACAAGTGCGAGGCTGGCCCGGGTATGCAATGTGGGCCCTGTGCCCATTAGCCCACAAGGTAGAGGGGATATCGGACTTGAGTTCGATTCTAACTCGTCTTGACACCTTTACATTCAAGGAATTCCGGCTCCTCGTAGCCGGTCACTTTCCCAAAACGCCCCAGTGTCCGCACAACAACCTGTTCAGACATGTCCAGAGGGAGATGGAGGACTGTCACCCACACAGAGCTTTCATACTGTGTGACCTTTAGTCCCCCAACTCCTCCAACACATGGACACCTCGGACGCGTGCAGCCTCCGAGGTGAACCGAGCATCAAAACAATTCATACCCCGGAGAGGTTTACGCTGAAGCGCGTCCACCTCTCCAGGGACCTTTAAACCAACAGAACGCAAAACTGAACTTGTCCGGGGACGACCTTAGCCTCCCCCGAAAAACTCAACAGTACGATTTTGCTGTCATGGCGAGCCGCCATGACAGCTAGGGGTGTGGCAAGCCACGCACCTACGAAAAACCAAAACCACGCAACAAAGACAAAACTACACTAAACAAACTAGAAACTATTGAAAGGCCAACGTAAAAAACACAAAGTGTGTGGTGAACGAAAAGTGGAGAGCAGCCAAAACACGTCCGCACTCCACGAAAGCAAACTACAAACTGACGCCCCTGTTCTGCCACTGTCGAAGCAACTGGCAATGATGACCAGCATACCAATGATGTCCTAGATTACGGTTCATCCGGACAGCATCATTCTAGGCAAGATATGAGTGGAACTATATCTTCGGAGCCAAATCTTCAAGCAGAACTTGGCAAAGTATTTGATGACATGACTGACAAATTGAACTCCAGCCCGGAGGAATTTGGAAAAGCAGTGACAGCCCTCTTTGGCAATTATAAGAAAATAACCACTGACAGTCATCTTGTAAGTGCATTGCACATGTTTGGAAAAAATGTTGTCACTTCTAAGACAAAAAGAAGGGCATCCTTCCACACTTCCTCAAAAATTGGAGTTCAGTCCACTGCTGTGTCTAGAAGGACAATGGCGATGTGGGGGGGGGGGGGGACGTAGAGTCAGTTCAGGCCGACCTTCAAAGGCCTTGTGGCTGAACCATGGTTATGGCAAGAGGAAAGCAACACCATCACTGCAGTGTATGCCAAAGAAGAGATCTGTTGCGCCACATTCCCTGACACTGTGTAGCCGAGAATGTAGCATTGGGAAAGACCCATGCAGCGAAATAAAGCTGAGATGGATGCCATGACGCTCCTTAAATCCCACAGGTACTTGAAATCGTTAACAAAACGCGAACCTGTGTCTAAATTCCTTGCGATACTCAGCATGCATTGGCGCCTTTTATTGTACAATGTATTGGTACAGGGTCTATCAGATTGCACTTTACCTAGTGAGTATGTTGACATGAAACCCAAGTAACCAACCCCCCACCTAGGGGGATTTAGCTCATACCTATCCACATAACAGTGACGTAGCCAAATGGGGAGGGGGGCGCAAAGTGCCCCCACAAAAGTTTTGGGGTTGCATTCAACGTTTTGAAAAGTGAAAAAAAAAGTGGGTGAAAAAAAGAACACAGTTTTGGACTGGGGTGGGTACTGGGTGGGTAGTCATATGAGTGGATTGCTGGTGGTGTGTGTATGGAGGATGGGGGGCGCGGCTTGTGCACTGATTCACATATTATTTTCAGTACAGAGAACTCACACGGTTTATTTATTTCATGGCCTGCTCTTATTGTTCTCCGATTCCGAACATAAACATTCAGTGGCGCTGCCAGGAGGGGCACAGGGGGGGGGGCAAAGTTCACCCACATAAATTATGGGGATGCAATTTACATTTTGTAGAATGAAAAAATCTAAAATCTATCTAAAAATCTAGAGTTGGGAGCTGAAGTGGGTAGTCATGTGCATGGGTTGCCTTAACCTTGATTTGTCTACTTGTATTATTCTTCTTGGAAAATTTCCCACCTTTTAGCTTGTTGTCCATATCTGTGATATGGCTCTTATATTTTGTGAAAAGCAAACCCTACTACAGGTATTACAAGAGGCCAGTCGGAATATACGACTGTGAATTCCATATAATGTAATTTCTTTAAAAGAAAGGTAGTGATTATGCTCATATTTTTATTTAATGCTTTGATAATGGTTCAAAATTGTTCAATCTAGGAATATATTATGCACTAATTGTTTTCATTCCTTGACTCCAGTTGAGGAATCTATGCAGCCATGTCAGTGTGTGTGTGTGTGATGCCTGGCTCGTTAACACAATAACTTGCCCCCACTTGAATATATGAGGCTCATACTTGGGATGTGTGTTCCCCATAATGAGTACATGATCCGTATTGTTGTGGGGCCAGGTCAGAGATTCTCTGAGGTCAACAGAGGTCAAATTATGGAAATCTTGTTAACACGATAAGTCCCGAGTGCTTGATCCGATCAGGCAGAGATTTGGTATGTAGCTGTCTTATGGGAGTACAAGAACCCTCTTGTTTCTGATGTAGACCAGTGGCCAGTTTTGGCCTATGTTGGATTGCTAACACAATAACTCCTCCTCCCCTTCCCCTAAGTGGATCAAACTCGGCATATGGGTTCCCATAAATAACTACCTGGCCCATATTCTATTGGTGTCAGAGGTACTCTTGAGACTATCAAAGGTCAATGCAATCAAGGAATCACTAAGCCTCATGGCTTCCTGGTTAGCAAAAAACTTTGACCATCCATGGACTACTGACAAATTTTGAGTAGAAAGTAGAACTGATGCGAGTAACTAATGGATTACCGTCAATGGTGCTCCTCCCATTCCCATTTAATGACCCAAAACTGTTAGACCTGAAATTGGCTTGAACTAATACAAAAACATGCTTTAATTGGGACTTCAATCAATATTTGGAATCTTCTGATATCGTGTCTCTCACAAGCTTTCACAATTTGGACCTCTCCTGACCTTCAATGACCTTTAACTGATACCAAAAAACAAATATTCTTGCCATCTACATGGATAATTAAGCTCATATCGCTGCCGCTTGCGTTTTGTAGTTAAATCGAGAGGAGACAGAAACATGACTAAGTGGCGTCAGCAGAATGTTTACAGATTTACATGCTCTCCGAGACGTTGGGGGCATTGGTGCCCCTCCGAGGACCATTCGCCCAAAAAAGTGTTCGATGTATGAGTCTCGACAACATGCATGTGAGAGCATCGGATCAGAGTGCATGCAACCCTCGCCCCCCCCCCCCCCAATGCTTTTTGAGGATTTGTGCTACGGTCGTGACAGCAGGGTCTGGAAAAGTTAGAAATGAACCTCCCGTGGTATTGATTAATCGTCCTTCACAAGTTCTGGCGTCAAAGTTAGATGTGCCACTTCATATTACACCAGGTAGGCCCACTGACCTTTCAATGCTAAAAACCTACAAAGATACATGTATTGTATCGTGTCGCATATTGTTTTATCCATCATTCTAAATTGTTTGTTGATTTATAAATGAACCCCCTTTTAAACGGCAGTAAGAAGCCTACGTGCTTTCATCATTAGTTTACGTACGCTTCTGGGTATTGTTACGCACTTGAAATATTCTACCCATTTTATTAAACAGTTGTCACTTGCGTCTGCTACTGTTAGAGTAGCAGCTACCTGCTATAACTATGCCTAAATAGCAATGTCCCTCTGTACTATACTATTTATTATACTGGTACGTGTACTAGAATCCCTGACATGTAACTTAATTGAGAACTTTCAGCACCCAAACAAACACCCGAATGATATCACTGCATAGTCTGTGACGTGGACCAATAAGCCGTAAAAACGACCGCTAGTCCACGCCCATTATGCTAATGTGGCCGCGTCGAAGTGGGAAAAATAATTTCGCTGGCGGCACCCTTAAGGGAGGATCGAAAGATAGACATGTGCAAAATGGAAGCAAGCAGAAGAAAGAAACACACAGAGAGTAGCAAAATTGCGCAACAGAGTCAATTATAACGAAGTTCGCTGTACGATATCAAAAGAACTTTTGAAATCAGCTGGATATATACCTCCATGGGATATGAAGTTCTGGAAGAAGATCGCTTTGAAATTGTCATGGCCAAGGAGCAAACATTCGCAATCTGTTCATCGGTCGTATACGATATGGGAAGAAAATCGAGGGAACGTCCGAAGTGTACTGGAAGCTAAAGAAACATTGCATCCTAATCAACAACCAAGAAACAGTTTACTACAAGAAAAAACAATAATAAGAGTGTCGTTTTCGGAAAGTCAAACGCTACACAAATGTGGACATCTCAGCGAGAGCTGCATTGCATTTGTCGATCAGTTTACAACCAACTTTTGCAATACTTTTGCAATGCCAGAGATGCAAAATGTGGTACCATTACAAATGTGTTGGGATTCCTACACACATTGTAAATGATGAGAAAATTCACTATGTTTGTGGTTTGAATAACTAATGGGAATGTCAGAGAATTTGACGACAATGGGAATCCAAAGTGAGTCTCTTCCTATGATGCAATGGAAATGGTCAACGGATAGATGACGCTTTTCGAACTGATTAAAAGATCAAAGATCAAAAGATTAAAAGATCAAAACAATGTTGCTAATCGAAATGATGAACAGATAGACAATGTTTATCGAAATTATGAACGGCAAAGTGATGCAGAAGCACCCATTGCAGAAAGAAGAACATGCAACAATTATATTTACCAAAAATACCGCACTCCACACAGGACAACGAAGACCTCGCATCTAAAGAAAAAGATAAATTCCGACATGATTCTGAACAAGAGTGTTGACTGCGTCGATACTGATATGGAGAAAAGTGCGCACAGCTGAAACAAAGACTACGATAAAGGTTACTATCTAAGCGGAGCGCCACCTTGGTTGGCGCGGAGCGAACAGAGAAAATTTGAGATTTCAGCACCCCCAGATCGCAGGAGATGGCACCTGTGAGGCAAAATAGCAACCAATAAAATGTGCAACTTTGGTGACAGAAATGCAAAAGAAGTTTTTCCGCTTTCATGCTCACTGGCCTTGCCAACTCAGTCAGACGGCATAATTTGTCGTTTTGAAGGTGTCAAGGCCTTTCTCCCAACTCAGGATATGCCCACGTGTGGACTTAAATAGCATTAGAGGAAGGGGACGGAAGACTAACACGCATCGATGTTTCGGTAATGGTCCACATTGGTGGCTCGGTGCTAATTAGGCCATTTATTGGGTTTCTTGAGGCAGCTGTCATCAGAATATGGGTTTTTGTGCCAATTGATGACCGATAACATGTATATTTCTTCTTCATATATCTAGCAACACTCTAAAAACAAATGAGTGGATTTCATTCCATTGGAGTGATCACTCGGCGCACTTAAAATTAATAGTGAAATTTAACTCTATTGGAGTTAACCCTCACTCCTAATATACTGTTTTTTCCCAATACCCATTGGCCATGGGGAGCATCACGCACATATTGACGACAATTCATACCAAGTCTTTGTTATGACCAGCCTGAGATTTAAACCCCAGACCTCTGGCTGCTACTGACAATTTTTAATTTTATGCGGGTGATGCGGCTGACGTTCTACAGTACGTGCATGTTGAATAGTTCCTAAATCTTCTCATATTCTGACCGTAATTTGTGAATAAAATTTATCCTACGCGTGATCAGTACAGTACAGTGCATATCATCATAGACGTACGAACGTACTACGAACGTTCGTATATCAGACGCACTCGATACCCACGATACGATACGGTCCTGGAGAAACAATCTCCACTCATCATTTTTTAAGGCGATATGTGAGTAGTGAACAGGCACAGCCGCATGTTTGCAGGAATTTCAGAATTCCCAATATTTGATATCTCTACCAGTAGTGGAAAATCATGTTTCGACAGTTTCGTGGCCATAAAGAGTGTTTTGTGGAATATTCATTTCACTCGAGGCAATATATGAATACCTGATACCTCGGGTTCAGTACAAACGGAGCCAATCTTTTGATAGATTGTTGCGCTAGGTGGAAGCACTGAACATATTTTCAACAGATATCGATATCACGCAGCACATGCACAAGGTTCGTGGTGTATGGTCGCATCGACCATTTCCATGCCATGCTGTGTCACCATTCTCGTGATTACTACAGATATTGTATTATTCTTATTCTGGCAGATGCAGACGAGAAAATTGTGTAATATTGAACCAAAGATATTAGTCAATCGCACTGATAATTTTGGTTTTACATTTTTTTTACCCCATTCCCAGTGGGGGGTGGCAGTGGGGGGCCAGCCGATTTCATGGGGGCCCAGGCCCCCCGTAGCTACGCCACTGGTGACAAACCAGAACTCAAACAATCAACTTTCGTCAGACATTACCGAGGAAACCATCAACTCATTCAAACGCCTCACTCAGTAAATGTTCTGTAGTAACCCTGGATTGGACAGCGAGCGACAATATCCGTGCATCATCCTACCAGACTTCTTCACTCACAAATGGAAAATTCACGCAACAATTGTTGGTTCAATTCTACCATGCAATGTTTATCGAGATGCAGATCATTTGAACTTTTTTTTAAAAATCCAGACAGCTTGTTCACAAAATACCTATTATATCCGTATGGGTGCCCGACTGGCATACTGTCACTATGCCACCGCTTTGTTCAACTTCAGCTATGGTACCTCTCTTTCGTATTTGTGGGCGAAATCCGATTCAAATTAAAATATCCAACGTATTAACATGTGAGACTTGTAATACCTCTATCAGTAAGAACGGACTGTGAAACATGTGTAAACCTGAATATATGGGACAAAGAAGTGACATGCCTTGTCACAGTGAGATTTGTCGAGGATCTCAAAAACAGTTTATCAATCACAAAGAAATCACCTATGCGCCTGATCTGCTTATTGTTGTCATTCCACGATATGATCAATATGGACAAAATGTGAAAAACCCTTTCGACATCGAGGAAACGTTGTATGTTACATCTACAACTATGAGCACTGGAATCAATTGTACATGTTGGAAAATGCACTAACACTGGCAATTTTACAGCAGTTTGCAGAAGAGACGACGGCAACTTTATTGTTATTGATGACACTCGTATTCGTCCATGGAACCAACAGTTTACTGAAGAAAATGCATATCTTTTGTTTTATTCAAAGATGATCAAAAATACTGCACCTATCAGAGCGCAAAAGAATCTTGCACGTCAGGGACCAAACCACGAAAATTGAAGGATGGCAAAATCTCAACCTGACAATACCATGCCCGAAGAAAGTCCACCTCCTGAAGCTACTTCCAAAATCGACCGCGCAATCCATAATAATGGACAAATCCAGCAGGTGAATTCAAAAGAAACTTTTTGCGGAAATGAAATCTGCATTTATGGAGGAGTCTACAAACCGTACGTATACTACTATATCCCAAACCCAAAAGTGTCAAGCAAGTAAAATTTGGAAAGGCACCGTGAAAAGAGTTAAATGCTTAATAACTCTTCAACATGTTGACCAGTGTCGAAAACAACCGTCTTGTGCCCTCGATGTTACCAACGTTTTTACCATTTATGTACAGAAGAAATAGTCTCACGATGCAAATGTGGAAAGCTATGTGTGTCAACAACTGTACTATTACCTCCAGATATGATATTTACTTTCTTTAGTACAGTTCTCCCCAGTAGCCCAAACACTAAACCGAACATTTTATAAAGCAAAACGTATGATGGACAATTCCTATCAAAGATGTTACATATCTTCAAATCAAATATTACCGGCCCGGCCCTCTTACTGTTTCAGAAGATGGGAGAGCAACCTTTCTTGCACAATTTCCCTTCTATCATGTTCGCCAAACAGTCAACAACCTCCTCTTCCGTATATAATATGCGACCACGTTCATCCCATCCTAACAAAGAAAACTCAAGACAAGCGAGCCAAAAAGTAAAATACGCCCACCGACTGGCAGAAACCAACTCCCCCCCCCCCAACAACCCACTCGAACATTTACAAAACCACAAAACGACGACCAGAACGCAGCGAAACGAAACACCCCTCCCCCACCACACCAGCGTCCAAAAAAAGCTGCCCCAGATAAACGGCGACAATCGTCCTCAACCTGAATGCGAATGTCACACTTCACCGCCTGCAGGACTGCCTGCCAACTGTCAAATTTCCCCCCTAAAAGCTATATTGCATCTGCTCCTCCAAATAATTTCTTTTTTTGAAATATCACAAACACAAATATTACGATGCAACACAGCAACAGAACGAACTGGAGGGTCTACTCTCCATATAAAACGAAGCCCTGTCCTACCGACTATGAACGGTCTCCCGTTACACGGTCGGTCCAGGTCTAGAACCACTCCCACAAGCTTAAAACAAAGAAATGCCAAAAAACATGAGCAGTAAAGCTGTTACAGCCGGTCCTAGGGCTTAGTCCATCGCCAATGATACCTTTTTAGATTGGTTACCAAGGCACCGTGTGCAATCCTTAAGGCAAGATCACGGAGCCTGCAACCATTCAGCCTTGAATGCACCAAACGCCATACTTCGGCAGGATGGCGTCCCTGTACAAAAATTGCATTCAAGGCCATATTCCGCAAGGAACTGTGAACGAGGGCCAGCCGTGACAGGTCAACAGGGGCAACTCAATCAGAGCGGAGCAAATGACACGCACCACCTTGCTTGGAGTACTACTATGCGGTTCTCTGTTGCTAAAGAGCGGCGGCACCCATCGACGCAGGCGCAACCCGCCCTAAAAACGTACAAAATATGAAGAAGGCAACCCCGGGTCAGTCACCGCTACAAACAATTGCTTAAATAACAAAGAGGTTAATTTACTTCCCAGATGAAGTCCCCCCTTGTCAAGTTTTTGGTAGCACCCGACCAAATGAATGAAAAAATCGCCCTCTCCAACCGCACCAGAACGCGACGCGGAATTGGACTCACTGCTCCCGGGTACCACAAGATGGGCGAAAGAAAACGATTAATAACGGTGACTTTCCCCAAGATCGAAAGCCAGCGGGTGCCGAATGTTTTGAGCCTGCTCTCAAATACCTCAGCCCTATCGTTCCAGGTGACATCACAAGGTGCATCGTAGCCGAACCATATACAATTAATTTTGATATTCTGATCCGACCACGACGCACCGAATGGTAAGTCTCTGTGTCTCCAGGTACCAAGGCGAAGACACTTTGTCTTTTCCGGATTGAACTTCGCCCCGGTGGCGCTCTCAAAGATAGATAAATCCTGCGAGAGGGCACGAAAGGAGCCCAGACGCGAAACAACATATGTGACGTCATCTGCATATTGAACGGATTTCACGTTGGCACAACGAATGCAACAAGTCTCGCTAGACAAAATATAAAGTAATGCAGACAGAGGGCACTCCTGGCGCACCCCCCTCTCTACGTTAAAAATCTCCGAACAAAAACCCATTTACGATAACAGAACTGTAACATTCTTGATACAAAACAGAAATCCATTTACGAAAATTTGGGTGCAACTGAAACGTCTCCAATACATTCATTAAAAAACCGCGATCCACCATGTCAAAGGCCTTCTGCTGCTCCAGAGACACCAATGCACATGGCAGATCACGCTCAATAACAAAGTCGGTCAAGTCGCGCATCAACCACAAGTTCTGCTGGATGCAATGACCCTTCACTGCACAAGTCTGGAGATCACCCACAAGATGCGGCATAGCAAGTGCAAGGCGGTTGCACAAAGCCTTAGCCAGCAACTTGTAGTCCACGTTTAACAAGGTGATCGGACGCTTGTTATGGGGATCCAAGGGGTCCCCAGACTTTGGTTTAACAGTCCGTTTTGGAAGGCGTCCTCGAAGACGGCTCTGATGTCGGGTCCTATTATTGCCCAGAAGGTTCGGTAACAACTCCCTCGGAAGCCCGTCCGAACCCGGGGACTTGCCATTCTTCATCTTCGAAAGCGCCTTCCAAAGCTCAACAGTGGTTATTCCGCCCCCCAAAATATCATTCACATCGCGGGGAACGGGTTTTTGAGATTCCCCTCAATAAATCAGACTGTGCCGACAAGTCGACATTGCCACGCGTAAACAAACTGGAATAATACTCTTTATATACGCGGACAATGCCGTGAGGGTCACTGACCACGGTCCCATCGGTAGCGCGCACAGACGGGACGCGTCTGTCACCCGCCGATGAGCCAACGGACTGGTAAAACCCCAGTGAAGGGCGCTCCTCGGCTTCCACCGCTTCGACACGGGCCCTGACGCGGGCACCGTGGTACTTTTCATCGAGATAAGTCTGCAAAGCGATGACTGCCGAAGGGTCGCCAAACTTCACCTCCGCGCACAGCATCGAGAATTTTTCTCTTCGACGCCGTGCGCGGGTCACGCAATACTGAATTGCGTAGCGTTTGATGCGCAACTTGATATCATCCCACCACTGGGATGTAGAAGCAAAGGCCGGCTTCAATGTTTGCCATCCTTTGTACCTGGTCTCGAAACCCTGGCGGAACTCTGCCTCGCCAAGAATCAGACAGTTAAGCTTCCATAGGCCCCGCCCGATCGGGAAAATAGAAGGCAAAACAAAACGTGCTACTACAGTGTCATGGTCAGAGAGCGGACAGCTGAGCGTCTCGCAACCCGAAAATGTAAAACTTACGGGCGCATACACTCGATCTATCCTGGAGGCATCTTCTCCGTTAGGCCTCACCCACGTATAGACCGTACTACACGGGTGCATATGCCTCCAGACATCGGCTAAAAGGTGTGCCGAAGTGAATCTGTCCAATTCTGTGATCCCAGCGTCGGGACTAGCAGACACAGAAGCCCCGAGTCTGTCAAGACCCGAGTCTGGGACACAGTTAAAGTCTCCGACCATGACACATGGAGCACTACCAGGAACAAAGGAAGGCAGTGTGTTAAAAAATTCTCGTCTAGCAGAAGGCCGATTGGGAGCATACACATTTGCAAAGGGAGATGTTACCCTGTGGATACCAACCAATGCAAACCAATCGGCCCTCGTGATCCGTCTCCAGCCTAGTGGCACAGCCCGCCTGACGAGGTGACAGGAGGATGACAGTGCCACAGGATGAAGACGAACCAAACGAAGCATGCAGCCCACCACCCCACTCATAAGCCCACAGAGGGACATCTTCTTGCAAAATATGTGTTTCTTGCAGACAAACGCAGTCGACTTCCATTGAAATACAATATTGGAAAATGCGACTGCGCTTGCGATGATCCCTCATGCCATTGACGTTGAAAGTGTCAACTGAAAATGTATGGGCCATGAGAGGGCACAATGGGGCAAAACTACGCCGACGACGATTCTGTAAGCTTCAAGCGCGCTCTAGACGACATATCGTCGTCGGAGTCGTCACTTGAAGCCGACCTTTTCAGTGAGGGTTCCCCCATCTCGTCGTACCAGCTCGTCCCAGTGGCACGTTTCGGCTCGACGATCACCGAGCCTCCGGAGTCACTGTCAGACATAGTCGTCGTCAGACACAGTCTCCGGATCTGGCGATACCGGCGGCGGACTGGGGACGGAACTGGACGGCTTGATAGGGGAACAATGTTAAGTCCTAACGTTACACTTGGAATACAACAAGACATATATGCATTTAATATATAAAGTATAGGAATACACTCTACTATCACCATGAAGAAAGAGCAAAGTCACATGTACCAAAAAGAAACCTAGCAACCTCACAGGAAAACCCATATCCCAAGAAAGCTGTCAATAGACAATAAAATAAAGAAAGGAAACTATTAACCCGCCTAAACCTTTAAATTGCATAACCAAGCTGCCGAAACACCCATCTGAAAAACAGCAACAGCCCGAAGAAGATGGCTGAAGTAAATCTAAGTTACACTCACTCAAAACGAGGGCGCTATAAACCAATTGAAGGAGCAAAGACCAAACTGGAAATCAAATTTGGTCACAACATGTATATTAAACTCCCCTAGTGAGACAATCAGCCCTGTCTATTACTCCTCTCACTGGGTAAGATAACAGTAAGTAATAGAAAGGGTCAGAGGTTATCACTACTTGGAGAGCTGTTTGCTTCTGTGGTCTCTCACATCCTGGTAGCAGTAGAGAAGTCTAATAGATTATAAAACAGTGTAATCTAGTGTGTTGACTTATTTTTTAATTATCCTTTGAACATTATACACCCGGCTCATGTTTAATGCAACTGTTAATGTCATTTCTGGTATCTGAGCGGCTCATGGCAAACATTTGTCTTTATTGTATTATTTTACTTCTCCACTTGGATAATGTCATAGTTGTCCCTGGAAAATGCTGTAGAAAAGCATCCCCCTCCCCTTCCAACACATAGCTACTTCTGTGTAATACTTCCATGCAGTATGCATGCAGTTTTCAGTTTAATGTTTATGTTGCAAAGTGGGTAGTAGTTTATGCAGGATAACATATCCCACCTTATCGAGTGAGAGTGGGTGTCTACAAAGAACTAAGATGCTAGCACGAGAAGTGGCTTGAGTGTCGTTGTTAGGTTTTACTTACAAAGCTTTGACCATGCATGGTAAGTGAATATCATTAGGCCTTAAAATCATAGTTGAGTAAATTTAGGCAAAATAGCCTTTAAATTTACTGTCCATCACAACGTACCTAGGCAAGGCTGAGCAGGCAATTGGCGCCTACCTCAAAACTCAGATATCTGGCTATAGGCTATACTGCTTATGCCCTTTTGCAACAATTTAGACTGTTGGGAATACATTGAAAATGGAGAATGCAATTGAATATTGGTACAATAGACTGAAATATTCTAGGCTTAAGTTATGACCTAGGCTAACCTAAGTTACACCATGGCAAGGTTACGACTACGTACATAGGCCTACCCTAAGTTATGCTAGCCTATGTCCCTATTATTGAAGTGTTAGTGATAGGCTAAGCCCAGGACATAACAGTCATCCCATGTGATTCTGGCATGTGTATCTATCGTTAGGGACACAGTTTTAAGTAATATGAGGTTTTGATGATTTTGTTTATAAGGATTTTGTAATATCTCACATTGTAATTAAGGACAACCGTAGCCGGTATAGGGGTCTAGGCTTACTACATCCCAGGTCCCGTAAATAAGAATACAACAAATTAGCAGACGACACTAGTAAATTATTGAAGATTCCTATTTAATTGCCTCTACTATTGCTTCCTAAGAAAGAAAAAGTGAAAGTACAGTCCACTGCGACATTTTCGACGATTTTGCACCCAAATGCGGCACGCGATATCACAATTTTGAGTAATTTATGTGAACTTTATCACTTTAGTTTACGCGCCGTACACAGAAAGCGACACTACTTTATGAGTGGCTTCAGTATATGTCGCATGACGTCATTCTATCCTTATCAATTTTTATGGGTGAAATACAGTTATTTATGGGTCTATCCAATATACTTCCAATATCCAAATCCAATATCCAAATCTATCCAATATCCAAAATACTATCCAATATCCAAGTCACCACCCTGTTTAGGCCTATTAGACACATTGAGCTAAATAAGGTATTTTCTTTGTTTACAGGACATGACAAAGAGGCATGGATTGTTGCATCTGATGTAGGTCTATTATGAGCTTCTTATGACATTGGTTTACTGACCAGTGATGGTGAAATATGTGACGCATGGAAACTTTTCATCATCGGGAACCAGTGGAAGCCTCCTGGAAATTTCATCTGGCCAACTTCCAGTCACAAAAAGCGTAACACAGTAGAACTTAGGAAGATGTCAGTGAACCACCTTAATGGATTCCCATGGACATTATACAGGAGTCGTTCAGTTTGGATTTCAAGACATTAAAGGAGGACGAACTTATGGAACCAAAACTCACAGGACGTGTAATTGGAAAAGCCATCAGCGAGATTGTAGAAAAGATGGGTTTCGACATAAACAACTGCGTAGGACAGGGCTATGATGGGGCTGCTGCAATGAGTTCTGAAACAAGGGGAGCAGCAGTAGTAATTTTAGAGAAAAATCCTACAGCTTTGTACACGCACTGTGCTAGCCATTCATTCAATTTGGCTGTGGTGGGTAGCTGCAAATTGCAGGCAGTTCGCAACATGTATGGAACCGTTCGTGAGATCATCAACTTCATAAATGCTGGTGCTAAAAGGTTTGCAGTCTTTGAAGCAGCAGCTACCCCCTAGTAAAAAACAAACGCTTGATGCAACTATATGAAACACGATGGGTGGAACGTCATCAAGCCCTAGATACCTTCATTGAGATATACGATGCCATTATCCTGACACTTGATCAGATATCAAAGTGGAGTGATGTATCAAGTTCATCAAAGAGCCGCACATTATTACTAGCTACCAAGAACTCAGTGTTCCTTACATCACTACATTGTATAGCGGACAGAATGGTTAATTTACGACCCCTGGCAGTAAAGTTTCATATGGAGAATCAAGACATGTTGGGTGCAGTGTCTATGCTACAGATTGTCATTGATGTACTTGAACAGAAGAGGACCAATGCTGACGCAGAGTTTAGCCGTGTGTACAGTGCACTTTCACCCTTTCTGGAGATGCGATAAACTCCACGAACATGCACTAAACAGGAACACAGGTCGAATCCAGCAGTGTCAGACAGTAAAGCCTACTATCGTACAACTGTATATATCCCATTACTCGATGACATCATTAGTAATGTGAAAAGCAGATTCACCAGGCATTTGAAGCAAGCCATGTAGCTCTCCAACTTAATCCCTCACTACATCACAGAAAGATCCACACGTGATGAGGACGACAGATGGCTATTAAATGCACTCAACATTCTATTCTGATATCCTTCCAGAGACTTCAGCAAAGCAAGCACTTGGCGAATGGAATGTGTGGAGACAAGAGTGGCTAAATAGGCCAGAGTTTGAACGTCCTAGGGATGCTGTAGCTGCCTTATGTGATCGACTTTGCTTCCCCACCATTCACGCCCTTCTCCACATTTGTGCGTGTCAGCCAGTCACTAGTGCAGCAGCTGAGGTCATTTTCCACTCTCAGGCGACTGGAAACCTGGACCCGCAGCACGATGAGCAAATGCCGTCTGACAGACTTGGCACTGATGAACTGCCACCCACAAATGTTGAGCGTGGACGATGCTGAATTTGTGCTAGACATGTTTGTCAGAAGTAAAGTCCGACGGCTGAATTTAATGCTGTAGGCTGATTGCTGAATAGGTAGTTACAGCTTACCAACTGTGGACAAACTAAGCTAGAGATTGTTTTAGTTACTGGACAGGTATCATTGCAGGAGTATATTATTATCATAATCTGCCCGATTTGTTCTCAACGGTTAAAATTATTGAAGTTAAGCTTCGATTTTGCCACATCTATCACAGGCATGAGCTTTTTCGGCGAATTCTTTTCTACCTCCAAGATTTACACCTTTCAATCTCCGTGAATTTCGAATAACAGTGTTACCGTATCATTTGAACCGTCGTTTTTCAATACCGATGCATTGCATATCCAACCTGCAGGTGGACAAAATCTATTATCTTAACACACTGTAGCATATGCAATCTGGAGCCTATACCGTAATTTTTTCTCTGGATTTTCATAACGTTCCCAACATTATTGCAACAAAATTAGACTTTGCTTAGGGGCTACAGCCAGGTTGACCAGACGTCCCGTATTTGACGTGATCGTCCCGTTTTCGGTCATTTGTCCTGCGCCCCGTATTGAACCCCCTGGGACGCACCATGAACAGAAAAGCAAAAAAAATATTACTTGTCTTTTTTAGGCTATAGTGACAATAGTAAATTTCCAGAACATGAGATTTAAAAATACAAAATGCTTAGATGCAACTTACAAGGCCTGGCAAGTGCCATTTCCAGCGATCTGGGAGGCCTTAATCGGCCAAAAATTTGGTGTACGCTTCGCGCCAACTCATGGTGGCGCTACGCTTAGATAGTTTGCCCCCCCCCCCCCTTGGCAAATTCCATCTTCGCACAAAAGGATGGATTCTTCCCAACAGCAACTTTCACCATCTCATCCAACTCTGCATCTAAACAGAAAATACATATCTTCACTTTCATGGTAATGATTGAAGAAAAGATGTACACTGGTGTAATGTAGCAAGATGCCTTGCACACTGATGATATCCAGGATACATGTACTCTGGTTCTGAGAATAAATAAATGTTCACACTGTGATAGAAATTCCCATGAAAGTATCTTTTTTAGTTTGCGAAAAACAGAATTTGAAAGAATCACTTGTCTATTCATGGAGGCTGCCATATTGTATACGAATGTACAGTATGGACTTATAGTGTAGATTGACAAATAAGATAGTTGCTCACACCCTAACCCTGTCTTTCAAGTACTAGTGTGATTTCTTCCCCTTCAAGAACCCGCAGTGCACGGCTAGAAGTATTACCACCAGGGTTCATTTTAAGCGGTATCGCACTTTGCGATGCGATTAGTAACATTTGCGATGCAAGATGATACTTTGTATCGCGCAACTGCTGCACAACACAAGTTAGGCCCCTGGACTACACACACCTAGAGTATAGCAGCCTAAAGTCCCAAATAACCACATCACACAGAGCACGATTCATTGACACGAAATGTTACACTCATATTTACTATTTTATCTGACACTTTTGGAGTTTTGTTTTCCCATTTGATTCAAATAATTTACTTGGCCTAG